>NW_026870884.1:312946-625892 GCF_033118175.1 Dama dama
TCTGAAAAATAAGAGGAGCATGAAGTGGAGTTGAAAAAAAAGAAGAGCCTGAAAAGGTGTGAAATATATGAAGACCTTCAAAAGGTGTCAAAAATATGAGGGGTATGAAACGGTCTGAAAAATAGGAGGAGCATAAAGCGGTGTTGAAAAACATGAAGAGCCTGAAAAGGTGTGAAAAATATGAAGAGATTCAAAAGGTGTCAAAAATATGAGGAGCATGAAACGGTGTTGAAAAACATGAAAAGCCTGAAAAGGTGTGAAAAATATGAACAGCTTCAAAAAGTGTCAAAAATATGAGGAGCAAGAAACGGTCTGAAAAATAGGAGGAGCATGAAGCGGTGTTGAAAAACATGAAGAGCCTGAAAACGTGTGAAAAATACGAAGAGCTTCAAAAGGTGTGAAAAATATGAAGAGCTTCAAATGTGTCAAAAATGAGATGAGCATGAAACGGTCTGAAAAATAGGAGGAGCATGAAGTGGTGTTGAAAAACATGAAGAGCCTGAAAATGTGTGAATAATATGAAGAGCATCAAAAGGTGTCAAAAATATGAGGAGAATGAAACGGTCTCAAAAATAGGAGGAGCATGAAGCAGTGTTCAAAAACATGAAGAGCCTGAAAACTTTTGAAAAATATGAAAAGCTTCAAAAGGTGTCAAAAATGAGATGAGCATGAAACGGTTTGAAAAATAGGAGGAGCATGAAGTGGTGTTGAAAAAAAAGAAGAGACAGAAAAGGTGTGAAAAATATGAAGAGCTTTAAAAGGTGTGAAAAATATGAGGAGCATGAAAAGGTCTGCAAAAAGGAGGAGCATGAAGTGGTGTTGAAAAACTTGAAGAGCCTGAAAAGGTGTGAAAAATATGAAAGGCTTCAAAAGGTGTGAAATACATGAGGCGCATGAAACTCTCTGAAAATTAGGAGGAGCAAGAAGCAGTGTTGAAAAACATGAAGAGCCTGAAAAGGTGTGAAAAATATGAAGAACTTCAAAAGGTGTGAAATACATGAGGCGCATGAAACTCTCTGAAAATTAGGAGGAGCAAGAAGCAGTGTTCAAAAACAAAAAGAGCCTGAAAACTTGTGAAAAATATGAAGAGCTTCAAAAGGGGTCAAAAATAGGAAGAACATGAAACCGTCTGAAAAATAGGAGGAGCATGAGCTGGTTTTGAAAAACATGAAGAGCCTGAAAATGTGTGAAAAATATGAAGAGCTTTAAAAGGTGTGAAAAATATGAAGAGTTTCAAAAGGTGTGAAATATATGAAGAGCTTCAAAATGTGTCAAAAATATGAGGAGCATGAAACGGTCTGAAAAACAGGAGGAGCATGAAGCAGTGTTCAAAAACATGAAGAGCCTGAAAACTTTTGAAAAATATGAAAAGCTTCAAAAGGTGTCAAAAATGAGATGAGCATGAAACGGTTTGAAAAATAGGAGGAGCATGAAGTGGTGTTGAAAAAAAAGAAGAGACTGAAAAGGTGTGAAATATATGAAGAGCTTTAAAAGAAGTGAAAACACGAAGAGGTTCAAAAGATGTGAAAAATATGAAGAGTTTCAAAAGGTGTCAAAAATATGAGGAGCATGAAACGGTCTAAAAAATACGAGGAGGATTAAGCGGTGTTCAAAATCATGAAGAGCCTGAAAAGGTGTGAAAATTATGAAGAGCTTCAAAAAGTGTGAAAAATAGGAGGAGCATGAAACGATCTGAAAAATATGAGGAGCATGAAGCGGTGTTCAAAAACATGAAGAGCCTGAAAATGTGTGAAAACTATGAAGAGCTTCAAAATGTATCAAATATATGAGGAGCAGGAAACGGTCTGAAAAATAGGAGGATCATGAAGCGGTGTTCAAAAACACGAAGAGGTTGAAAGGTGTGAAAAATATGAAGAGCTTTAAAAGGTGTCAAAAATATGAGGAGTATGAAACGTTCTGAAAAATAGGAAGATCATGAAACGTTGTTCAAAAACATGAAGAGCCTGAAAAGGTGTGAAGTATATGAAGAGTTTCAAATGGTGTCACAAATATGAGGAGCATGAAACGGTCTGAAAAATAGGAGGAGCATGAAGCGGTGTTGAAAAACATGAAGAGCCTGAAAAGGTGTGAGAAATATGAAGAGCTTCAAAAGGTGTGAAAAATATGAGGAGCCTGAAACGGTCTAAAAATAGGAGGAGCATGAAGCGGTGTTCAAAAACATGAAGAGACTGAAAAGGTGTGAAAAATATGAAGAGCTTCAAAAGGTGTGAAATAAATGAGGAGCATTAAACGGTCTGATAAATAGGAGGAGCATGAAGCGGTGCTCAAAAACATGAAGAGCCTGAAAAGGTGTGAAAAATATGAAGAGCTTCAAAAGGTGTGAAATACATGAGGAGCATGAAACATTCTGAAAAATAGGAGGAGCATGATGCGGTGTTCAAAAACATGAAGAGCCTGAAAAGGTGTGAAAAATATGAAGAGCTTCAAAAGGTGTCAAAAATATGAGAAGCATGAAACGGTTTGAAAAAGAGGAGGAGCATGAAGAAGTGTTCAAAAACATAAAGAGCCTGAAAAGGTGTGAAAAATATGAAGAGCTTCAAAAGGTGTCAAATATGAGGAGCATGAAACGATCTGAAAAATAGGAGGAGCATGAAGCGGTGTTGAAAAACATGAAGAGCCTGAAAAGGTGTGAAAAATATGAAGAGTTTAAAAAAATATGAAAAATATGAAGAGCTTCAAAAGGTGTGACATATATGAAGAGCTTCAAAAGGTGTGAAAAATATGAGGAGCATGACACGGACTGAAAAATAGGAGGAGCATGAAGTGGTGTTGAAAAAAATGAAGAGCCTGAAAAGGTGTGAAATATATGAAGAGCTTGAAAAGGTGTCAAAAATATGAGGAGAATGAAACGGTCTGAAAAATAGGAGGAGCATGAAGAGGTGTTAAAAAACATGAAGAGCCTGAAAAGGTATGAAAAATATGAAGAGTTTCTAAAGGTGTCAGAAATATGAGGAGCATGAAACGGTCTCAAAAATAGGAGAAGCATGAATTGGTGTTGAAAAACATGAAGAGCCTGAAAAGGTGTGAAAAATATGAAGAGCTTCAAAAGGTGTCAAAAATATGAGAAGCATGAAACGGTTTGAAAAAGAGGAGGAGCATGAAGAAGTGTTCAAAAACATAAAGAGCCTGAAAAGGTGTGAAAAATATGAAGAGCTTCAAAAGGTGTCAAATATGAGGAGCATGAAACGATCTGAAAAATAGGAGGAGCATGAAGCGGTGTTGAAAAACATGAAGAGCCTGAAAAGGTGTGAAAAATATGAAGAGCTTCAAAAGGTGTGAAATACATGAGGAGCATGAAACGGTCTGAAAAACAGGAGGAGCATGAAGCTGTGTTCAAAAACCTGAGAGCTTGAAAAGATGTGAAAAATATGAAGAGTTTTAAAAGGTGTGAAAAATACGAGGAGCATAAAACGGTCTGAAAAATAGTAGGAACATGAAGCGGTGTTCAAAAACATGAAGAGCCTGAAAAGGTGTGAAAAATATGAAGAGCTTCAAAAGGTGTCAAAAATGAGATGAGCATGAAACGGCCTGAAAAATAAGAGGAGCATGAAGTGGTGTTGAAAGACATGAAGAGCCTGAAAAGGTGTGAAAAATATGAAGAGCTTCAAAAAGTGTCAAAAATATGAGGAGCATGAAACGGTCTGAAAAATAGGAGGAGCATGAAACGGTGATTAAAACATGACGAGCCTGAAAATGTCTGAAAAATATGAAGAGCTTCAAAAGGTGTGAAATACATGAGGAGCATGAAACTGTCTGAAAAATAGGAGGAGCATGAACCAGTGTTCAAAAACATGAAGAGCCTGAAAAGGTGTGAAAAATATGAAGAGCTTCAAAAGGTGTCAAAAATATGAAGAGCATGAAATGTTCTGAAAAATAGGAGGATCATGAAATGGTGTTGAAAAACATGAAGAGCCTGAAAAGGTGTGAAAAATATGAAGAGCTCCAAAAGGTGTCAAAAATATGAGGAGCATGAAACTGTCTGAAAAATAGGAGGAGCATGAAGCTATTTTGAAAAACATGAAGAGCGTGAAAGGTATGAAAAATATGAAGAGCTTCAAAAGGTGTGAAAAATATGAGGAGCATGAAACGGTCTGAAAATTAGGAGGAGCATGAAGTGGTGTTCAAAAACATGAAGAGCCTGAAAAGGTGTGAAAAATATGAAGAGCTTATAAAGGTTTCAAATATATGAGGAGCATGAAACGGTCTGAAAAATAGGAGGAGCATGAAACGGTGTTCAAAAACATGAAGAGCCTGAAAAGGTGTGAAAAATATGACGAGCTTCAAAACGTGTCAAAAATATGAGGAGCATGAAACGGTCTCAAAAATAGAAGCAGCATGAAGCGGTGTTCAAAAACATGAAGAGCCTGAAAAGGTGTGAAAAATATGAAGAGATTCAAAAGGTGTGAAATACATGAGGAGGATTAAACCGTCTGAAAAATAGGAGGAGCATGAAGCGGTGTTGAAAAATATGAAGACCCCAAAAAGGTGTGAAAAATATGAAGAGATTCAAAAATATGAAAAATATGAAGAGCTTCAAAAGGTGTGACAAATATGAAGAGCTTCAAAATGTATCAAAAATGAGATGAGCATGAAAAGGTGTGAAAAATAGGAGGAGCATGAAGTGGTGTTGAAAATCATGAAGAGACTGAAAAGGTGTGAAAAATATAAAGAGCTTCAAAAGATGTGATAATATGAAGAGCTTCAAATGGTGTCAAAATGAAATGAGCATGAAACGGTCTGAAAAATTGGAGGAGCATGAAGCGGTGTTGAAAAACATGAAGAGCCTGAAAAGGTGTGAAAAATATGAAGAGATTCAAAAATATGAAAAATATGAAGAGCTTCAAAAGGTGTGACAAATATGAAGAGCTCCAAAAGATGTGAAAATATGAAGAGCTTCAAAAGGTGTCAAAATGAGATGAGCATGAAACGGTCTGAAAAATAGAAGCAGCATGAAGCGGTGTTGAAAAACATGAAGAGCCTGAAAAAGTGTGAAAAATATGAAGAGCTTCAAAGTTGTGAAAAATATGAGGAGCATTAAACGGTCTGAAAAATAGGAGGAGCATGAAGTGGTGTTGAAAAACATGAAGAGCCTGAAAAGGTGTGAAAAATATGAAGAGCTTCAAAAGGTGTCAAAAATATGAGGAGCATGAAACGGTCTGCAAAATAGGAGGATCATGTAGTGGTGTTCAAAAACCTGATGAGAATGAAAAGGTATGAAAAATATGAAGAGCTTCAAAAGGTGTCAAATATGAGGAGCATGAAACGGTCTGAAAATTAGGAGGAGCATGAAGCGGTGTTCAAAAACATGAAGAGCCTGAAAAGGTGTGAAAAAAATGAAGAGCTTTAAAAGATGTGAAAATACGAAGAGCTTCAAAAGATGTGAAAAATATGAAGAGCTTCAAAAGGTGTCAAAAATATGAGGAGCATGAAACGGTCTGAAAAATAGGAGGAGCATGAAGCGGTGTTCAAAAACATGAAGAGCCTGAAAAGTTGTAAATAATATGAAAAGCTTCAAAAGGTTTCAAAAATATGAGGAGCATGAAACGATCTGAAAAATAGGAGGAGCATGAAGCGGTGTTCAAAAACATGAAGAGGCTAAAAAGTTGTGAAAAATATGAAGAGCTTCAAAACGTGTGAAATACATGAGGAGCATGAAACGGTCTGAAAAATAGGAGGAGCATGAAGCGGTGTTCAAAAACATGAAGAGGCTAAAAAGTTGTGAAAAATATGAAGAGCTTCAAAACGTGTGAAATACATGAGGAGCATGAAACGGTCTGAAAAATAGGAGGAGCATGAAGCGGTGTTCAAAAACATGAAAAGCCTGAAAAGGTGTGAAAAATATGAAGAGCTTCAAAAGGTGTGAAAAATATGAGGAGCATGAAACGGTCTGAAAAATTAGAGGAGCGTGAAACTGTGTTCAAAAACGTGAAGAGCTTGAAAAGGTGTGAAAAATATGAAGAGCATGAAAACGTGTCAAAAATATGAGGAGCATGAAACTGTCTAAAACATAGGAGAGGCAAGAAGCGGTGTTGAAAACATGAACAGCCTGAAAAGGTGTGAAAAATATGAAGAGCTTCAAAAGCTGTGAAAAATATGAATGGCTTCAAAAGGTGACAAAAATGAGATCAGCATGAAATGGTCTGAAAAATATGAGGTTCATGAAGCGGTGTTGGAAATCATGAAGAGATTGAAAAGGTGTGAAATATATGAAGAGCTTCAAAAGGTGTCAAAAATATGAGGAGCATGAAACGGTCTGAAAATTAGGAGGAGCATGAAGCGGTGTTCAAAAACATGAAGAGCCTGAAAAGGTGTGAGAAATATGAAGAGGTTCAAAAGGTGTCAAAATTATGTGGAGCATTAAACGGTCTGAAAAATAGGAGGAGCATGAAGCGGTGTTCAAAAACATGAAGAGCCTGAAAAGGTGGGAAAAATATGAAGGGCTTCAAAAGGTGTGAAAAATATGAAGAGCTTCAAAAGGTGTCAAAAATGAGATGAGCATGAAACGGTCTGAAAAATAGGAGGAGCATGAAGTGGTGTTGAAAACAGAGAAGAGCCTGAAAAGGTGTGAAATATATGAAGAGCTTCAAAAGGTGTCAAAAATATGATGAGCATGAATCGGTCTGAAAAATAGGAGGAGCATGTAGCGGTGCTGAAAATCATGAAGAGCCTGAAAAGGTGTGAAAAATATGAAGAGCTTCTAAAAGTGTCAAATATATGAGGACAATGATACGGCCTGAAAAATAAGAGGAGCATGAAGTGGTGTTGAAAGACATGAAGAGCCTGAAAAGGTGTGAAAAATATGAAGAGCTTCAAAAAGTGTCAAAAATATGAGGAGCAAGAAACGGTCTGACATATAGGAGGAGCATGAAATGGTGACGAAAGACATGAAGAGGCTGAAAACGTGTGAAAAATATGAAGAGCTTCAAAAGGTGTGAAATACATGAGGAGCATGAAACGTGCTGAAAAATAGGAGGAGCGTGAAGTGGTGTGGAAAAACATGAAGAGCCTGAAAAGGTGTGAAAAATATGAAGAGCTTCAAAAGTTGTGAAATACATGAGGAGCATGAAACTCTCTGAAAAATAAGAGGAGCCTGAAGCGGTGTTCAAAAACATGAAGAGCCTGAAAAGGTGTGAAAAATATGAAGAGCTTCAAAAGGTGTCAAAAATGAGATGAGCATTAAACGGACTGAAAAATAAGAGGAGCATGAAGCGGTGTTCAAAAATATAAAGAGCCTGAAAAGGTGTGAAAAATATAAAGAGCTTCAAAAGGTGTCAAAAATATGAGGTGCATGAAAAGGTCTTAAAAATAGGAGGATCATGAAGCTGTGTTCAAAAACATGAAGCGCCTGAAAAGGTGTATAAAATATGAAGAGCTTCAAAAGGTGTCAAAAATGAGATGAGCATGAAACGGTCTGAAAAATAAGAGGAGCATGAAGCTGTGTTCAAAAACATGAAGAGCCTGAAAAGGTGTGAAAAATATGAAAAGCTTCAAAAGGTGTGAAAAATGTGAGGAGCATGAAAAGGTCTGAAAAATAGAAGCAGAATGAAACGGTGTTGAAAAACATGAAGATCATGAAAACGTGTGAAAAATATGAAGAGATTCAAAAGGTGTGACAAATATGCAGAGCTTCAAAGGTGTCAAAAATGAGATGAGCCTGAAACCTTCTGAAAAATAAGAGAAGCATGAAGTGGTGTTGAAAAACACGGTGAGACTGAAAAGCTGTGAAAAATATGAAGAGCTTCAAAAGGTGTAAACAATGAGAAGTGCATGAAACGGTCTGAAAAATAGGAGGAGCATGAAGTGGTTGTGAAAAACATGAAGAGCCTGAAAAGGTATGCAAGATATGAAGAGCTTCAAAAGCTGTGAAATACATGAGGAGCATGAAACGGTCTGAAAAATGGGAGGAGTATGAAGCGGTGTTCAAAAACATGAAGAACCTGAAAAGGTTTGAAAAATATGAAGAGCCTCAAAACCTGTCAAAAATATGAGGAGTATGAAACGGTCTGAAAAATATCAGGAGCATGAAGCGGTGTTCAAAAACATGAAGAGCCTGAAAACGTGTGAAAAATATGAAGAGCTTCAAAAATGTGAAAAATATGAACAGCTTCATAAGGTGTGAAAAATATGAAGAGCTTCAGAAGGTGTCAAAAATACGAAGATCTTCAAAGTTGTGAAAAATATGAGGAGCATGAAACGGTCTGAAAAACGAAGAGCATGAAGCGGTGTTCAAAAACATGAAGAGCCTGAAATGGTGTGAAAAATATGAGAGCTTCAAAAGGTGTCAAAAATATGAGGAGCATGAAACTGTCTTAAAAATAGGAGGAGCATGAAGCGTAGTTCAAAAACATGAAGAGCCTGAAAAGGTGTGAAAAATATGAAGAGCCTCAAAACATGTCAAAAATATGAGGAGTATGAAACGGTATGATAAATAGCAGGAGCATGAAGCAGTGTTGAAAAAACATAAAGAGCCTGAAAAGGTGTGAAAAATATGAAGAGCTACAAAAGGTGTAAAAATTTAGATGAGCATGAAACGGTCTGAAAAATAGGAGGAGCATGAAACGGTGTTGAAAAACATGAAGAGCCTGAAAAGGTGTGAAATATATGAAGAGTTTCTAAAGGTGTCAGAAATATAAGGAGCATGAAACGGTCTCAAAAATAGGAGGAGCATGAATTGGTGTAGAAAAACATGAAGAGCCTGAAAAGGTGTGAAAAATATGAAGAGCTTCAAAAGGTGTCAAAAATATGAGAAGCATGAAACGGTTTGAAAATGAGGAGGAGCATGAAGAAGTGTTCAAAAACATAAAGAGCCTGAAAAGGTGTGAAAAATATGAAGAGCTACAAAAGGTGTAAAAATTTAGATGAGCATGCAACGGTCTGAAAAATAGGAGGAGCATGAAACGGTGTTGAAAAACATGAAGAGCCTGAAAAGGTGTGAAATATATGAAGAGCTTCAAAAGGTGTGAAAAATATGAAGAGCTTCAAAAGGTGTCAAAAATATGAGGAGCATGAAACGGTCTGAAAAATAAGCGGAGCATGAAACGGTGTTCAAAAACATAAAGAGCTTGAAAAGATGTGAAATATATGAAGAGTTTCAAAACGTGTGAAATACATGAGGAGCATGAAACGATCTGAAAAAAAGGAGGACCATGAAGCGGTGTTCAAATACATGAAGATCCTGAAAAAGTGTGAAAAATATGAAGAGCTTCAAAAGGTGTCAAAAATGAGATATGCATGAAACGGTCTGAAAAATAGGAGGAGCATGAAGTGGTTGTTAAAAACATGAAGAGCCTGAAAGGTGTGAAAAATATGAAGAGCTTCAAAAGGTGACAAAAATGTGATGAGCATTAAACGGTCTGAAAAATATGAGGAGCATGAAGCAGTGTTGGAAATCATGAAGAGTCTGAAAAGATGTGAAATATATGAAGAGCTTCAAAAGGTGTCAAAAATATGAGGAGCATGAAACGGTCTGAAAAATAGGAGGAGCATGAAACGATATTCAAAAACATGAAGAGCCTGAAGAGGTGTGTAATATATGAAGAGCTTCAAAAGGTGTGAAATACATGAGGAGCATGGAACGGTCTGAAAAATAGGAGAAGCATGAAGTTGTGTTGAAAAACGTGAAGAGCCTGAAAAGGGGTGAAAAATATGAAGAGGTTCAAAAGGTGTGAAAAATATGACGAGCATGATACGGTCTTAAAAATAGGAGGAGCATGAAGCGTTGTTCAAAAACATGAAAAGCCTGAAAAGTTGTGAAAAATATGAAAAGCTGCAAAAGGTTTTAAAAATATGAGGAGCATGAAACGATCTGAAAAATAGGAGGAGCATGAAGCGGTGTTCAAAAACATGAAGAGCCTGAGAAGGTGTGAAAAATATGAAGAGCTTCAAAACGTGTTAAAAATATGAGGAGCATGAAACCGTCTGAAATATAGGAGAGGCAAGAAGCGGTGTTGAAAACATGAACAGCCTGAAAAGGTGTGAAAAATATGAAGAGCTTCAAAAGCTGTGAAAAATATGAAGAGCTTCAAAAGGTGACAAAAATGAGATCAGCATGAAATGGTCTGAAAAATATGAGGAGCATGAAGCGGTGTTGGAAATCATGAAGAGATTGAAAAGGTGTGAAATATATGAAGAGCTTCAAAAGATGTGAAATCCATGAGGAGCATGAAACGGTCTGAAAAATAGGAGGAGCATGAAGCGGTGTTGAAAAACATGAAGAGCCTGAAAAGGTGGGAAAAATATGAAGGGCTTCAAAAGGTGTGAAAAATATGAAGAGCTTCAAAAGGTGTCAAAAATGAGATGAGCATGAAACGGTCTGAAAAATAGGAGGAGCATGAAGTGGTGTTGAAAACAGAGAAGAGCCTGAAAAGGTGTGAAATATATGAAGAGCTTCAAAAGGTGTCAAAAATATGAGGAGCATGAATCGGTCTGAAAAATAGGAGGAGCATGTAGCGGTGTTGAAAAACATGAAGAGCCTGAAAACGTGTGAAAAATCTGAAGAGCTTCAAAAGGTGCGAAATACATGAGGAACATGAAACGGGCTGAAAAATAGGAGAAGCATGAAGTGGTGTGGAAAAACATGAAGAGCCTGAAAAGGTGTGAAAAATATGAAGAGCTTCAAAAGTTGTGAAATACATGAGGAGCATGAAACTCTCTGAAAAATAAGAGGAGCCTGAAGCGGTGTTCAAAAACATGAAGAGCCTGAAAAGTTTTGAAAAATATAAAATGCTTCAAAAGGTGTCAAAAATGAGATGAGCATGAAAAGGTCTTAAAAATAGGAGGATCATGAAACGGTGTTGAAAAACATGAAGAGCCTGAAAAGGTGTGAAAAATATGAAGAGCTTCAAAAGGTGTCAAAAATGAGATGAGCATGAAACGGTCTGAAAAATAAGAGGAGCATGAAGCGGTGTTCAAAAATATAAAGAGCCTGAAAAGGTGTGAAAAACATAAAGAGCTTCAAAAGGTGTCTAAAATATGAGGTGCATGAAAAGGTCTGAAAAATAGGAGGATCATGAAGTTGTGTTCAAAAACATGAAGAGCCTGAAAAGGTGTGAAAAATATGAAGAGATTCAAAAGGTGTGACAAATATGAAGAGCTTCAAAGGCGTCAAAAATGAGATGAGCATGAAACCTTCTGAAAAAAAAGAGAAGCATGAAGTTGTGTTGAAAAACATGGTGAGACTGAAAAGCTGTGAAAAATATGAAGAGCTTCAAAAGGTGTAAACAATGAGAAGTGCATGAAACGGTCTGAAAAATAGGAGGAGCATGAAACGGTGATCAGAAACATGAAGAGCCTGAAAAGGTGTGAGAAATATGAAGAGCTTCAAAAGGTGTGAAATACACGAGGAACATGAAACAGACTGAAAAATAGCAGGAGCATGAAGTGGAGTTCAAAAACATGAAGAGCCTGAAAAGTTGTGAAAAATATGAAAAGCTTCAAAAGGTCTCAAATAAGAGAAGAGCATGAAACGGTCTGAAAAATAGGAGGAGCCTGAAACGGTGTTGAAAGACATGAAGAGCCTGAAAAGGTGTGAGAAATATGAAGAGCTTCAAAATGTGTGAAAAATATGAAGAGCTTCAAAGGTGTCAAAAATGAAATGAGCATGAAATGGTCTGAAAAACAGGAGGAGCATGAAGTGGTTTTGAAAAACATGAAGAGCCTGAAAAGGTGTGAAAAATATGAAGAGCTTCTAAAGGTGTCAAACATATGAGGAGCATGAAACGGTCTGAAAAATAGGAGGATCATGAAGCGGTGTTCAAAAACATGAAGAGCCTGAAAAGGTGGAAAAATATGAAGAGCTTCAAAAAGTGTCAAAAATATGAGGAGCATGAAACGGTCTGAAAAATTGGAGGAGCATGAAACGGTGATCAAAAACATGAAGAGCCTGAAAAGGTGTGAAAAATATGAAGAGCTTCAGAAGGTGTGAAATACATGAGGAGCAGGAAACGGGCTGAAAAATAGGAGCAGCATGAAGTGGTGTGAAAAAAGATGAAGAGCCTGAAAATGTGTGAAAAATATGAAGAGCTTCAAAAGGTGTGAAAAATATGAGGAGCATGATATGGTCTGAAAAATAGGAGGAGCATGAAGCGGTGTTCAAAAATATGAAGAGCCTGAAAAGTTGTGAAAAATATGAAAAGCTTCAAAGGTGTCAAAAATGAGATGAGCATGAAACGGTCTGAAAAATAGGAGGAGCATGAAGCGGTTATGAAAAATGAAGAGCCTGAAAAGGTGTGAAAAATATGAAGAGCATCAAAAGGTGTAAAATATATGAGGAGCATGAAACGGTCTGCAAAAAAGGAGGAGCATGAAGTGGTGTTGAAAAACTTGAAGAGCCTGAAAACTGTGAAAAATATGAAGAGCTTCAAAAGGTGTCAAAAATATGAGGAGCATGAAACGGTCTGAAAAATAGGAGGAGCATGAGGCGTTGTTGAAAAACATGAAGAGCCTGAAAAGGTGTGAAAAATATGAAGACCTTCAAAAGGTCTCAAAATTATGAGGAACATGAAACGGTCTGAAAAATAAGAGAAGCATGAAGTGGTGTTGAAAAACATGAAGAGACTGAAAAGGTGTGAAAAATATGAAGAGTGTCAAAAGGTGTGAAATACATGAGGAGCATTAAACGGTCTGAAAATAGTAGAAGCATGAAGCAGTGTTGAAAAACATGAAGAGCCTGAAAAGGTGTGAAAATTATGAAGAGCGTAAAAAGTGTCAAAAATATGAGGAGGATGAAACGATCTGAAAAATATGAGGAGCATGAAGCGGTGTTCAAAAACATGACGAGCCTCAAAAGGTGTGAAAAATATGAGCAGCTTCAAAGCTGTCAGAAATATGTGGAGCATGAAACGGTCTGAAAAATAGGAGGAGCATGAAAAGGTTTTCAAATATATGAAGAGCCTGAAAAGGTGTGAAAAATATGAAGAGCTTCAAAAGGTGTGAAATACATGAGGAGCATGAAACGGTCTGAAAAAGAGGAGGAGCATGAAGCTGTGTTCAAAAACCTGAGAGCTTGAAAAGATGTGAAAAATATGAAGAGTTTTAAAAGGTGTGAAAAATACGAGGAGCATAAAACGGTCTGAAAAATAGTAGGAACATGAAGCGGTGTTGAAAAACATGAAGAGCCTGAAAAGGTGTGAAAAATATGAAGAGCTTCAAAAGGTGTCAAAAATATGAGGAGCATGAAACGGTCTGAAAAATAGGAGGAGCATGAAACGGTGATCAAAAACATGAAGAGCCTGAAAAGGTGTGAAAAATATGAAGAGCTTCAAAAGGTGTGAAATACGTGAGGAGCATGAAACGGGCTGAAAAATAAGAGAAGCATGAAGTGCTGTGGAAAAACATGAAGAGCCTGAAAAGGTGTGAAAAATATGAAGAGCTTCAAAAGGTGTGAAATACATGAGGAACATGAAACGGACTGAAAAATAGGAGGAGCATGAAGTGGAGTTCAAAAACATGAAGAGCCTGAAAAGTTGTGAAAAATATGAAAAGCTTCAAAAGGTCTCAAATATGAGAAGAGCATGAAACGGTCTGAAAAATAGGAGGAGCCTGAAACGGTGTTGAAAGACATGAAGAGCCTGAAAAGGTGTGAGAAATACGAAGAGCTTCAAAATGTGTGAAAAATATGAAGAGCTTCAAAGGTGTCAAAAATGAGATGAGCATGAAACGCTCTGAAAAATAGGAGGAGCATGAAGTGGTTTTGAAAAACATGAAGAGCCTGAAAAGGTGTGAAAAATATGAAGAGCTTCTAAAGGTGTCAAACATATGAGGAGCATGAAACGGTCTGAAAAATAGGAGGAGCATGAAACGGTGATCAAAAACATGAAGAGCCTGAAAAGGTGAAAAATATGAAGAGCTTCAAAAGGTGTGAAATACGTGAGGAGCATGAAACGGGCTGAAAAATAAGAGAAGCATGAAGTGCTGTGGAAAAACATGAAGAGCCTGAAAAGTTGTGAAAAATATGAAAAGCTTCAAAAGGTCTCAAATATGAGAAGAGCATGAAACGGTCTGAAAAATAGGAGGAGCATGAAGTGGTTTTGAAAAACATGAAGAGCCTGAAAAGGTGTGAAAAATATGAAGAGCTTCTAAAGGTGTCAAACATATGAGGAGCATGAAACGGTCTGAAAAATAGAAGGATCATGAAGCGGTGTTCAAAAACATGAAGAGCCTGAAAAGGTGGAAAAATATGAAGAGCTTCAAAAAGTGTCAAAAATATGAGGAGCATGAAACGGTCTGAAAAATAGGAGGAGCATGAAACGGTGATCAAAAACATGAAGAGCCTGAAAAGGTGTGAAAAATATGAAGAGCTTCAGAAGGTGTGAAATACATGAGGAGCAGGAAACGGGCTGAAAAATAGGAGAAGCATGAAGTGGTGTGAAAAAAGATGAAGAGCCTGAAAATGTGTGAAAAATATGAAGAGCTTCAAAAGGTGTGAAAAATATGAGGAGCATGATATGGTCTGAAAAATAGGAGGAGCATGAAGCGGTGTTCAAAAACATGAAGAGCCTGAAAAGTTGTGAAAAATATGAAAAGCTTCAAAAGGTGTCAAAAATGAGATGAGCATGAAACGGTCTGAAAAATAGGAGGAGCATGAAGCGGTGTTGAAAAATGAAGAGCCTGAAAAGGTGTGAAAAATATGAAGAGCATCAAAAGGTGTCAAATATATGAGGAGCATGAAACGGTCTGCAAAAAAGGAGGAGCATGAAGTGGTGTTGAAAAACTTGAAGAGCCTGAAAAGGTGTGAAAAATATGAAGAGCTTCAAAAGGTGTCAAAAATATGAGGAGCATGAAATGGTCTGAAAAATAGGAGGAGGATGAGGTGGTGTTGAAAAACATGAAGAGCCTGAAAAGGTGTGAAAAATATGAAGAGCTTCAAAAGGTCTCAAAATTATGAGGAACATGAAACGGTCTGAAAAATAAGAGAAGCATGAAGTGGTGTTGAAAAACATGAAGAGACTGAAAAGGTGTGAAAAATATGAAGAGTGCCAAAAGGTGTGAAATACATGAGGAGCATTAAACGGTCTGAAAATAGTAGAAGCATGAAGCAGTGTTCAAAAACATGAAGAGCCTGAAAAGGTGTGAAAATTATGAAGAGCGTCAAAAAGTGTCAAAAATATGAGGAGGATGAAACGATCTGAAAAATATGAGGAGCATGAAGCGGTGATCAAAAACATGAAGAGCCTGAAAAGGTGTGAAAAATATGAAGAGCTTCAGAAGGTGTGAAATACATGAGGAGCAGGAAACGGGCTGAAAAATAGGAGAAGCATGAAGTGGTGTGAAAAAAGATGAAGAGCCTGAAAATGTGTGAAAAATATGAAGAGCTTCAAAAGGTGTGAAAAATATGAGGAGCATGATATGGTCTGAAAAATAGGAGGAGCATGAAGCGGTGTTCAAAAATATGAAGAGCCTGAAAAGTTGTGAAAAATATGAAAAGCTTCAAAGGTGTCAAAAATGAGATGAGCATGAAACGGTCTGAAAAATAGGAGGAGCATGAAGCGGTTATGAAAAATGAAGAGCCTGAAAAGGTGTGAAAAATATGAAGAGCATCAAAAGGTGTAAAATATATGAGGAGCATGAAACGGTCTGCAAAAAAGGAGGAGCATGAAGTGGTGTTGAAAAACTTGAAGAGCCTGAAAACTGTGAAAAATATGAAGAGCTTCAAAAGGTGTCAAAAATATGAGGAGCATGAAACGGTCTGAAAAATAGGAGGAGCATGAGGCGTTGTTGAAAAACATGAAGAGCCTGAAAAGGTCTGAAAAATATGAAGACCTTCAAAAGGTCTCAAAATTATGAGGAACATGAAACGGTCTGAAAAATAAGAGAAGCATGAAGTGGTGTTGAAAAACATGAAGAGACTGAAAAGGTGTGAAAAATATGAAGAGTGTCAAAAGGTGTGAAATACATGAGGAGCATTAAACGGTCTGAAAATAGTAGAAGCATGAAGCAGTGTTCAAAAACATGAAGAGGCTCAAAAGGTGTGAAAATTATGAAGAGCGTAAAAAGTGTCAAAAATATGAGGAGGATGAAACGATCTGAAAAATATGAGGAGCATGAAGCGGTGTTCAAAAACATGACGAGCCTCAAAAGGTGTGAAAAATATGAGCAGCTTCAAAGCTGTCAGAAATATGTGGAGCATGAAACGGTCTGAAAAATAGGAGGAGCATGAAAAGGTTTTCAAATATATGAAGAGCCTGAAAAGGTGTGAAAAATATGAAGAGCTTCAAAAGGTGTGAAATACATGAGGAGCATGAAACGGTCTGAAAAACAGGAGGAGCATGAAGCTGTGTTCAAAAACCTGAGAGCTTGAAAAGATGTGAAAAATATGAAGAGTTTTAAAAGGTGTGAAAAATACGAGGAGCATAAAACGGTCTGAAAAATAGTAGGAACATGAAGCGGTGTTGAAAAACATGAAGAGCCTGAAAAGGTGTGAAAAATATGAAGAGCTTCAAAAGGTGTCAAAAATATGAGGAGCATGAAACGGTCTGAAAAATAGGAGGAGCATGAAACGGTGATCAAAAACATGAAGAGCCTGAAAAGGTGTGAAAAATATGAAGAGCTTCAAAAGGTGTGAAATACGTGAGGAGCATGAAACGGGCTGAAAAATAAGAGAAGCATGAAGTGCTGTGGAAAAACATGAAGAGCCTGAAAAGGTGTGAAAAATATGAAGAGCTTCAAAAGGTGTGAAATACATGAGGAACATGAAACGGACTGAAAAATAGGAGGAGCATGAAGTGGAGTTCAAAAACATGAAGAGCCTGAAAAGTTGTGAAAAATATGAAAAGCTTCAAAAGGTCTCAAATATGAGAAGAGCATGAAACGGTCTGAAAAATAGGAGGAGCCTGAAACGGTGTTGAAAGACATGAAGAGCCTGAAAAGGTGTGAGAAATACGAAGAGCTTCAAAATGTGTGAAAAATATGAAGAGCTTCAAAGGTGTCAAAAATGAGATGAGCATGAAACGCTCTGAAAAATAGGAGGAGCATGAAGTGGTTTTGAAAAACATGAAGAGCCTGAAAAGGTGTGAAAAATATGAAGAGCTTCTAAAGGTGTCAAACATATGAGGAGCATGAAACGGTCTGAAAAATAGAAGGATCATGAAGCGGTGTTCAAAAACATGAAGAGCCTGAAAAGGTGGAAAAATATGAAGAGCTTCAAAAAGTGTCAAAAATATGAGGAGCATGAAACGGTCTGAAAAATAGGAGGAGCATGAAACGGTGATCAAAAACATGAAGAGCCTGAAAAGGTGTGAAAAATATGAAGAGCTTCAGAAGGTGTGAAATACATGAGGAGCAGGAAACGGGCTGAAAAATAGGAGAAGCATGAAGTGGTGTGAAAAAAGATGAAGAGCCTGAAAATGTGTGAAAAATATGAAGAGCTTCAAAAGGTGTGAAAAATATGAGGAGCATGATATGGTCTGAAAAATAGGAGGAGCATGAAGCGGTGTTCAAAAACATGAAGAGCCTGAAAAGTTGTGAAAAATATGAAAAGCTTCAAAAGGTGTCAAAAATGAGATGAGCATGAAACGGTCTGAAAAATAGGAGGAGCATGAAGCGGTGTTGAAAAATGAAGAGCCTGAAAAGGTGTGAAAAATATGAAGAGCATCAAAAGGTGTCAAATATATGAGGAGCATGAAACGGTCTGCAAAAAAGGAGGAGCATGAAGTGGTGTTGAAAAACTTGAAGAGCCTGAAAAGGTGTGAAAAATATGAAGAGCTTCAAAAGGTGTCAAAAATATGAGGAGCATGAAATGGTCTGAAAAATAGGAGGAGGATGAGGCGGTGTTGAAAAACATGAAGAGCCTGAAAAGGTGTGAAAAATATGAAGAGCTTCAAAAGGTCTCAAAATTATGAGGAACATGAAACGGTCTGAAAAATAAGAGAAGCATGAAGTGGTGTTGAAAAACATGAAGAGACTGAAAAGGTGTGAAAAATATGAAGAGTGCCAAAAGGTGTGAAATACATGAGGAGCATTAAACGGTCTGAAAATAGTAGAAGCATGAAGCAGTGTTCAAAAACATGAAGAGCCTGAAAAGGTGTGAAAATTATGAAGAGCGTCAAAAAGTGTCAAAAATATGAGGAGGATGAAACGATCTGAAAAATATGAGGAGCATGAAGCGGTGATCAAAAACATGAAGAGCCTGAAAAGGTGTGAAAAATATGAAGAGCTTCAGAAGGTGTGAAATACATGAGGAGCAGGAAACGGGCTGAAAAATAGGAGAAGCATGAAGTGGTGTGAAAAAAGATGAAGAGCCTGAAAATGTGTGAAAAATATGAAGAGCTTCAAAAGGTGTGAAAAATATGAGGAGCATGATATGGTCTGAAAAATAGGAGGAGCATGAAGCGGTGTTCAAAAATATGAAGAGCCTGAAAAGTTGTGAAAAATATGAAAAGCTTCAAAGGTGTCAAAAATGAGATGAGCATGAAACGGTCTGAAAAATAGGAGGAGCATGAAGCGGTTATGAAAAATGAAGAGCCTGAAAAGGTGTGAAAAATATGAAGAGCATCAAAAGGTGTAAAATATATGAGGAGCATGAAACGGTCTGCAAAAAAGGAGGAGCATGAAGTGGTGTTGAAAAACTTGAAGAGCCTGAAAACTGTGAAAAATATGAAGAGCTTCAAAAGGTGTCAAAAATATGAGGAGCATGAAACGGTCTGAAAAATAGGAGGAGCATGAGGCGTTGTTGAAAAACATGAAGAGCCTGAAAAGGTCTGAAAAATATGAAGACCTTCAAAAGGTCTCAAAATTATGAGGAACATGAAACGGTCTGAAAAATAAGAGAAGCATGAAGTGGTGTTGAAAAACATGAAGAGACTGAAAAGGTGTGAAAAATATGAAGAGTGTCAAAAGGTGTGAAATACATGAGGAGCATTAAACGGTCTGAAAATAGTAGAAGCATGAAGCAGTGTTCAAAAACATGAAGAGCCTCAAAAGGTGTGAAAATTATGAAGAGCGTAAAAAGTGTCAAAAATATGAGGAGGATGAAACGATCTGAAAAATATGAGGAGCATGGAGCGGTGTTCAAAAACATGACGAGCCTCAAAAGGTGTGAAAAATATGAGCAGCTTCAAAGCTGTCAGAAATATGTGGAGCATGAAACGGTCTGAAAAATAGGAGGAGCATGAAAAGGTTTTCAAATATATGAAGAGCCTGAAAAGGTGTGAAAAATATGAAGAGCTTCAAAAGGTGTGAAATACATGAGGAGCATGAAACGGTCTGAAAAACAGGAGGAGCATGAAGCTGTGTTCAAAAACCTGAGAGCTTGAAAAGATGTGAAAAATATGAAGAGTTTTAAAAGGTGTGAAAAATACGAGGAGCATAAAACGGTCTGAAAAATAGTAGGAACATGAAGCGGTGTTGAAAAACATGAAGAGCCTGAAAAGGTGTGAAAAATATGAAGAGCTTCAAAAGGTGTCAAAAATATGAGGAGCATGAAACGGTCTGAAAAATAGGAGGAGCATGAAACGGTGATCAAAAACATGAAGAGCCTGAAAAGGTGTGAAAAATATGAAGAGCTTCAAAAGGTGTGAAATACGTGAGGAGCATGAAACGGGCTGAAAAATAAGAGAAGCATGAAGTGCTGTGGAAAAACATGAAGAGCCTGAAAAGGTGTGAAAAATATGAAGAGCTTCAAAAGGTGTGAAATACATGAGGAACATGAAACGGACTGAAAAATAGGAGGAGCATGAAGTGGAGTTCAAAAACATGAAGAGCCTGAAAAGTTGTGAAAAATATGAAAAGCTTCAAAAGGTCTCAAATATGAGAAGAGCATGAAACGGTCTGAAAAATAGGAGGAGCCTGAAACGGTGTTGAAAGACATGAAGAGCCTGAAAAGGTGTGAGAAATACGAAGAGCTTCAAAATGTGTGAAAAATATGAAGAGCTTCAAAGGTGTCAAAAATGAGATGAGCATGAAACGCTCTGAAAAATAGGAGGAGCATGAAGTGGTTTTGAAAAACATGAAGAGCCTGAAAAGGTGTGAAAAATATGAAGAGCTTCTAAAGGTGTCAAACATATGAGGAGCATGAAACGGTCTGAAAAATAGAAGGATCATGAAGCGGTGTTCAAAAACATGAAGAGCCTGAAAAGGTGGAAAAATATGAAGAGCTTCAAAAAGTGTCAAAAATATGAGGAGCATGAAACGGTCTGAAAAATAGGAGGAGCATGAAACGGTGATCAAAAACATGAAGAGCCTGAAAAGGTGTGAAAAATATGAAGAGCTTCAGAAGGTGTGAAATACATGAGGAGCAGGAAACGGGCTGAAAAATAGGAGAAGCATGAAGTGGTGTGAAAAAAGATGAAGAGCCTGAAAATGTGTGAAAAATATGAAGAGCTTCAAAAGGTGTGAAAAATATGAGGAGCATGATATGGTCTGAAAAATAGGAGGAGCATGAAGCGGTGTTCAAAAACATGAAGAGCCTGAAAAGTTGTGAAAAATATGAAAAGCTTCAAAAGGTGTCAAAAATGAGATGAGCATCAAGCGGTCTGAAAAAAGGAGGAGCATGAAGTGGTGTTGAACAAAATGAAGAGCCTGAAAAGGTGTGAAATATATGAAGAGTTTCAAAAGATGTCAAAAATATGAGGAGCATGAAACGGTCTAAAAAATAGGAGGAGCATCAAACTGTGCTGAAAAACATGAAGAGCCTGAAAAGGTGTAAAAATATGATGAGCTTCAAAACGTGTCAAAAATATGAGGAGCATGAAACGGTCTGAAAAATAGGAGGAGCATGAAACTGTGCTGAAAATCATGAAGAGCGTGAAAACGTGTGAAAAATATGAAGAGCTTCAAAAGGGAAGAATGATATTAAGAGCTTCAATAGGAGTCAAAAAGAGATGAGCATGAAACGGTCTGAAAAATAGGAGCAGCATGAAATGATGTTCAAAAACATGAAGAGCCAGAAAATGTGTGAAAAATATGAAGAGCTTCAAAAGGTGTCAAAAATATGAGGAGCATGAAACGGTCTGAAAAATAGGAGGAGCAAGAATGGTGTTGAAAAACATGAAGAGCCTGAAAACGTTTGAAAAATATGAAGAGCTTCAAAAGCTGTGAAAAATATCAAGAGCTTGAAAAGGTGTCAAAAATGAGATGAGCATGAAACGGTCTGAAAAATAGAAGGAGCATAAAGTGGTGTTGAAAAACAAGAAGTGCCTGAAAAGTTGTGAAATATATTAAGAGCTTCAAAAGGTGTCAAAAATATGAGGAGCATGAAACGGTCTGAAAAATAGGAGGAGCATGAAACGGTTTTCAAAAAAAGGAAGAGCCTAAAAAGGTGTGAAAAATATGAAGAGCTTCAAAACGTGTCAAAAATATGTGGAGCATGAACCGGTCTGAAAAATAGGAGGAGCATGAAGCGGAGTTGAAAAACATGAAGAACCTGAAAAAGTGTGAAAAATATGAACAGCTTCAAAAGGTGAGAAAAATGAGATGAGCATGAAGCGGTCTGAAAAATAGGAGGAGCATGAAGTGTTGTTTAAAAGCATGAAGAGCCTGAAAAGGTGTGAAATATATGAAGAGCTTCAAAAGGTGTGAAAAAAAAAGAAGAGCTTCAAAAGGTGTCAAAAATAAGTGGAGCATGAAACGGTCTGAAAAATAGGAGGAGCATGAAACGGTGTTCAAATACATGAAGAGCCTAAAAAGGTGTGATAAATATGAAGAGCTTCAAAAGGTGTGAAAATATGAAGACCTGCAAAAGGTGTAAAAATCGATGAGCATGAAATGTTCTGAAAATTAGGAGCAGCATGAAGCGGTGTTGAAAAACATGAAGAGCCTGAAAACGTGTAAAATATATGAAGAGCTTCAAAAGATATGAAAAATATGAACAGCTTCAGAATGTGTCAAAAATGAGATGAGCAAGAAGCGGTCTGAAAAAAGGAGGAGCATGAAGTGGTGTTGAAAAACATGAAGAGCCTGAAAATGTGTGAAATATATGAAGAGTTTCAAAAGATGTCAAAAATATGAGGAGCATGAAACGGTCTGAAAAATAGGAGGAGCATCAAACTGTGCTGAAAAACATGAAGAGCCTGAAAAGGTGTGAAAAATATGATGAGCTTCAAAATGTGTCAAAAATATGAGGAGCATGAAACGGTCTGAAAAATAGGAGGAGCATGAAACTGTGCTGAAAATCATGAAGAGCATGAAAACGTGTGAAAAATATGAAGAGCTTCAAAAGGGAAGAATGATATTAAGAGCTTCAACAGGAGTCAAAAAAGATGAGCATGAAACGTTCTGAAAAATAGGAGGAGCATGAAACGGTCTGAAAATTGGAGGAGTATGAAGCGGTGTTGAAAAACGTGAAGAGGCTGAAAACGTGTGAAAAATATGAAGAGCTTCAAAACGTGTGAAAATATGAAGAGCTTCCAAAGGTGTCAAAAATGAGATGAGCTTGAAACGGTCTGAAAAATAGGAGGACTATGAAGTGGTGGTGAAAAATATGAAGAGCCTGAAAAGGTGTGAAATATATGAAGAGCTTCAAAAGGTTTCAAAAATATGAGGAGCATGAAACGGTCTGAAAAATAGGAGGAGCATGAAGCGGTGTTCAAAAATATGAAGAGTCTGAAAAGGTGTGAAAATTATGAAGAGCTTCAAAAGGTGTCAAAAATATGAGGAGCATGAAACGGTCTGAAAAATAGGAGGAGCATGAAATGCTGTTCAAAAACATGAAGAGCCTGAAAAGGTGTGAAAAATAGGAAGAGCTTCAAAAGATGTGAAATACATGAGGAACATGAAACGGCGTGAAAAATAGGAGGAGCATGAAGCTGTGTTCAAAAGCATGAGAGCCTGAAAAACTGTGAAATATATGAAGAGCTTCAAAAGGTGTGAAATCCATGAGGAGCATGAAACAGTTTGAAAAATAGGAGGAACAAGAAGCGGTGTTCAAAAACATGAAGAGCCTGAAAAGTTGTGAAAAATATGAAGAGCTTCAAAATGTGTCAAAAATATGAGGAGCATGAAACGGTCTGAAAAATTGGAGGAGCATGAAGTGTTGTTAAAATGCATGAAGAGCCTGAAAAGGTGTGAAAAATATGAAGAGCTTCAAAATGTGTCAAAAATATGAGGAGCATGAAACGGTCTGAAAAATAGGAGGAGCATGAAACGTTGTTCAAAAACATGAAGAGCCTGAAAAGGTGTGAAAATTAGTAAGAGCTTCGAAAGGTGTGAAAAATATGAGGAGCATGAAAAGGACTGAAAAATAGGAGGAGTATGAAGTGGTGTTTAAAAACATGAAGAGCCTGAAAACGTGTGAAAAATATGAGGAGATTCAAAAGGTGTGAAAAATATGAAGAGCTACAAAAGTTCTCAAAAATGAGATGAGCATGAATCGTTCTGAAAAATAGGAGGAGCATGAAGTGTTGTTGAAAAACATGAAGAGCCTGAAAAGGTGTGAAATATATGAAGAGCTTCAAAAGGTGTCAAAAATATGAGGAGCATGAACCGGTCTGAAAAATCCGAGGAGCATGAAGTGTTGTTGAGAAACATGAAGAGCCTTAAAAGGTGTGAAATATATGAAGAGCTACAAAAGGTGTCAAAAATATGAGGAACATGAACCGGTCTGAAATATAGGAGGAGCATGCAGTGGTGTTGAAAAACATGAAGAGCCTGAAAAGGTGTGAAAAACATGAAGATCTTCAAAAGGGGGTCAAAAATATGAGGAGCATGAAACGATCTGAAAAATAGGAGGAGCATGAAGTGGTGTTCAAAAATATGAAGAGCCTGAAAAGGTGTGAAAAACATGAACAGCTTCAAAAGCTGTGAAAAATATGAGGAGCATGAAACAGTTTGAAAAATAGGAGAAGCATGAAACAGTGTTGAAAACATGAAGAGCATGACAAGTGTGAAAAATATAAAGAGCATTAAAAGGTGTCAAAAAAATGAGGAGCATGAAACGGTCTGAAAAAAAGGAGGAGCATATAGCGTTGTTGAAAACATGAAAAGCCTGAAAATGTGTGAAAAATATGAAGAGCTTCCAAAGGTGTGAAAAATATGAATAGCTTCGAAATTTGTCAATAATGAGAGGAGCATGAAACGGTGTGAAAAATAGGAGGAGCATGAAGGGGTATGCAAAAACATGAAGAGCCTGAAAAGGTGTGAAAAATATGAAGAGCTTCAAAAGGTGTTAAAAATATGAGGAGCATGAAACGGTCTGAAAAATAGGTGGAGCATGAAACGGTGTTGAAAACATGAAGAGCCTGAAAAGGTGTGAAAAATATGAAGAGCTTCAAAAGATGTCAAAAATATGAGGAGAATGAAGCGGTCCGAAAAATAAGATGAGCATGAAGCGGTGTTGAAAACATTAAGAGCCTGAAAAGGTGGGAAATATATAAAGAGCTTGAAAAGGTGTCAAAAATATGAGGAGCATGAAACGGTGTGAAAAATAGGAGGAGCATGAAACGGTGTTGAAAAACATGAAGAGCCTGAAAAAGTGTGAAAATTATGAAGACCTTCAAAATGTGTCAAAAAAAAGGAGGACCATGAAATGGTGTTCAAAAACATGAAGAGCCTGAAAAGGTGTGAAAAATTTTAAGAACTTCAAAAGGTGTCAAAAATATGAGGAGCATGAAACGATCTGAAAAATAGGAGGGATATGAAGCATGGTTGAAAAACATGAAGAGCCTGAAAAGGTGTGAAAAATATGATGAGCTTCAAAAGGTGTCAAAAATATGAGGAGCATGAAACGGTCTGAAAAATAGCAGTCGCAAGAAGCGGTGTTCAAAAACATGAAGAGCCTGAAAACGTGTGAAAAATATGAAGAGCTTCAAAAGGTGTGAAAAATATGAGGAGCATGAAATGGTCTGCAAACCTGGAGGAGCTGGAAGTGGTGTTGAAAAACATGAAGAGCCTGAAAAGGTGTGAAAAATCTGAAAAGCTTCAAAAGGAGTCAAAAATGTGATGAGCATGAAACGGTCTGAAAAATAGGAGAAGCATGAAGTGGTGTTCAAAAAATGAAGAGCCTGAAAAGGAGTGATATATATGAAGAGTTACAAAAGGAGTCAAAAATATGAGGAGCATGAAACGGTCTGAAAAATACGAGCAGCATGATGTGGTCTTGAAAAACATGAAGAACCTGAAAGGTGTGAAAAATATGAAAAGCTTCACAAGGTGTCAAAAATAGGAGGAGCATGATTGGGTTTGAAAAATATGATTAGCATGAAGTGGTATTGAAAACATGAATAGCCTGGAAAGGTGTGAAATATATGAAGAGCTTCAAAAGGTGTGAAAAATATGAAAAGCTTCAAAATGTATGAAAAATATGAAGAGCTTCAAAAGGTGTCAAAAATATGAGGAGCATGAAACGGGCTGAAAAATAGGAGGAGCATGAAGCTGTGTTGAAAAACATTAAGAGCCTGAAAAGATGTGAAAAATATGAAGAGCTTCAAAGGTGTCAAAAATATAAGGAGCATGAAACGGTGTGAAAAATAGGAGGAGCATGAAGTAGTGTTGAAAAATATGAAGAGCCTTAAAAGGTGTGAAATATATGAAGAGCTTCAAAATGTGTCAAAAATATGAGGAGTATGAAACCGTCTGAAAAATAGGAGCAGCATGAAACGCTGTTCAAAAATATGAAGAGACTGAAAAGGTGTGAAAAATATGAAGAGCTTCAAATGATGTGAAATACATGAGGAGCTTGAAACGTTCTGAAAAACAGGAGGAGCATGACGCGGTGTTCAAACATGAAGAGTCTGAAAAGGTGTGAAAAATATGAAGAGCTTCAAAAGGTGACAAAAATATGAGGAGCTTGAAACGTTCTGAAAAATAGGAGGAGCATGAAGCGGTGTTCAAAAACATGAAGAGCCTGAAAAGGTGTGAAAAATATGAAGAGCTTCAAAAGGTGTCAAAAATATGAGGAGCATGAAACGCTCAAAAAATAGGAGGAGCATGAAGCGGTGTAGAAAACATGAAGAGCCTGAAAATGTGTGACCAATATGAAAAGCTTCAAAAGATGTCAAAAATATGACGAGCATGAAACGGTCTGAAAAGTAGGAGTAGCATGAAGTGCTGTTGAAAAACATGAAGAGTCTGAAAAGTTGTGAAAAATATGAAGAGCTACAAAAGGTGTCAAAAATATGAGGAGAAAGAAACGGTCTGAAAAATAGGAGGATCATGAGCGGTATTGAAAAACATGAATAGCCTGAAAACGTGTGAAAAATATGAAGAGCTTCAAAAGGTGTCAAAAATATGAGGAGCATGACGGTCTGAAAAATATGACGAGCATGAAATGGTGTTCAAAAACATGAAGAGCCTGAAAAGGTGTGAAAAATATGAAGAGCTCCAAAATGTGTGAAATACATTAGGAGCATGAAACGGTCTGTAAAATAGGAGAATCTTGAAACGGTGTTGAAATATATGAAGAGCCTGAAAAGGTGTGAAATATATGAAGAGCTTCAAAAGGTGTGAAAAATATGAGGAACATGAAACGGTCTGAACAATAGCAGAGGCTGAAACGTTGTGGAAATACATGAAGAGCCTAAAAAGGTGTGAAAAATATGAAGAGCTTCAAAAGGAGTGAAATACATTAGGAGCATGAAACGGTCTGAAAAATAGGAGGAGCATGAAGCGGTGTTGAAAAACATGAAGAGCCTGAAAAGTTGTGAAAAATATGAAGAGCTTCAAAAGGTGTGAAAAATATGAGGAGCATGAAACAGTCTGAAAAATAAGAGGAGCATGAAGCCGTGTTGAAAAACATGTAGAGCCTGAAAAGGTGTAAAAAATATGAAGAGCTTGAAAAGGTGTCAAAAATATGAGGAGAATGAAACGGTCTGAAAAAATGGAGGAGCAAGAAGTGGTGCTGAAAAACATGAAGAGCCTAAAAGGTGTGAAAAATATGAAAAGATTCAAAAGATGTCACAAATATGAGGAGCAAGAAACGGTCTGAAAATAGGAGGAGCATGAAACGGTGTTCAAAGACATGAAGAGCCTGAAAAGGTGTGAAAAATATGAAGAGCTTCAAAAGGTGTGAAATATATGTGGAGTATGAAACGGTTTGAAAAATACGAGGAGCATGAAGCGGTGTTGAAAACCATGAAAAGCCTGAAAAGGTGTGAAAAATATGAAGAGCTTCAAAAGGTGTGAAATATATGAGGAGCACAAAAAGGTCTGAAAAATAAGAGGAGCATGAAGCCTGTTGAAAAACATAAAGAGCCTGAAAAGGTGTAAAAAATATGAAGAGCTTCAAAACGTGTCAAAAATATGAGGAACATGAAACGGTCTGAAATATAGGAGGAGCATGACGTGGGGTTGAAAATCATGAAGAGTGAAATGATGTGTAATATATGAAGAGCTTCAAGAGGAGTGAAATACATGAGGAGCATGAAACCGTCTGAATTATAGGAGGAGCATGAAGCGGTGTTCATAAACATGAAGAGCCTGAAAAGGTGTGAAAAATATGAAGAGCTTCAAAAGGTGTGAAAAATATGAAGAGCTTCAAAAGCTGTCAAAAATGAGATGAGCATGAAACGGTCTGAAAAACAGGAGGAGCATGAAGTGGTGTTTAAAAACATGAAGAGCCTGAAAAAGTGTGAAATATATAAAGAGTTTCAAAAGGTGTGAAAAATATTAGGAGCTTGAAAGGAGGTCAAAAATATGAGGAGCATGAAACGGTCTGAAAAGTAGGAGGAGCATAAAGCGGTGTTCAAAAACATGAAGAGCCTGAAATGGTGTGAAAAATATGAAGAGCTTCAAAAGGTGTCAAAAATATGAGGAGCATGAAACGGTCTGAAAAATAGCAGGAGCAAGAAAACGGTCTGAAAAATTGGAGGAGCATGAAACAGTCTGAAAAATTGGAGGAGCATGAAGCGGTGTTCAAAAATACGGAGAGCCTGAAAAGGTAAGAAAAATATGAAGAGCTTCAAAAGGTGTCAAATATATGAGGAGCATGAAACGGTCTGAAAAATAGGAGCAGCATGAAATGGTGTTCAGAAACATGTAGAGCCTGAAAAGGTGTGAAAAATATGAAGAGCTTCAAAAGGTGTCAAAATTATGAGGAGCATAAAACGGTCTGAAAAATAAAAGCAGCATGAAGCTGTGCTCAAATACATGAAGAACCTGAAAAGGTGTGAAAAATATGAAGAGCTTCAAAAGGTGTCTATAATAAGAGGTGCATTAAACAGTCTGAAAAATAGGATGAGCATGAAGCGGTGTAAAAAAACATGAAGAGCCTGAAAAGGTGTGACAAATATAAAGAGCTTCAAAAGGTGTGAAAAATATGAGGAGAATGAAACGGTCTGAAATATAGGAGGAGCATGAAACGGTCTGAAAAATAGGAGCAGCATGAAACGGTGTTCAAAAACATGAAGAGCCTGAAAAGGTGTGAAAAATATGAAGAGCTTCAAAAGGTGTGAAAAATATGAGGAGAATGAAACGTTCTGAAAAATAGGAGGAGCATGAAGCTCTGCTCAAAAACATGAAGAGCCTGAAAAGGTGTGAAAAATATGAAGAGCTTCAAAAGGTGTGAAAAATATGAGGAGCATGAAACGGTCTGAAAAATTGGAGCAGCATGAAGCTGTGCTCAAATACATGAAGAGCCTGAAAAGGTGTGAAAAATATGAAGAGCTTGAAAATGTGTCAAAAATATGAGGAGCATGAAACGGTCTGAAAAATAGGAGGAGCATGAAACGTTGAAAAATAGGAGCAGCATGAAACTGTGTTCAAAAACATGAAGAGCCTGAAAAGGCGTGAAAAATATGAAGAGCTTCAAAAGGTGTGAAAAATATGAGGAGCATAAAACGGTCTGAAAAATAGGAGCAGCATGAAGCTGTGCTCAAATACATGAAGAGCCTGAAAAGGTGTGAAAAATATGAAGAGCTTGAAAATGTGTCAAAAATATGAGGAGCATGAAACGGTCTGAAAAACAGGAGGAGCATGAAACGGTGAAAAATAGGAGCAGCATGAAACTGTGTTCAAAAACATGAAGAGCCTGAAAAGGCGTGAACAATATGAAGAGCTTCAAAAGGTGTGAAAAATATGAGGACCATGAAACGGTCTCAAAATTAGGAGGAGCATAAAGCGGTGTTGAGAAACATGAAGAGCCTGAAAAGGTGTGAAAAATATGAAGAGCTTCAAAAGGTGTCAATAATAAGAGGTGCATGGAACAGTCTAAAAAATAGGATGAGCATGAAACGGTCTGAAAAATTGGAGGAGCATGAAGCGGTGTTCAAAAACATGAAGAGCCAGAAAATGTGTGAAAAATATGAAGAGCTTCAAAAGTGGTGAAAAATATGAGGAGCATGAAACGGTCTGAAAAATAGGAGGAGCATGAAGCGGTGTAGAAAATCATGAAGAGTCTGAAAAGGTGTGAAAAATATGAAGAGCTTCAAAAGGTATCAATAATATGAGGAGCATGATACGTTCTCAAAAATAGGAGGAGCATGAATCAGTGATCAAAAACATGAAGAGCTTCTAAAGGTGTGAAAAATATGAAGAGTTTCAAAACGTGTCAAAAATATGAGGAGCATGAAACGGTCTGAAAAATAGGAGGAGCATGAAGCGGTGTTGAAAAACATGAAGAGCTTCAAAAGTTGTGAAAAATATGGAGCTCCAAAAATGTGAAAAATATGAACGCTTCAAAAGGTGTGAAAAATATGAACAGCTTCTAAAGGTGTCAAAAATATGACGAGCATGAAACGGTCTGAAAAATAGGAGGAGCATGAAGCGGTGTTCAAAAATATGAAGAGCCTGAAAATGTGTGAAAAATATGAAGAGCTGCAAAAGGTGTCAAAAATATGAGGAGCATGAAACGGTGTGAAAAAGAGGTGGAGCAAGAAGGAATGTTGCAAAACATGAAGAGCCTGAAAATGTGTGAAAAATATAAAGAGCTTCAAAAGATGTGAAAAATATGAAGAGCTTCAACAGGTGTCAAAAATATGACGAGCACGAAACGCTCTGAAAAAGAGGAGGAGCATGAAGTGGTGTTGAAAAACATGAAGAGCCTGAAAAGTAGTGAAAAATATGAAAAGCTTCTAAAGGTGTCAAAAAAATGAGGAGCATGTAACGGTCTTAAAAATACGAGGAGCATGAAGTGATGTTGAAAAGCATGAATAGCCTGAAAATGTGTGAAATATATGAAGAGATTAAAAATGTGACAAATATATGAGGAGCATGAAACGGTCTGAAAAATATGAGGAGCATGAAGCGGTGATCAAAAATATGAAGAGCCCGAAAAACTGTGAAAAATATGAAGAGCTTCAAAAGGTGTCAAAAATATGAGGAGCATGAATTGGTCTGAAAAATAGGAAGAGCATGAAGCTGTGTTCAAAAACATGAAGAGCCTGAAAATGTGTGAAAAATATGAAGAGCTTCAAAAGGTGTGAAAAATATGTGGAGCATGAAACGGCCTGAAAAATAGGAAGAGCATGAAGTGGTGTTGAAAACGATGAAGAGCCTGAAAAGTTTGAAAAATATGAAGAACTTCAAAAGGTGTGAAATATATGAGGAGCATGAACGGCCTGAAAAATAGGAAGAGCATGAAGTGGTGTTGAACACGATGAAGAGCCTGAAAAGTTTGAAAAATATGAAGAACTTCAAAAGGTGTCAAAAATATAAGTAGCATGAAACGGTCTGAAAAATAGGAGGAGTATGAAGTAGTGCTGAAAAACATGAAGAGCGTGAAAAGGTGTGAAAAATATGAAGAACTTCAAAACATGTCAAATATATGAGGAGCATGAAAAGGTCTGAAAAATAGGAGGATCATGAAACGGTGTTCAAAAACTTGAAGAGCCTGGAAAGGTGTGAAAAATATGAAGAGCTTCAAAAAGGAGTCAAAATTATGAGGAGGGTGAAAGGGTCTGAAAAATATGAGGAGCAAGAAACTGTTTTCAAAAACATGAATAGCCTCAGCAGGTGTGAAAAATATGAAAAGCTTCAAACTGTGTCAAAAATATGAGAAACATGAAACGGTCTGAAAAATAGGAGGAGCATGAAGTGGTGTTGAAAACCATGAAGAGCCTGAAAAAGGTGTGAAACATATGAGGAGCATGAAACGGTTTGAAAAATAGGAGGAGCATTAAACGGTGTTCAAAAATATGAGCAGCAAAAAACGGTCTGAAAAATAGGAGGAGCATTAAACGGTGTTCAAAAACATGAAGAGCCTGGAAAGGTGTGAAAAATATGAAGAGCTTCAAAAGGTGTCAAAAATATGAGGAGCATGAAACGATCTGAAAAATAGGAAGAGCATGAAGTGGTGTTGAAATACATTAAGAGCCTGAAAAATTTGTCAAACATATGAGGAGCATGAAACGGTCTGAAAAATAGGAGGAGCATGAAGCGATGTTGAAAAAAATGAAGAGCCTGAAAGAAGTAAAAAATATGTATAGCTTCAAAACTTGTCAAAAATATGAGGAGCATGAAACGGTCTGAAAAATAGGAGGAGTATGCAGCGGTGTTAAAAAACATGGAGAGCCTGAAAAGGTGTGAAATAAATGAAGAGCTTCAAAAGGTGTCAAAAATATGATGGGCAGGAAACGGTCTGAAAAATAGGAGAAGCATGAAATGGTGTTCAAAAACATGAAGAGCCTGAAAAGGTGTGAAAAAAAGGAAGAGCTTCAAAAGGTGTCAATAATAAGAGGTGCATGAAACAGTCTGAAAAATAGGAGGAGCATGAAACTGTCTGAGAAATAGGAGGAGCATGAAGCGGTGTTGAAAAACATGAAGAGCATGAAAAGGTGTGAAAAAAAGGAAGAGCTTCAAAAGGTGTAAAAATAGGAGGAGCATGAAAAGGTCTGAAAAATACGAGGAGCATGAAGTGGTGTTCAAAAACAAGAAGAGCATGAAAATGTGTGAAAAATATGAAGAGTTTCAAAAGGTGTCAAAAATATGAGGAGCATGAAACGATCTGAAAAATAGGAGGAGGATGAAGTGATGTTGAAATACATTAAGAGGCTGAAAAGGTGTGAAACATATGAGGAGCATGAAACGGTCTCAAAAATAGGAGGAGCATGAAGAGATATTGAAAAACATGAAAAGCCTGAAAAGGTGTAAAAAACATGAAGAGCTTCAAAACTTGTCAAAAATATGAGGAGCATGAAACAGTCTGAAAAATAAGAGGAGCATGAAGCGGTGTTCAAAAGCATGAAGAGCCTGAAAAGGTGTGAAAAATATGAAGAGCTACTAAAGTCGTCAAAAATATGTGGAGCGTAAAACCGTCTCAAAAATAGGAGGAGCGTGAAGCGGTGATGAAAAACATGAAGAAGGTAAAAACGTGTGAAAAATATGAAGAGCTTCAAAAGGTGTCAAAAATATGAGGAGCATGAAACGGTCTCAAAAATAGGAGGAGCAAGAAGCGGTGTTGAAAAACATGAAGAGCCTGAAAAGGTGTGAAAAATATGAAGAGCTTCAAAAGGTGTCAATAATAAGAGGTGCGTGAAACAGTCTGAAAAATAGGAGGAGCATGAAACTGTCTGAAAAAGAGGAGGAGCATGAAGCAGTCTTGAAAATGATGAACAGCCAGAAAAGGTGTGAAAAATATGAAGAGCTTCCAAAATTGTCAAAAATATGAGGAGCATGAAACGGTCTGAAAAATAGGAGGAGCATGAAACGGTCGGAAAAATAGGAGGAGCATTAAACGGTGTTGAAAAACATGAAGAGCCTGAAAATGTGTGAAAAATATGAAGAGCTTCAAAAGGTGTGAAAATAGGAGCAGCTTCAAAAGCTTTCAAAATTTTGAGGAGCAAGAAAATGCCTGAAAAATAGAAGGAGCGTGAAGCGGTGTTGAAAAACATGAAGAGCTTGAAAAGGGGTGAAAAATATGAACAGCTTCCAAAATTGTCAAAAATATGAGGAGCATGAAACGGTCTGAAAAACAGGAGAAGCATCAAGCGGTTTTGAAAAACCTGAACGGCCTGAAAAGTTGTGAAATATATTAAGAGCATCAAAAGGTGTCAAAATTATGAGGAGCATGAAACGGTCTGAAAAAGAGGAGGAGCATGAAGCGGTGTTGAAAAACATGAAGAGCCTGAAAAGTGTGAAAAATATGTAGAGCTTCAAAAGGTGTGAAAAATATGAAGAGCTTCAAAATGGGTCAAAAATCGATGAGCAGGAAATGGTCTGAAAAATAGGAGAGCATGAATTGGTTTTAAAAACATGAAGAGCCTGAAAAGGGTGAAATATATGAAGAGCTTCAAAAGGTATCAAAAATATGAGGAGAATGAAACGGTCTGAAAAATAGGAGGGGCATGAAGCGATGTTGAAAAACATGAAGAGCCTGAAAATGTGTGAGAAATATGAAGATCTTCTAAAGGTGTCAAATATATGAGGAAATGAAACGGCGTGAAAAATTGGAGGAGGATGAAGTGGTGTTGAAAAACATGAAAAGCCTGAAAAGGTGTGAAAAATATAAAGAGCTTCAAAAGGTGTCAAAATTATGAGGAGCATGAAACGGTCTGAAAAATAGGAGGAGCATGAAGTGGTGTTGAAAAACATGAAGATCCTGAAATGGTGTGAAACATATGAAGAGCTTCAAAATTTGTGAAACATATGAGGAGCTTCAAAAAGTGTCAAAAATATGAGGAGCATGAAACGGTCTGAACAATAGGAGGAGGATGAAGCGGTGTTCAGAAACATGAAGAGCCTGAAAAGTTGTGAAAAATATGAAAAGCTTCAAAACGTGTCAAATATATGAGGAGCTTGAAACGGTCTGAAAAATATGAGGAGCATGAAGCGGTGTTGAAAAACGTGAAGAGCCTGAAATGGTGTGAAATATATGAAGAGCTTCAAAACGTGTCAAAAATCGATGAGCAGAAAATGGTCTGAATAATAGGAGAGCATGAAGTGGTGTTAAAAACATGAAGAGTCTGAAAAGGTGTGAAAAATATGAAGAGCTTCAAAAGGTGTGAAAAATATGAAGAGATTCAAAAGGTGTCAAGAATATGAGGAACATGAAACGGTCTGAAAAATAGGAGGAGCATGAAGCGGTGTTGAAAAACATGAGGAGCCTGAAAAGGTGTGTAAAATATGAAGAGCTTCAAAAGGTGTCAAAAATATAAGGAACATGAAACGGTCTGAAAAACAGAAGGAACATGAAGCGGTGTTTAAAAACATATAGAGCCTGAAAAGGTGTGAAAAATATGAAGAGCTTCAAAAGGTGTCAAAAATATGAGGAGCATGAAACGGTCTGAAAAATAGGAGGAGGATGAAACAGTGTTCAAAAACATGAAGAGCCTGAAAAGGTGTGAAAAATATGAAGAGCTTCAAAAGGTGTTAAAAATATGAGCAGCATGAAACGGTCTGAAACATAGCAGGAGCACGAAACGGTGATCAAAAACATGAAGAGCCTGAAAAGGTGTGAAAAATATGAAGAGCTTCAAAAGGTGTGAAATACGTGTGGAGCATGAAACAGGCTGAAAAATAGGAGAAGCAAAGTGGTGTTAAAAACATGAAGAGCCTGAAAAAGTGTGAAAAATATGAAGAGCTTCAAAAGGTGTGAAATACATGAGGAGCATGAAACTCTCTGAAAAATAGAAGGAGCATGAAGTGGTGTTCAAAAACATGAAGAGCCTGAAAAGGTGTGAAAAATATGAAGAGCTTCAAAACGTGTGAAATACGTGTGGAGCATGAAACAGGCTGAAAAATACGAGGAGCATGAAGCGGTGTTGAAAAACGTGAAGAGCCTGAAATGGTGTGAAATATATGAAGAGCTTCAAAACGTGTCAAAAATCGATGAGCAGAAAATGGTCTGAATAATAGGAGAGCATGAAGTGGTGTTAAAAACATGAAGAGCATGAAAACACGTGAAAAATATGAAGAGCTTCAAAAGGTGTGAAAAATATGAAGAGCTTCAAAAGGTGTCAAAAATGAGATGAGCATGAAACGGTCTGAAAAATAGGAGGAGTATGAAGTGGTGTTGAAAAAACAGAAGAGTCTGAAAAGGTGTGAAATATATGAAGAGCTTCAAAAGGTGTCAAAAATATGAGGAGCATGAAATGGTCTGAAAAATAGGAGGAGCATGAAGCGGTGATCAAAAACATGAATACCTGAAAAGGTGTGAAAAATATGAAGAGCTTCAAAAGGTGTGAAATACATGAGGAGCATGAAACGGTCTGAAAAATAGGAGAAGCATGAAGTGGTGTGGAAAAACATGAAGAGACTGAAAATGTGTGAAAAATATGAAGAGGTTCAAAAGGTGTGAAATACATGAGGAGCATGAAACTCTCTGAAAAATAGGAGGAACATGAAGTGGTGTTCAAAAACATGAAGAGCCTGAAAAGGTGTGAAAAATATGAAGAGCTTCAAAAGGTGTGAAAAATATGAGTATCATGAAACGTTCTGAAAAATAGGAGGAGCATGAAGTGATGTTGAAAAACATGAATAGCCTGAAATGGTGTGAATAATATGAACAGATTCAAAAGCTGTGAAATACATGTGGAGAATAAATCTGTCTCAAAAATAGGAGGAGCATGAAGCGGTGTTGAAAAACATGAAGAGCCTGAAAAAGTGTGAAAAATTTGAAGAGCTTCAAAATGTGTGAAAAATATGAGGAGTATGAAACGGTCAGAAAAATAGGAGGAGCATGATGCAATGTTGAAAAATATGAAGAGCCTGAAAACGTGTGAAAAATATGAAGATCTTTAAAAGGTATGAAAAATATGAAGAGCTTCAAAAGGTGTCAAAAAACAGATGAGCATGAAACGGTCTGAAAAATAGGAGGAGCATGAAGTTGTTTTCGAGAAAATGAAGAGCCTGAAAAAGTGTGAAGTATATGAAGATTTCAAAAGGGGTCAAAAATCTGAGTAGCATGAAACGGTCTGAAAAATAGGAGGAGCATGACGAGGTGTTGAAAAACATTAAGAGACTGAAAAGGTGTGAAAAATATGAAGAGCTTCAAAAGGTGTCAAAAATATGAGGAGCCTGAAACGGTCTGAAAAATGGAGGAGCATGAAGCGGTGTTGAAAAACATGAAGAGCCTGAAATGTTATGAAAAATATGAAGTGTTTCAAATGTGTCAAAAATATGAGGAGCATGAAACTGTCTCAAAATTAGGATGAACATGATGGTGTTCAAAATCCTGAAGAGCTGGAATGGTGTGAAAAATATGAAGAGCCTCAAAAGGTGTCAAAAATATGAGGAGCATGAAACGGTCTGAAATATAGGAGGATCATGAAGCAGTGTTGAAATACATGAAGAGCCTGAAAAGGTTTGAAAAATATGAAGAGCTTCAAAAGGTGTCAAAAATATGAGGAACATGAAACGGTATGAAAATATGAGGAGCATGAAATGGTCTAAAAAATAGGAGGAGCATGAAGGGGTGTTGAAAAACATGAAGAGCCTGGAAAGGTGTGAAAAATAGGAGGAGCTTCAAAAGGTGTCAAATATATGAGGAGCATGAAACGGTCTGAACATACGAGGAGCATGAAGCGGTGTTCAAAAACATGAAGAGCCTGAAAAGGTGTGAAAAATATGAAGAGCTTCAAAAGTTGTGAAAAATATGAAGAGCTTCAAAAGGTTTAAAAAATGAGATGAGCATGAAACGGTCTGTAAAATAGGAGGAGCATGAAGTGGTGTTCAAAACATGAAGAGCCTGAAAAGGTGTGAAAAATATGAAGAGCTTCAAAAGGTGTGAAAAACATGAGGAGCATGAAACGGTGAAAAATAGGAGGAGCATAAAGTGATGTTCAAAAACATGAAGAGCCTGAAAAGGTGTAAAAAATAGGAAGAGTTTTAAAAGGTGTCAAAAATATGAGGAGCATGAAACGGTCTGAAAATTAGGAGGAGCATGAAGCGGTATTCAAATATATGGAGATCCTGAAAAGGTACTTAAAATATGAAGAGCTTCAAAAGGTGTCAAAAATATGAAGAGCATGAAACGTTCTGAGAAAATAGTAGCATGAAACGGTGTTCAAAAACATGAAGAGCCTGGAAAGGTGTGAAAAATATGAAGAGCATCAAAACGTGTCAATATTATGAGGATCATGAAACGGTCTGAAAAATAGGAGGAGCATGAAGAAGTGTAAAAAACATGAAGAGCCTGAAAACCTGTGGAAAATATTGAGAGCTTCAAAAGGTGTGAAAAATATGAAGAGCTTCAAAAGGTGTAATAGATAGATGAGCATGAAACGGTCTGAAAAATAGGAGGAGCATGACGAGGTGTTGAAAAACATGAAGAGACTGAAAAGGTGTGAAAAATATGAAGAGCTTCAAAAGGTGTCCAAAACATGAGGAGCGTGAAACATTCTGAAAAATAGGAGGAGCATGAAATGGTATTCGAAAACATGAACAGCCTGAAAAGATGTGAAAAATATGAAGAGCTTCAAAAGGTGTCAAAAATATGAGGAGCATGAAACAGTCTGAAAAAGAGGAGGAGCATGAAACGGTCTGAAGAAGAGCAGGAGCATGAAACGGTGTTGAAACACATGAAGAGCCTGTAAAGGTGTGAAAAATAGGATGAGCTTCAAAAAGAGTCAAAAATATGAGGAGCATGAAATGGTCTCAAAAATAGAAAGAGCATGAAGCGGTGTTCAAAAACCTGAAGAGCCTGGAATGGTGTGAAATCTATGAAGAGCTTCAAAAGCTGTCAAATATATGAGGAGCATGAAACGGTCTGAAAAAGAGGAAGAGCATGAAACGGTGTTGAAGCACATGAAGATCCTGAAAAGGTGTGAAAAATATGAAGAGCTTCAAAAGGTGTGAAAAATATGAAGAGCTTCAAAAGGTGTGAGAAATATGAAGAGCTTGAAAAGATGTCAAAAATATGAGGACCATGAAACGGTCTGAATAATACGAGGAACATGAAGCGGAGTTCAAAAACATGAAGTGCCTGAAAAGGTGTGAAAAATATGAAGAGCTTCAAAAGGTGTCAAAAATATGAGGAGCATCAATTGGTCTGAAAAATATTAGGAGTATGAAACGGTGTTGAAAAACATGAAGGGCCTGAAAAGGTGTGAAACATATGAAGAGCTTCAAAAGGTGTCAAAAATATGAGGAGCATGAAACAGTCTGAAAAATAGGAGGAGCAGGAAGTGGTGTTGAAAAACATGAAGAGCCTGAAAAGGTGTGAAAAATATGAAGAGCTTCAAAAGGTGGCAAAAATATGAGGAGCATGAAACAATCTGAAAATTAGGAGGAGCATGAAGCGGTGTTGAAAATCATGAAGGGCCTGAAAAGGTTTGAAAAATATGAAGAGCTTCAAAAAGTTTCAAAAATATGAGGAGCATGAAAAGGTCTGAAAAATATGAGGAGCACGAAACTGTCTGAAAAATAGGAGGAGAATGAAACGGCATTGAAAAACATGAAGAGCTTCAAAATGTTTCGAAAATATGAGGAGCATGAAATGGTCTGAAAAAAAAAGAGGATCATGAAACGGTGTTGAAAAACTTGGAAAGCCTTAAAAGGTGTGAAAAATATGAAGAGCATCAAAATGTGTCAAAAACATGAAGAGCATGAGACAGTCTGAAAAATTAGAGGAGCATTAAAATGTCTGAAAACGAGGAGGAGCATTAAATGGTGTTGTAAAACATGAAAAGCTTCAAAAAGCGTCAGAAATATGAGGAGCATGAAACGGTCTGAAAAAATGAGGAGCATGAAACGGTCTGAAAATTAGGAGGAGAACGAAACGCTGTTGAAAAATATGAAGAGCCTGAAATGGTGTGAAAAATATGAAGATCTTAAAAAGCTGTGAAAAATATGAGGAGCATGAAAGGGTCTGAAAAATACTAGGAGCATGATACGGTCTGAAATATAGGAGAAGCATGAAACGGTGTTGAAAAACATGAAGAGTCGGAAAGGTGTGAATAATATGAAGAGCTTCAAAAGGTGTCAAAAATATGAAAAGCAAGAAACGGTCTGAAAAACAGGAGGAGAATGAAACGGTGTTGAAAAACATGAAGAGCATGAAAAGGTGTGAAAAATATGAAGAGCTTCAAAAGGTGTCAAAAATATGAGGAGCATGAAAGGGTCTGAAAAATACAAGGAGCATGATACGGTCTGAAATATAGGAGAAGCATGAAACGGTTTTGTAAAACATGAAGAGTCGAAAAGGTGGAAAAATAGGAAGAGCTTTAAAAGGTGTCAAAAATATGAGGAGCATGAAAGGGTCTGAAAAATACGAGGAGCATGATACGGTCTGAAATATAGGAGAAGCATGAAACGGTGTTGAAAAACATGAAGAGCCTGAAAAGCTGTGAAAAATATGAAGAGCTTAAAAAGGTGTAAAAATATGAGGAGCATGAAACAGTCTGAAAAATAGGATTAGCATGAAACGGTTTTTAAAAAGATGAAGAGCATGAAAAGGTGTAAAATATATGTAGAGCTTCAAAAGTTGTCAAATATATGAGAAGCATGAAATGGTCGGAAAAATAGGAGGAGCATGAAGCGGTGTTGAAAAACATGAAGAGCCGGAAAAGGTATGAACATATGAAGAGCTTCGAAGGAGTCAAAAATATGAGGAGCATGAAACGGTCTGAAAAATAGCAGGAGCAAGAAGCGGTGTTTAAAAACATGAAGATCCTTAAAATGTTTGAAAAATATGAGGAGCTTCAAACGGTGTCAAAAATGTGAGGAGCATGAAACGGTCTGAAATTTAGGAGGAGCATGAAGCGGTGGTCAAAACATGAAGAGCCTGTAAAGGTGTGAAAAATATGAAGAGCTTCAAAAAGTGTCAAAAACATGAGGAGCATGAAACGGTCTGAAAAATAGGAGGAGCATGAAGTGGTGTTGAAAAACATGAAGAGCTTCAAAAGTTGTGAAAAAATGAGGAGGTTCAAAAGGTGTCAAAAATATGAGGAGCATGAAACGGTATGAAAAATAGGAGGGGCTTGAAACGGTGTTCAAAAACATGAAGAGCCTGAAAAGATGTGAAAAATATGAACAGCTTCAAAAGCTGTGAAAAATATGAGGACCATGAAACAGTTTGAAAAATAGGAGAAGCATGAAACAGTGTTGAAAACATGAAGAGCATGACAAGTGTGAAAAATATAAAGAGCATTAAAAGGTGTCAAAAATAGGAGGAGCATGAAATGGTCTGAAAAAAAGGAGGAGCATGAAGCGGTGTTGAAAACATGAAAAGCCTGAAAATGTGTGAAAAATATGAAGAGCTTCCAAAGGTGTGAAAAATATGAATTGCTTCCAAATGTGTCAATAATGAGAGGAGCATGAAACGGTGTGAAAAATAGGAGGAGCATGAAGCGGTGTGCAAAAACATGAAGAGCCTGAAAAGGTGTGAAAAATATGAAGAGCTTCAAAAGGTGTTAAAAATATGAGGAGCATGAAACGGTCTGAAAAATAGGTGGAGCATGAAACGGTGTTGAAAACATGAAGAGCCTGAAAAGGTGTGAAAAATATGAAGAGCTTCAAAAGATGTCAAAAATATGAGGAGCATGAAGCGGTCCGAAAAATAGGATGAGCATGAAGCGGTGTTGAAAACATTAAGAGCCTGAAAAGGTGGGAAATATATAAAGAGCTTGAAAAGCTTTCAAAAATATGAGGAGCATGAAACGGTGTGAAAAATAGGAGAAGCATGAAGTGATGTTGAGAAACCTGAAGAGACTGAAAAGGTGTGAAAAATATGAAGAGCTACAAAAGATGTGAAATATAAGAGGAGCATGAAATGATCTGAAAAATAGGAGGAGCATGAAACGATGTTGAAAAACATGAAGAGCCTGAAAAGGTGTGAAAATTATGAAGACCTTCAAAATGTGTCAAAAAAAAGGAGGAGCATGAAATGTTGTTCTAAAACATGAAGAGCCTGAAAAGGTGTGAAAAATATTAAGATCTTCAAAAGGTGTCAAAAATATGAGGAGCATGAAACGATCTGAAAAATAGGAGGAACATGAAGCACGGTTGAAAAACATGAAGAGCCTGAAAAGGTGTGAAAAATATGAAGAGCTTCAAAAGGTGTCAAAAATATGAGGAGCATGAAAGTGTCTGAAAAATAGGAGGAGCATGAAGCGGTGTTGAAAAACATGAAGAGCCTGAAAAGGTGTGAAAAATATGAAGAGCATTAAAAGGTGTCAAAAATATGAGGAGCATGAAACGTTCTGAAAAAAAGGAGGAGTATGAAGCGGTGTTGAAAACATGAAAAGCCTGAAAATGTGTGAAAAATATGAAGAGCTTCCAAAGTTGTGAAAAATATGAATAGCTTCGAAATGTGTCAATAATGAGAGGAGCATGAAACGGTGTGAAAAATAGGAGGAGCATGAAGCGGTGTGCAAAAAGATGAAGAGCCTGAAAATGTGTGAAATATATGAAGAGTTTCAAAAGGTGTCAAATATATGAGGAGAATGAAACGGTCTGAAAAATAGGAGGAGCATAAAGTGGTGTTGACAAACATGAAGAGCTGAAAAGGTGTGAAAAATATGAAGAGCTTCAAAAGGTGTCAAAAATATGAGGAGCCTGAAACGGTCTGAAGAATAGGAGGAGCATGAAACGGTGTTAAAAAACATATAGAGTCTGAAGATATGTAAAAAATATGAAGAGCTTCAAAAGGACTGAAATACATGAGGAGCATGGAACGTCTGAAAAATACGAGGAACATGAAGCGGTTCTCAAAAACATGAAGATCCTGAAAAGGTGTGAAAAATATGAAGAGCTTCAAAAGGTGTCACAAATATGAGGAGCATGAAAAGGTCTGAAAAATAGGAGGAGCTTGAAACGGTGTTCAAAAACATGAAGAGCCTGAAAAGGTGTGAAAATATGAAGAGCTTCAAAAGGTGTCAAAAATATGAGGAGCATGAAACGGTCTGAAATATAGGAGGAACAAGAAGCGGTGTTCAAAATCATGTAGAGCCTGAAAAGGTGTGAAAAATATGAAGAGCTTCAAAACGTTTCAAAAATATGAGGAGCAGGACACGGTCTGAAAAATTGGAGGAACATGAAGTGGTGATCAATAACATGTAGAGCCTGAAAAGGTGAGAAAAATATGAAGAGCTTCAAAATGTGTGAAAAATATGAAGAGCTTCAAAAGGTGTAAAAAATGAGATGAGTATGAAACGGTCTGAAAATTAGGAGGGGCATGTAGTGGTGTTGAAAAACATGAGAGCCTGAAAAGTTGTGAAAAATATGAAGAGCTTCAAAAGGTGTGAAAAATATGAAGGGCTTCAAAAGGTGTGAAAATTATGAAGAGCCTCAAAGGTGTCAAAAATGAGATGATCATGAAGAGGTCTTAAAAATAGGAGGAGCATGAAGTGGTGTTGAAAAGCATGAAGAGCCTGAAAAGTTGTGAAAAATATGAAGAACTTCAAAAGGTGTGAAAATATGAGGAGCTTCAAAAGGTGTCAAAAATATGAGGAGCATGATACGGTCTGAAAAATAGGAGGAACATGAAGTGGTGTTGAAAAACATGAAGAGCCTGAAAAGGTGTGAAAGATATGAAGAGCTTCAAAAATTGTCAAAAATATGAGGAGCATGAAACGGTCTGAAAAATAAGAGGAGCATGAAGTAGTTTTGAAAAACATGAACAGCCTGAAAAGGTGTGAAAAATATGAAGAGCTTCTAAAGGTGTCAAAAATATGAGGAGCATGAAACGGTCTGAAAAATAGGAGCAGCATGAAATGGTGTTCAAAAACTTGAAGAGCCTGAAAAGGTGTGAAACATATGAAGAGCTTCAAAAGGTGTGAAATAAATGAGGAGCATGAAACGTTCTGAAAAATAGGAGGAGCATGAAGCGGTATTCAAAAATATAAAGAGCCTGAAAAGGTGTGAAAAATGTGAAGAGCTTCAAAGGTGTGAAATACAGGAGGAGCATGAAATGATCTGAAAAATAGGACGAGCATGAAGCAGTATTCAAAAATATAAAGAGCCTGAAAAGATGTGAAAAATGTGAAGAGCTTCAAAAGGTGTGAAATCCATGAGGAGCATGAAACGGTCTGAAAAATAGGAGGAGCATGAAACGGTGTTCAAACACAAGAAAAGCCTGAAAAGGTGTGAAAAATATGAAGAGCTTCAAAAGGTGTCAAATATATGAGGAGCAAGAAACGGTCTGAAAAATAGGAGGAGCATGAAACGGTGTTCAAAAACATGAAGAGCCTGAAAAGCTGTGAAATATATGAAGAGCTTCAAAAGGTGTGAAAAATATGAAGAGCTTCAAAATGGGTCAAAAATGAGATGATCCTGAAACGGTTTGAAAAATAGGAGGAGCATGAAGTGGTGTTGTAAAACATGTAGAGCCTGAGGAGTGTGAAATATATGAAGAGGTTCAAAAGGTGTGAAAAATATGAAGAGCTTCAAAAGTTCTCAAAAATGAGATGAGCATGAATCGGTCTGAAAAATAGGAGGAGCATGAAGTGTTGTTGAAAAACATGAAGAGCCTTAAAAGGTGTGAAATATATGAAGAGCTACAAAAGGTGTCAAAAATATGACGAGCATGAACCGGTCTGAAAAATCCGAGGAGCATGAAGTGTTGTTGAGAAACATGAAGAGCCTTAAAAGGTGTGAAATATATGAAGAGCTACAAAAGGTGTCAAAAATATGAGGAACATGAACCGGTCTGAAATATAGGAGGAGCATGAAGTGGTGTTGAAAAACATGAAGAGCCTGAAAAGGTGTGAAAAACATGAAGATCTTCAAAAGGGGTCAAAAATATGAGGAGCATGAAACGATCTGAAAAATAGGAGGAGCATGAAGTGGTGTTTAAAAACATGAAGAGCCTGAAAAGGTGTGAAAAACATGAAGAGCCTCAAAACGTGTCATAAATATGAGGAGCATGAAACGGTCTGAAAAATAGGAGGAGCATGAAGCGGTGTTGAAAAACATGAAGAGCTTGAAAACGTGTGAAAAATATGAAGAGCTTCAAAAGGTGTGAAAAATATGAAGAGCTTCCAAACGTGTCAAAAATGAGATGAGCATGAAACGGTCTGAAATATAGGAGGAACATGAAGTGGTCGTGAAAATCATGAAGTGCCTGAAAAGGTGTGAAATATATGAAGAGCTTCAAAAGTTGTGAAAAAATGAGGAGGTTCAAAAGGTGTCAAAAATATGAGGAGCATGAAACGGTCTGAAAAATAAGAGGAGCATGAAACGGTTTCAATAACATGAAGAGCCTGAAAAGGTGTGAAAAATATGAAGAGCTTGAAAAAGTGTGATATACATGAGGAGCCTGAAGCGGTCTGAAAAATAGGAGGAGCACGAAACGGTGTTGAAAAACATGAAGAGCCTGAAAAGGTGTGAAAAATAGGAAGAGCTTCACAAGGTGTCAAGTATATGAGGAGCATGAAACGGTCTGAAAAATAGGAGCAGCATGAAACAGTGTTGAAAGACATGAAGAGCTTCAAAAGTGTCAAAAATATGAGGAGCATGAAACGGTCTGAAAAATAAGAGGATCATGAAACGGTCTGAAAAATAGGAGCAGCATGAAACGGTGTTGAAAGACATGAAGAGCTTCAAAAGGTGTCAAAAATATGAGGAGAATGAAACGGTTTGAAAAATAGGAGTAGCATGAAACGGTCTGAAAAATAGAGGCAGCATGGAATGGTGTGGAAAAACATGAAGAGCTTCAAAAGTTGTGAAAAAATGAGGAGGTTCAAAAGGTGTCAAAAATATGAGGAGCATGAAACGGTATGAAAAATAGGAGGGGCTTGAAACGGTGTTCCAAAACATGAAGAGCCTGAAAAGATGTGAAAAATATGAACAGCTTCAAAAGCTGTGAAAAATATGAGGACCATGAAACAGTTTGAAAAATAGGAGAAGCATGAAACAGTGTTGAAAACATGAAGAGCATGACAAGTGTGAAAAATATAAAGAGCATTAAAAGGTGTCAAAAATAGGAGGAGCATGAAACGGTCTGAAAAAAAGGAGGAGCATGAAGCGGTGTTGAAAATATGAAAAGCCTGAAAATGTGTGAAAAATATGAAGAGCTTCCAAAGGTGTGAAAAATATGAATTGCATCGAAATGTGTCAATAATGAGAGGAGCATGAAACGGTGTGAAAAATAGGAGGAGCATGAAGCGGTGTGCAAAAACATGAAGAGCCTGAAAAGGTGTGAAAAATATTAAGATCTTCAAAAGGTGTCAAAAATATGAGGAGCATGAAACGATCTGAAAAATAGGAGGAACATGAAGCACGGTTGAAAAACATGAAGAGCCTGAAAAGGTGTGAAAAATATGAAGAGCTTCAAAAGGTGTCAAAAATATGAGGAGCATGAAAGAGTCTGAAAAATAGGAGAGCATGAAGCGGTGTTGAAAAACATGAAGAGCCTGAAAAGGTGTGAAAACTATGAAGAGCATTAAAAGGTGTCAAAAATATGAGGAGCATGAAACGTTCTGAAAAAAAGGAGGAGTATGAAGCGGTGTTGAAAACATGAAAAGCGTGAAAATGTGTGAAAAATATGAACAGCTTCCAAAGGTGTGAAAAATATGAATAGCTTCGAAATGTGTCAATAATGACAGGAGCATGAAACGGTGTGAAAAATAGGAGGAGCATGAAACGGTGTTAAAAAACATGAAGAGATGAAAACGTGTGAAAAATATGAAGAGCTTCAAAAGCTGTGAAAAATATGAAGAGCTTCAAAACGAGTCAAAAATGAGATGAGCATGAAACGGTCTGAAAAATAGGAGGAGCAAGAAGCGTTTTTGAAAAACATGAAGAGACTGAAAAGGTGTGAAAAATATGAAAAGCTTCAAAAGATGTCAAAAATATGAGGAGCATGAAATGGTCTGAAAATGAGGAGGAGCATAAAGCGGTGTTGAAAAACATGAAGAGCCTGAAAAGGTGTGAAAAATATGAACAGCTTCAAAAATGTGAAAAATATGAGGAGCTTCAAAAGGTGTGAAAAATATGAGGAGCATGAAAGGGTCTGAAAAATAGCAGGAGCATGAAGCGGTGATGAAAAACATGAAGAGTCTGAAAATGTGTGAAAAACATGAAGAGCCTGAAAAGGTGTGAAAAATATGAAGAGCTTCAAAAATGTGAAAAATATGAAGAGCTTCAAAAAGTGTGAAGAATATGAGGAGTATGAAATGGTCTGAAAAATAGCAGGAGCATGAAGCGGTGGTGAAAAACATGAAGAGTCTGAAAACGTGTGAAAAATATGAAGAGCTTCAAAAATGTGAAAAATATGAAGAGTTTTAAAAGGTGTGAAAAATATGAGGAGCATGCCACGGTCTCAAAAATAGGAGGAGCATGAAGCGGTGTTGAAAAACATGAAGAGCCTGAAAAGGTGTGAAATATATGAAAAGCTTCAAAACTTGTCAAATATGAGGAGCATGAAACGGTCCAAAAATTAGGCGGAGCATGAAGCCGTGTTGAAAAACATGAAGAGCCTGAAAAGTTGTGAAATATATGAAGAGCTTCAAAACGTGTCAAATATGAGGAGCATGAAACGGTCTGAAAAATAGGAGGAGCATGAAGCCGTGTTCAAAAACATGAAGAGCCTGAAAAGGTGTGAAAAAAATGAAAAGCTTCAAAAGCTGTCAAAAATATGAGGAGTATGAAAGGGTCTGAAACATAGGAGGAGCATGAAATGCTGTTGAAAAACATGAAGAGATGAAAAGTTCTGAAAAATAGGAAGAGCTTCAAAAGGTGTGAAATATATGAGGAGCATGAAACGGTCTGAAAAATCGGAGAAGCATGAAGTTGTGTTCAAAAACATGAGAACGAGAAAAGGTGTGCAAAATATGAAGAACTTCAAAAGGTGTGAAATATATGCGGAGCATGAAACGGTCTGAAATATAGGAGGATCATGAAGCGGTGTTCAAAATATGAAGAGACTGAAAAGGTGTGAAAAATATGAAGAGCTTCAAAAGGTGTGAAAAATATGAGGAGCATGAAACGGTCTGAAAAATAGGAGGAACATGAAGCGGTGTTCAAAAACATGAAGAGCCTGAAAATGTGTGAAAAATATGAAGAGCTTCTAAAGGTGTCAAAAATATTAGGAGCAGGAACGGTCTGAAAAATAGGAGGAGCATGAAACGGTGTTCAAAAACATGAAGAGCCTGGAAAGGTGTGAAAATTATGAAGAGCTTCAAAAGGTGTGTAATATATGAGGAACATGAAACGGTCTAAAAAATAGGAGGAGCATGAAGCGGTGTTGAAAAACATGAAGAGCCAGTAAAGGAGTGAAGTAAATGAAGAGCTTCAAAAGGTGTGAGAAATATGAAGAGCTTCAACAGGTGTCAAAAATGAGATGAGCATGAAATGGTCTGAAAACAGGAGGAGCATGAAGTGGTGTTGATAAACATGAAGAGCCTGAAAAGTTATGAAATATATGAAGAGCTTCAAAAGGTGTCAAAAATATGAGGAGTATGAAACGGTCTGAAAACGAGGAGGAGCATGAAGCGGTGTTCAAAAACATGAAGAGCCTGAAAAGCTGTGAAAAATATGAAGAGCTTCAAAAGGTGTCAAAAATATGAGAAGTATGAAACGTTCTGAAAAATAGGAGGAGCATGAAGCGGTTTTGAAAAACATGAAGAGCCTGAAAAGCTGTGAAAAATATGAAGAGCTGCAAAAGGTGTGAAATATATGCGGAGCATGAAACGGTCTGAGAAATAGGAGGATCATGAAGCGGTGTTCAAAACATGAAGAGACTGAAAAGGTGTGAAAAATATGAAGAGCTTCAAAAGGTGTCAATATTATGAGGAGCATTAAGCGTTCTAAACATAGGAGGAGCATGAAGTGGTGTTGAAAAATATGAAGAGCCAGAAAAAGTGTGAAAAATATGAAGAGCTGCAAAAGGTGTCAAAATTATGAGGAGTATTAAACGTTCTAAACATAGGAGGAGCATTAAGTGGGTTTAAAAATATGAAGAGACAGAAAAGGTGTGAAAAATATGAAGAGCTGTAAAAGGTGTGAAAAATATGAGGAGCATGGAACGTTCTGAAAAATAGGAGGAACAGGAAACGATGTTCAAAAACCTGAAGAGCCTGGAAATCTGTGAAATATATGAAGAGCTTGAAAAGGTGTCAAAAATATGAGGAGCATGAAACGGTCTGAAAAATATGAAGAGTTTCAATAGTAGTCAAAATATGAGGAGCATGAAATGGTGTTCAAAAATATGAAGAGCCTGAAAAGGTGTTAAAAATATGAAGAGCTTCAAAAGGTGTCAAAAATATGAGGAGCATGAAACGGTCTGAAAAATAGGAGGAGCATCACACGGTGTTGAAAAACATGAAGAGCCTTAAAATGTGTGAAAAACATGAAGAGCTTTAAAGGTGTGAAAAATATGAGGAGCCTGAAATGGTCCGAGAAATAGGAGGAGCATGAAGTGATATTGAAAAAGATGAAGAGCCTGAAAAGGTGTGAAAAATATGAAGAGCTTCAAAAGGAGTCAAAAATATGAGGAGCATGAAAAGGTCTGAAAAATAGGAGGAGCATGAAGCGGTGTTCAAAAACTTGAAGAGCCTGAAAAGTTGTGAAAAATATGAAGAGCTTCAAAAGGTGTCAAAAATATGAGGAGCATGAAACGACCTGAAAAATTGGAGGAGCATGAAAAAGTCTGAAAAATAGGAGGAGCATGAATCGTTGTTGAAAACATGAAGAGCATGAAAAGGTGTGAAAAATATGAAGAACTTCAAAAGGTGTCAAAAATATGAGGATCATGAAATGATCTGAAAAATATGAGGAACATGAAAAGGTCTGAAAAATAGGAGGAGCATGAAACAGTGTTCAGAAACATGAAGAGCCTGAAAAGGTGTGAAAAATATGAAGAGTTTCAAAAGGTGTCAAAAATATGAGGAGCATGAAACGGTCTGAAAAACAGAAGCAGCATGAAACGGTGTTGAAAAACATGAAGACCCTGAAAACGTGTGAAAAATATGAAGAGCTTCAAAAGGTGTGAAAACTATGAAGAGCTTCAAAGGTGTCAAAAATGAGATGAGCATGAAACGGTCTGAAAAATAAGAGAAGCAGAAAGTAGTGTTGAAAAACATGAAGAGCCTGAAAAGGTGTAAAAAATATGAAGAGCTTCAAAAGGTGTCAAAAATATGAGGAGCATGAAACGGTCTGAAAAATAGGAGGAGCATGAAGCCGTGTTCAAAAACATGAAGAGCCTGAAAAGGTGTGAAAAATATGAAGACCTTCAAAAGGTGTCAAAATATGAGGAGCAAGAAACCGTCTGAAAAATAGGAGGAGCATGAAACGGTCTGAAAAATAGGAGGAGCATGAAGCGGTGTTGAAAAACATGAAGATGCTGAAAAGGTGTGAAATATATGAAGAGCTTCAAAACGTGTCAAAAATACGAGGAGCATGAAACGGTCTGAAAAATAGGAGGAGCAGTAAGTGGTGTTGAAAAACATGAAGAGCCTGAAAAGGTGTGAAAAATATGAAGAGCTTTAAAATGTGTCGAAAATATGAGGAGCATGAAACGGTCTAAAAAATAGGAGGAGCATGAAGCAGTGTTCAAAAACATGAAGAGCTTGAAAAGGTGTCAAATATATCAAGAGCTTTAAAAGGTGTCAAAAATAGCAGGAGAATGAAACTGTCTGAAAAAAAGGAGGAGCATGAAGCAGTGTTGAAAACCATGAAGAGCCTGAAAAGGTGTGAAAAATATGAAGAGCTTCAAAAGGTCTCAAAAATATGAGGAGCATGAAAGGGTCTGAAATATAGGAGGAGCATAAAGTCCTGTGAAAAAACATGAATAGCCTGAAAAGGTGTGAAAAATATGAAGAGCTTCAAAAGGTGTCAAAAATATGAGGAGCATGAAAATTTTTAAAAATAGGAGGAGCATGAAGCGGTTTTGAAAAACATGAAGTGCCTGAAAAGGTGTGAAATATATGAAGAGCTTCAAAACTTGTCAAATATGAGGAGCATGAAACGGTCTGAAAAATAGGAGGAGCATGAAACGGTGTTGAAAAACATGAAGTGCCTGAAAGGTGTGAAATATATGAAGAGCTTCAAAACTTGTCAAATATGAGGAGCATGAAACGGTCTGAAAAATAGGAGGAGCATGCAGTGGTGTTCAAAAACATGAAGAGCCTGAAAAGGTGTGAAAAATATGAAGAGCTTCAAAAGGTGTCAAAAATATGAGGAGCATGAAACGGTCTGAAAAATAGGAGGAGCATGAAGCCATGTTCAAAAACATGAAGAGCCTGAAAAGGTGTGAAAAATATGAAGAGCTTCAAAAGGTGTCAAAAATATGAGGAGCATGAAACGGTCTGAAAAATAGGAGGAGCATGAAGCCGTGTTCAAAAACATGAAGAGCCTGAAAAGGTGTGAAAAATATGAAGACCTTCAAAAGGTGTCAAAATATGAGGAGCAAGAAACCGTCTGAAAAATAGGAGGAGCATGAAACGGTCTGAAAAATAGGAGGAGCATGAAGCGGTGTTGAAAAACATGAAGATGCTGAAAAGGTGTGAAATATATGAAGAGCTTCAAAACGTGTCAAAAATACGAGGAGCATGAAACGGTCTGAAAAATAGGAGGAGCAGTAAGTGGTGTTGAAAAACATGAAGAGCCTGAAAAGGTGTGAAAAATATGAAGAGCTTTAAAATGTGTCGAAAATATGAGGAGCATGAAACGGTCTAAAAAATAGGAGGAGCATGAAGCAGTGTTCAAAAACATGAAGAGCTTGAAAAGGTGTCAAATATATCAAGAGCTTTAAAAGGTGTCAAAAATAGCAGGAGAATGAAACTGTCTGAAAAAAAGGAGGAGCATGAAGCAGTGTTGAAAACCATGAAGAGCCTGAAAAGGTGTGAAAAATATGAAGAGCTTCAAAAGGTCTCAAAAATATGAGGAGCATGAAAGGGTCTGAAATATAGGAGGAGCATAAAGTCCTGTGAAAAAACATGAATAGCCTGAAAAGGTGTGAAAAATATGAAGAGCTTCAAAAGGTGTCAAAAATATGAGGAGCATGAAAATTTTTAAAAATAGGAGGAGCATGAAGCGGTTTTGAAAAACATGAAGTGCCTGAAAAGGTGTGAAATATATGAAGAGCTTCAAAACTTGTCAAATATGAGGAGCATGAAACGGTCTGAAAAATAGGAGGAGCATGAAACGGTGTTGAAAAACATGAAGTGCCTGAAAGGTGTGAAATATATGAAGAGCTTCAAAACTTGTCAAATATGAGGAGCATGAAACGGTCTGAAAAATAGGAGGAGCATGCAGTGGTGTTCAAAAACATGAAGAGCCTGAAAAGGTGTGAAAAATATGAAGAGCTTCAAAAGGTGTCAAAAATATGAGGAGCATGAAACGGTCTGAAAAATAGGAGGAGCATGAAGCCATGTTCAAAAACATGAAGAGCCTGAAAAGGTGTGAAAAATATGAAGAGCTTCAAAAGGTGTCAAAAATATGAGGAGCATGAAACGGTCTGAAAAATGTGAGAGCATGAAATGCTGTTGAAAAACATGAAGAGCCAGAAAAGGTCTGAAAAATAGGAAGAGCTTCAAAAGGTTTGAAATATATGAGGAGCATAAAACGGTCTGAAAAATAGGAGAAGCATGAAGCTGTGTTCAAAAACATGAGAACCAGAAAAGGTGTGAAAAATATGAAGAGCTTCAAAAGGTGTGAAATATATGCGGAGCATGAAACGGTCTGAAAAATAGGAGGATCATGAAGCGGTGTTCAAAACATGGAGAGACTGAAAAGGTGTGAAAAATATGAAGAGCTTCAAAAGGTGTCAATATTATGAGAAGCATTAAACGTTCTAAACATAGGAGGAGCATGAAGTGGTGTTGAAAAATATGAAGAGCCAGAAAAAGTGTGAAAAATATGAAGAGCTGCAAAAGGTGTCAAAATTATGAGGAGCATTAAACGTTCTAAACATAGGAGGAGCATTAAGTGGTGTTTAAAAATATGAAGAGACAGAAAAGGTGTGAAAAATATGAAGAGCTGCAAAAGGTGTGCAAAATATGAGGAGCATGGAACGTTCTGAAAAATAGGAGGATCATGAAACGATGTTCAAAAACCTGAAGAGCCTGGAAATCTGTGAAATATATGAAGACTTTGAAAAGGTGTCAAAAATATGAGGAGCATGAAACGGTCTGAAAAATATGAAGAGTTTCAAGAGTAGTCAAAATATGAGGAGCATGAAATGGTGTTTAAAAACATGAAGAGCCTGAAAAGGTGTTAAAAATATGAAGAGCTTCAAAAGGTGTCAAAAATATGAGGAGCATGAAACGGTCAGAAAAATAGGAGGAGCATGACACGCTCTTGAAAAACATGAAGAGCCTTAAAATGTGTGAAAAATATGAAGAGCTTTAAAGGTGTGAAAAATATGAGGAGCATGAAACCGTCTGAAAAATAGGAGGAGCATGACACGCTGTTGAAAAACATGAAGATCATGAAAAGGTGTGAAAAATATGAAGAGCTTCAAAAGGTGTCAAAAATATGAGGAGCCTGAAATGGTCTGAGAAATAGGAGGAGCATGAAGTGATGTTGAAAAAGATGAAGAGCCGGAAAAGGTGTGAAAAATGTGAAGAGCTTCAAAAGGTGTCAAAAATATGAGGATCATGAAATGATCTGAAAAATATGAGGAACATGAAACGGTCTGAGAAACAGGAGGAGCATGAAACGGTGTTCAAAAACATGAAGAACCTGAAAAGGTGTGAAAATTATAAAGAGCTTCAAAAGGTGTCAAAAATATGAGGAGCATGAAACGGTCTGAAAAATAGGAGGAGCACGAAGCGGTATTCAAAAACATGAAGAGCCTGAAAAGGTGTGAAAATATGAAGAGCTTCAAAAGGTGTCAAAAATATGAGGAGCATGAAACGGTCTGAAAAAGAGGAGGAGCATGAAGCGGTGTTCAAAAACATGAAGAGCCTTAAAAGGTGTGAAAAATATGAAGAGCTTCAAAAGTTGTCAAAAATATGAGGAGCATGACACGGTCAGAAAAATATGAGGAGCATGAAGCGGTGTTGAAAAACATGAAGAGCCTGAGAACTTGTGAAAAATATGAAGAGTTTCAAAAGGTGTCAAATATGAGATGAGCATGAAACGGTCTGAAAAATAGGAGGAGCATGAAGTGGTGTTGAAAAACATGAAGAGCCTGAAAAGGTGTGAAAAATATGAAGAGCTTCAAAAGGTGTCAAAAATATGAGGAGTATGAAAATTTTTAAAAATAGGAGGAGCATGAAGCGGTTTTGAAAAACATGAAGTGCCTGAAAAGGTGTGAAATATATGAAGAGCTTCAAAACTTGTCAAATATGAGGAGCATGAAACGGTCTGAAAAATAGGAGGAGCATGAAACGGTGTTGAAAAACATGAAGTGCCTGAAAAGGTGTGAAATATATGAAGAGCTTCAAAAATTGTCAAATATGAGGAGCATGAAACGGTCTGAAAAATAGGAGGAGCATGCAGTGGTGGTCAAAAACATGAAGAGCCTGAAAATGTGTGAAAAATATGAAGAGCTTCAAAAGGTGTCAAAAATATGAGGAGCATGAAACGGTCTGAAAAATAGGAGGAGCATGAAGCCATGTTCAAAAACATGAAGAGCCTGAAAAGGTGTGAAAAATATGAAGAGCTTCAAAAGGTATGAAAAATATTAGGAGTAGGAAACGGTCTGAAAAATGTGAGGAGCATGAAATGCTGTTGAAAAACATGAAGAGCCTGAAAAGGTCTGAAAAATAGGAAGAGCTTCAAAAGGTTTGAAATATATGAGGAGCATAAAACGGTCTGAAAAATAGGAGAAACATGAAGCTGTGTTCAAAAACATGAGAACCAGAAAAGGTGTGAAAAATATGAAGAGCTTCAAAAGGTGTGAAATATATGCGGAGCATGAAACGGTCTGAAAAATAGGAGGATCATGAAGCGGTGTTCAAAACATGAAGAGACTGAAAAGGTGTGAAAAATATGAAGAGCTTCAAAAGGTGTCAATATTATGAGGAGCATTAAACGTTCTAAACATAGGAGGAGCATGAAGTGGTGTTGAAAAATATGAAGAGCCAGAAAAAGTGTGAAAAATATGAAGAGCTGCAAAAGGTGTCAAAATTATGACGAGTATTAAACGTTCTAAACATAGGAGGAGCATTAAGTGGGTTTAAAAATATGAAGAGACAGAAAAGGTGTGAAAAATATGAAGAGCTGTAAAAGGTGTGAAAAATATGAGGAGCATGGAACGTTCTGAAAAATAGGAGGAACAGGAAACGATGTTCAAAAACCTGAAGAGCCTGGAAATCTGTGAAATATATGCAGAGCTTGAAAAGGTGTCGAAAATATGAGGAGCATGAAACGGTCTGAAAAATATGAAGAGTTTTAATAGTAGTCAAAATATGAGGAGCATGAAATGGTGTTCAAAAATATGAAGAGCCTGAAAAGGTGTTAAAAATATGAAGAGCTTCAAAAGGCGTCAAAAATATGAGGAGCATGAAACGGTCTGAAAAATAGGAGGAGCATCACACGGTGTTGAAAAACATGAAGAGCCTTAAAATGTGTGAAAAACATGAAGAGCTTTAAAGGTGTGAAAAATATGAGGAGCATGAAACCGTCTGAAAAATAGGAGGAGCATGACACGGTGTTGAAAAACATGAAGATCATGAAAAGGTGTGAAAAATATGAAGAGCTTCAAAAGATGTCAAAAATATGAGGAGCCTGAAATGGTCCGAGAAATAGGAGGAGCATGAAGTGATGTTGAAAAAGATGAAGAGCCTGAAAAGGTGTGAAAAGTATGAAGAGCTTCAAAAGGTGTCAAAAATATGAGGATCATGAAATGATCTGAAAAATATGAGGAACATGAAACGGTCTGAGAAATAGGAGGAGCATGAAACGGTGTTCAAAAACATGAAGAACCTGAAAAGGTGTGAAAAATATAAAGAGCTTCAAAATGTGATAAAAATATGAGGAGCATGAAACGGTCTGAAAAAGAGGAGGAGCATGAAGCTGTGTTCAAAAACATGAGAAACAGAAAAGGTGTGAAATATATGAAGAACTTCAAAAGGTGTCAAAAATACGAGGAGCATGAAACGCTCTGAAAAATAGGAGGAGCACGAAGCGGTATTCAAAAACATGAAGAGTCTGAAAAGGTGTGAAAATATGAAGAGCTTCAAAAGGTGTCAAAAATATGAGGAGCATGAAAGGGTCTGAAAAATAGGAAGAGCATGCAGTGGTGTTCAAAAACATGAAGAGCCTGAAAAGGTGTGAAAAATATGAAGAGCTGAAAATGTGTGAAATATATGAAGAGCTTCAAAAGGTGTCAAAAATGAGATGAGCATGAAACGGTCTGAAAAATAAGAGGAGCCTGAAGCGGAGTTCAAATATATGAAGAGCCTGAAATGCTGTGAAAAATATGAAGAGCTTCAAAAGTTGTCAAAAATATGAGGAGCATGAAAAGGTCTGAAAAATAGGACGAGCATGAAGCGGTGTTGAAAAACATGAAGAGCCTGAAAAGGTGTGAAAAATATGAAGAGCTTCAAAAGATGTGAAAAATATGAAGAGCTTCAAAACGTGTCAAAAATATGAGGAGCATGAAACGGTCTGAAAAATAGGAGAGGCATGAAGTTGTGTTGAAAAACATGAAGAGCGTGAAAAGGTGTGAAATATATGAATAGCTTCAAAAGGTGTAACAAATATGAGGACCATGAAACGGTTTGAAAAATAGGAAGAGCATAAAACGGTGTTCAAAAACATGAAGAGCCTGAAAAGGTGTGAAAAATATGAAGAGCTTCAAAATGTGTGAAAACTATGAGGTGCATGAAAAGTCTGAAAAATAGGAGGAGCATGAAGTGGTGTTGAAAAACATGAACAGCCTGAAAAGTTGTGAAAAATATGAAGAGCTTCAAAACGTGTCAAAAATATGAGGAGCATGGAACGGTCTGAAAACTAGGAGGAGCATGAAGGTGTGTTCAAAAATAGGAAGAGCCTGAAAAGGTGTGAACAATATGAAGAGCTTGAAAAGGCGTGAAAAATATGAGGAACATGAAACGGTCTGAAAAACAGAAGCAGCATGAAACGGTGTTGAAAAACATGAAGAGCCTGAAAACGTGTGAAAAATATGAAGAGCTTCAAAAGGTGTGAAAACTATGAAGAGCTTCAAAGGTGTCAAAAATGAGATGAGCATGAAACGGTCTGAAAAATAAGAGAAGCAGAAAGTAGTGTTGAAAAACATGAAGAGCCTGAAAAGGTGTAAAAAATATGAAGAGCTTCAAAAGGTGTCAAAAAAATGAGGAGCATGAAACGGTCTGAAAAATAGGAGGAGCATGAAACGGTGATTAAAAACATGAAGAGCCTGAAAAGGTGTGAAAAATATGAAGAGCTTCAAAAGGTGAGAAATACATGAGGAGCATGAAACAGGCCGAAAGATAGGAGAAGCATGAAGTGGTGTGGAAATATATGAAGAGCCTAAAAAGTTGTGAGAAATATGAAGAGCTTCAAAAGATGTGAAATACATGAGGAGCATGAAACGGGCTGAAAAATAGGAGGAGCATGAAGCGGTGTCAAAAACATGAAGAGCCTAAAAAGTTGTGAGAAATATGAAGAGCTTCAAAAGGTGTCAAAATGAGATGAGCATGAAACGGTCTGAAAAATAAGAGGAGCATGAAGCGGTGTTGAAAAATATGAAAAGCCTGAAAAGGTGTGAAAAATATGAAGAGCTTCAAAAGATGTGAAAAATATGAGGAGGATGAAACGGTCTGAAAATTAGGAGGAGCATGAAGCGGTGTTCAAAAAAAAAAGAGCCTGAAAAGGTGTTAAAAATATGAAGAGCTTCAAAAGGTGTAAAAAATATGAGGAGCATGAAACGGTCTGAAAAATAGGAGGAGCATCAAACGGTGTTGAAAAACATGAGGAGCATGGAAAGGCGTGAAACATATGAGGAGCCTGAAACGGTCTGAAAGAGAGGAGGAGCATGAAACGGTGTTGAAAAACATGAGGAGCATGGAAAGGTGTGAAAAATATGAAGAGCTTCAAAAGGTGTCAAAAATATGAGGAGCATGAAACTGTCTGAAAAATAGGAGGAGCATGAAACCTTGTTGAAAAATATGAAGAGCCTGGAAAGGTGTGAAAAATATGAAGAGCTTCAAAAGGTGTCAAAATATGAGGAGCATGAAACGGTCTGAAAAAATGGAGGAACATGAAACGGTGTTCAAAAACATGAGGAGCCTTAAAAATTGTGAAAAATATGAAGAGTTTCAAAAGGTGTCAAAAATATGAGGAGCATGAAACGGTCTGAAAAATATGAGGAGCATGAAACGGTGTTCAAAAACATGAAAACCCTGAAAAGGTGTGAAATATATGAAGATCTTCAAAAGATGTCAAAAATAGGAGGAGCATGAAGCGGTGTAGAAAAACATGAAGAGCCTGAAAAGTTGTGAAAAATATGAAGAGCTTCAAAAGATGTCAAAAATATGAGGAGCATGACACGGTCAGAAATATAGGAGGAGCATGAAGTGGTGTTGAATACATGAAGAACCTGAAAAGTTGTGAAAAATATGAAGAGCTTCAAAAGGTGTCAAATATATGAGGAGCATGAAACGGTCTGAAAATTAGGAGGAGGATGAAACGGTGTGCAAAACATGAAGAGCCTGAAATGTTTTGAAAAATGTGAAGAGCTTGAAAAGGTGTCAAAAATATGAGGGGCATGAAACGGTCTGACAAAGAGGATGAGCAAGAAGCGGTGTTGAAAAACATGAAGAGCCTGAAAATGTGTGAAAAATATGAAGAGCTTCAAAAGGAGTCAAAATATGAGGAGCATGTAACGGTCTGAAAATTAGGAGGAGCATGAGGTAGTGTTCTAAAACATGAAGAGCCTGAAAAGGTGTGAAAAATATGAAGAGCTTCAAAAGATGTCAAAAATATGAGGAGCCTGAAACGGTCTGAAAAATATGAGGAGCATGAATCGGTGTTCAAAAGCATGAAGAGCCTGAAAAGCTGTGAAAAATATGAAGAGCATCAAGAAGTGTCAAAACTATGAGGAGCATGAAATGGTCTAAAAAATAGGAGAAGCATGAAACGGTGTTCAAAATCATGAAGAACCTGAAAAAATGTGAAAAATATGAAGAGCTTCAAAAGGTGTCAAAAATATGAGGAGCATGAAACAGTCTGAAAAATAGGAGTTGCAGAAGCAGATTTGAAAAACATGAAGAGCCTGAAAAGGTGTGATAATTATGAAGCGCTTCAAAAGGTGTCAAAATTATGGGGAGCATTAAACGGTCTGAAAAATAGGAGGAGCATGAAACCTTGTTGAAAAATATGAAGAGCCTGAAAAGGTGTGAAAAATATGAAGAGCTTCAAAAGGTGTGAAAAATATGAGGAGCATGAAACGGTTTAAAAAATAGGAGGAGCATGAAATGGTGTTCAAAAACATGAAGAGCATGAAAAGGTGTGATAAATATGAAGAGTTTCAAAACGTGTCAAAAAGATGAGGAGCATGAAACGGTCTGAAAAATAGGAGGAGCATGAAGTGGTTTTGAAAACCATGAAAAGCCTGTAAGGTGTGAAAAATATGAAGAACTTCAAAAGGTGTCAAAAATATAAGGAGCATGAAACGGCCTGAAAAATAGGAAAAGCATGAAGTGGTGTTGAAAAACGTGAAGAGCCTGAAAAGGTGTGAAAAATATGAAGAACTTCAAAAGGTGTCAAAAATATGAGCAGCATGAAACGGTCTGAAAAACAGGAGGAGCATGAAACGGTGTTCAAAAACATGAAGAGCCTGGAGAAGTGTGAAAAATATGAAGAGCTTCAAAAGGCGTCAAAAATATGAGGAGCATGAAACGGTCTGAAAAAAAGGAGGAGCATGAAGCGGTGTTGAAAAACATGAAGAGCCTGAAAATGTTTGAATAATATGAAGAGCTTCAAAAGGTGTCAAAAATATGAGGAACAGGAAACGGTCTGAAAAATAGTAGGAGCCTGAAGCGGTGTTGAAAACATGAAGAGCCTGAAAAGGTGTGAAAAATATGAAGAGGTTCAAAAGGTGTCAAAAATATGAGGAGCATGAAACGGTCTGAAAAATAGGAGGAGCATGAAACGGTCTGAAAAATAGGAGGAGCATGAATCGGTGTTCAAAAACATGAAGAGCCTGAAAATGTGTGAAATATATGAAGAGCCTCAAAGGTGTCAAAAATATGAGGAGCATGAAACGGTCTGAAAAATAGGAGGAGCTTAAGCGGGTTGAAAAATATGAAGAGCCTGAAAAGATGTGAAAAATATGAAGAGCTTCAAAAGGTGTCAAATATATGAGGAGCATGAAACGGTCTGAAAAATTGGAGAAGCATGAAGTTGTGTTGAAAAATATGAAGAGCCTGAAAAGGTGCGAAAAATATGAAGATCTTCAAATGGTGTCAAATATATAAGGAGCATTAAACGGTCTGAAATATAGGAGGAGCATGAAAAGGTGTTAAAAAACATGAAGAGCTTCAAAAGGTGTGAAACATATGAGGAGCATGAAACGGTCTGAAAAATAGGAGGATCATGAAACGGTGTTCAAAAACATGAAGAGCCTGGAAAGGTGTGAAAAATATGAAGAGCTTCAAAAAGTGTCAAAAATATGAGGAGCATGAAACGGTCTGAAAAATAGGAGGAGCATGAAGTGGTGTTGAGAAACATGAAGAGCCTAAAAAAGTTATGAAACATATGAGGAGAATGAAACGGTCTGAAAAATAGGAGGAACATGAAGTGGTGTAGAAATACATGAAGACCCTTTAAAAGTGTGAAATATATGAAGAGCTTCAAAAGGTGTCAAAAATATGAGGACCATGAAACGGTCTGAAAAATATGAGGAGCAAGAAACTGTTTTCAAAAACATGAAGAGCCTCAAAAGGTGTGAAAAGTAGGAAGAGCTTCAAACTGTGTCAAAAATATGATGAGCATGAAACGGTCTGAAAAATAGGAGGAGCATGAAGTGGTGTTGAAAAACATGAAGAGCCTGAAAAAGGTGTGAAACATATGAGGAGCATGAAATGGGCTGAAAAATAGGAGTCTCATGAGACGGTGTTGAAATACATGAAAAGCCTGAAAAGGTGTGAAAAATATGAAGAGCTTCAAAGGATGTGAAAAATATGAGGAGCATGAAAATGTCTGAAAAATAGGAAGAGAATGAAGCGGTGTAGAAAAACATGAAAAGCCTGAAAAGGTGTGAAAAATATAAAGAGCTTCAAAAGGTGTCAAAAAGATGAGGAGCATGAAACAGTCTGAAATAAAGGAGGAGAATGAAGCAGTGTTGAAAAACATGAAAAGCCTGAAAAGGTGTGAAAAATATGAAGAACTTCAAAAGGTGTCAAAAATATGAGGAGCATGAAACGGTCTGAAAAATAGGAGGAGCATGAAGTGGTGTTGAGAAACATGAAGAGCCTGAAAAAGTTGTGAAACATATGAGGAGAATGAAACGGTCTGAAAAATAGGAGGAGCATGAAGTGGTGTAGAAAAACATGAAGACCCTGAAAAAATGTGAAAAATATGAAGAGCTTCAAAAGGTGTCAAAAATATGAGGAGCATGAAATGGTCTGAAATATAGGAGGAGCGTGAAAAGGTGTTAAAAAACATGAAGAGCTTAAAAAGGTGTGAAACATATGAGGAGCATGAAAAGGTCTGAAAAATAGTAGAAGCATGAAGCGGTGATGAAAAACATGAAAAGCCTGAAAAGGTGTGAAAAATATGAAGAGCTTCAAAAGGTGACAAAAATATGAGGAGCATGAAAAGCTCTGAAAAATAGGAGGAGCAAGAAGCGGTGTAGAACAACATGAAGAGCCTGAAAAGGTGTGAAATCTATGGAGAGCTTCAAAAGGTGTCAAAAATATGAGGAGCATGAAACGGTCTCAAATAAAGGAGGAGCATGAAGTTGTGTTGAAAAATATGAAGAGCCTGAAAAGGTGTGAAAAATATGAAGAGCTTCAAAAGGTGTCAAAAATATGAGGAGCAAGAAACGGTCTGAAAAATAGGAGGAGCATTAATCGGTGTTCAAAAATATGAAGAGCATGGAAAGCTGTGAAAAATATAAAGAGCTTCAAAAGGTGTAAAAAATATGAGGAGCATGAAACGATCTGAAAATAGGAGGAGCATGACGTGGTGTTGAAATACATGAAGAGCCTGAAAAAGGTGTGAAACATATGAGGAGCCTGAAACGGTCTGAAAGAGAGGAGGAGCATGAAACGGTGTTGAAAAACATGAGGAGCATGGAAAGGTGTGAAAAATATGAAGAGCTTCAAAAGGTGTCAAAAATATGAGGAGCATGAAACTGTCTGAAAAATAGGAGGAGCATGAAACCTTGTTGAAAAATATGAAGAGCCTGAAAAGGTGTGAAAAATATGAAGAGCTTCAAAAGGTGTCAAAATATGAGGAGCATGAAACGGTCTGAAAAAATGGAGGAACATGAAACGGTGTTCAAAAACATGAGGAGCCTTAAAAATTGTGAAAAATATGAAGAGTTTCAAAAGGTGTCAAAAATATGAGGAGCATGAAACGGTCTGAAAAATATGAGGAGCATGAAACGGTGTTCAAAAACATGAAAACCCTGAAAAGGTGTGAAATATATGAAGAGCTTCAAAAGGTGTCAAAAATAGGAGGAGCATGAAGCGGTGTAGAAAAACATGAAGAGCCTGAAAAGTTGTGAAAAATATGAAGAGCTTCAAAAGTTGTCAAAAATATGAGGAGCATGACACGGTCAGAAATATAGGAGGAGCATGAAGTGGTGTTGAATACATGAAGAACCTGAAAAGTTGTGAAAAATATGAAGAGCTTCAAAAGGTGTCAAATATATGAGGAGCATGAAACGGTCTGAAAATTAGGAGGAGGATGAAACGGTGTTCAAAACATGAAGAGCCTGAAATGTTTTGAAAAATGTGAAGAGCTTGAAAAGGTGTCAAAAATATGAGGGGCATGAAACTGTCTGAAAAATAGGAGGAGCATGAAACGTTGTTCAAAAACATGAAGAGCCTGAAAAGGTTTGAAAAATGTGAAGAGCTTGAAAAGGTGTCAAAAATATGAGGGGCATGAAACGGTCTGAAAAAGAGGATGAGCAAGAAGCGGTGTTGAAAAACATGAAGAGCCTGAAAATGTGTGAAAAATATGAAGAGCTTCAAAAGGAGTCAAAATATGAGGAGCATGAAACGGTCCTGAAATATAGGAGGAGCATGAAACTGTGTTGAAAACATGAATAGCCTGAAAAGTTGTTAGAAATATGACGAGCTTCAAAAGATATCCAAAATATGAGGAGCATGAAACGGTTTGAAAAATAGAAGGAGCATGATGTGGTGTAAAAAACAAGAAGTGCATAAAATGTGTGAAAAATATGAAGAGCTTCAAAAGATATCAAATATATGAGGAGCATGTAACGGTCTGAAAATTAGGAGGAGCATGAGGTGGTGTTCAAAAACATGAAGAGCCTGAAAAGGAGTGAAAAATATGAAGAGCTTCAAAAGATGTCAAAAATATGAGGAGCCTGAAACGGTCTGAAAAATATGAGGAGCATGAATCGGTGTTCAAAAGCATGAAGAGCTTGAAAAGCTGTGAAAAATATGAAGAGCATCAAGAGGTGTCAAAATATGAGGAGCATGAAATGGTCTAAAAAATAGGAGAAGCATGAAACGGTGTTCAAAATCATGAAGAGCCTGAAAAACTGTGAAAAATATGAAGAGCTTCAAAAGGTGTCAAAAATATGAGGAGCATGAAACAGTCTGAAAAATAGGAGGAGCAGAAGCAGATTTGAAAAACATGAAGAGCCTGAAAAGGTGTGATAATTATGAAGCGCTTCAAAAGGTGTCAAAATTATGGGGAGCATTAAACGGTCTGAAAAATAGGAGGAGCATGAAACCTTGTTGAAAAATATGAAGAGCCTGAAAAGGTGTGAAAAATATGAAGAGCTTCAAAAGGTGTGAAAAATATGAGGAGCATGAAACGGTTTAAAAAATAGGAGGAGCATGAAATGGTGTTCAAAAACATGAAGAGCAGGAAAAGGTGTGATAAATATGAAGAGTTGCAAAACGTGTCAAAAAGATGAGGAGCATGAAACGGTCTGAAAAAAAGGAGGAGCATGAAGCGGGGTGTTGAAAAACATGAAGAGCATAAAAAGGTGTGAAAAATTTGAAGAGCTTCAAAAGGTGTCAAATATATGAGGAGCATGAAACGGTCTGAAAAATAGGAGGAGCATGAAGTGGTGTTGAAAACCATGAAGAGCCTGTAAGATGTGAAAAATATGAAGAACTTCAAAAGGTGTCAAAAATATAAGGAGCATGAAACGGCCTGAAAAATAGGAAAAGCATGAAGTGGTGTTGAAAAACGTGAAGAGCCTGAAAAGGTGTGAAAAATATGAAGAACTTCAAAAGGTGTCAAAAATATGAGCAGCATGAAACGGTCTGAAAAACAGGAGGAGCATGAAACGGTGTTCAAAAACATGAAGAGCCTGGAGAAGTGTGAAAAATATGAAGAGCTTCAAAAGGCGTCAAAAATATGAGGAGCATGAAACGGTCTGAAAAAAAGGAGGAGCATGAAGCGGTGTTGAAAAACATGAACAGCCTGAAAAGGTGTGAATAATATGAAGAGCTTCAAAAGGCGTCAAAAATATGAGGAGCAGGAAACGGTCTGAAAAATAGTAGGAGCATGAAGCGGTGTTGAAAACATGAAGAGCCTGAAAAGGTGTGAAAAATATGAAGAGGTTCAAAAGGTGTCAAAAATATGAGGAGCATGAAACGGTCTGAAAAATAGGAGGAGCATGAAACGGTCTGAAAAATAGGAGGAGCATGAATCGGTGTTCAAAAACATGAAGAGCATGAAAAGGTGTGAAATATATGAAGAGCTTCAAAAGATGTCAAACATAGGAGGAGCATGAAGCGGTGTAGAAAAATATGAAGAGCCTGAAATGTTGTGAAAAATATGAAGAGCTTCAAAAGTTGTCAAAAATATGAGGAGCATGACACGGTCAGAAATATAGGAGGAGCATGAAGTGGTGTTGAATACATGAAGAACCTGAAAAGTTGTGAAAAATATGAAGAGCTTCAAAAGGTGTCAAATATATGAGGAGCATGAAACGGTCTGAAAATTAGGAGGAGGATGAAACGGTGTTCAAAACATGAAGAGCCTGAAATGTTTTGAAAAATGTGAAGAGCTTGAAAAGGTGTCAAAAATATGAGGGGCATGAAACTGTCTGAAAAATAGGAGGAGCATGAAACGTTGTTCAAAAACATGAAGAGCCTGAAAAGGTTTGAAAAATGTGAAGAGCTTGAAAAGGTGTCAAAAATATGAGGGGCATGAAACGGTCTGAAAAAGAGGATGAGCAAGAAGCGGTGTTGAAAAACATGAAGAGCCTGAAAATGTGTGAAAAACATGAAGAGTTTCAAAAGGAGTCAAAATATGAAGAGCATGAAACGGTCTGAAAAATAGGAGGAGCATGAAACTGTGTTGAAAACATGAAGAGCCTGAAAAGTTGTTAGAAATATGACGAGCTTCAAAAGATATCCAAAATATGAGGAGCATGAAACGGTTTGAAAAATAGAAGGAGCATGATATGGTGTTGAAAACAAGAAGTGCATAAAATGTGTGAAAAATATGAAGAGCTTCAAAAGATATCAAATATATGAGGAGCATGTAACGGTCTGAAAATTAGGAGGAGCATGAGGTGCTGTTCAAAAACATGAAGAGCCTGAAAAGGTGTGAAAAATATGAAGAGCTTCAAAAGATGTCAAAAATATGAGGAGCCTGAAACGGTCTGAAAAATATGAGGAGCATGAATCGGTGTTCAAAAGCATGAAGAGCCTGAAAAGCTGTGAAAAATATGAAGAGCATCAAGAGGTGTCAAAATATGAGGAGCATGAAATGGTCTAAAAAAAGGAGAAGCATGAAACGGTGTTCAAAATCATGAAGAGCCTGAAAGACTGTGAAAAATATGAAGAGCTTCAAAAGGTGTCAAAAATATGAGGAGCATGAAACAGTCTGAAAAATAGGAGGAGCAGAAGCAGATTTGAAAAACATGAAGAGCCTGAAAAGGTGTGATAATTATGAAGCGCTTCAAAAGGTGTCAAAATTATGGGGAGCATTAAACGGTCTGAAAAATAGGAGGAGCATGAAACCTTGTTGAAAAATATGAAGAGCCTGAAAAGGTGTGAAAAATATGAAGAGCTTCAAAAGGTGTGAAAAATATGAGGAGCATGAAACGGTTTAAAAAATAGGAGGAGCATGAAATGGTGTTCAAAAACATGAAGAGCAGGAAAAGGTGTGAAAAATATGAAGAGCTTCAAAGGCGTAAAAAATATGAGGAGCATGAAACGGTCTGAAAAATAGGACGAGCACAAGCGATGTTCAAAAACATGCACAGCCTGAAAAGGTGTGAAAAATATGAAGAGCTTCAAAAGGTGTGAAAAATATGAAGAGCTTCAAAAGGTGTCAAAAATTAGATTAGCATGAAAGGGTCTGAAAAATAGGAGGAGCATGAAGTGGTGTTGAAAAACATGAAGAGCCTGAAAAGGTGTGAAATATATGAACAGCTTCAAAAGGTGTGAAAAGTATGAATAGCTTCAAAATGTGTCAAAAATATGACGAGCATGAAACCCTCTTAAAAATAGGAGGAGGAAGAAGCGATGTTCAACAACATGAAGAGCCTGAAAAGCTGTGCAAAATATGAAGAGCTTCAAAAGGTGTGAAATACATGAGGAGCATGAAACGGTGTTCAAAAACATGCAGAGACTGAAAAGGTGTGAAAAATATGAAGAGCCTCAAAACGTGTCAAAAATATGAGAAGTATGAAACGGTATGATAAATAGCAGGAGCATGAAGCGGTGTTGAAAAAAAGGAAGAGTCTGAAATCGTGTGAAAAATATGAAGATCTTCAAATTATGAAAAGTATGAAGAGCTTCAAAAGGTGTGAAAACTATGAGGAACTTAATACGGTCTGAAAAATAGGAGGAGGATGAAGCGGAGTTGAAAAACATGAAGAGCCTGAGAAGGTGTGAAAAATATGAAGAGCTTCAAAACCTGTCAAAAATATGAGGAGCATGAAACGGTCTGAAAAATAGGAGGATTATGAAACGGTGTTGAAAAACATGAAGACCCTGAAAAGGTGTGAAAAATATGAAGAGCTTCAAATGCTGTGAAATACATGAGGAGCATGAAACGATCTGAAAAATAGGAGGAGCATGAAGCGGTGTTCAAAAACATGAAGAGCCACAAAAGGTGTGGAAATTATGAAGACCCTCAAAACGTGTCAAAAATATGAGAGTATGAAACGGTATGATAAATAGCAGGAGCATGAAGCGGTGTTGAAAAACAGGAAGAGTCTGAAATCGTGTGAAAAATATGAAGAGCTTCAAAAATGTGAAAAATATGAAGAGATTCAAAAAGTTTGAAAAATATGAAGAGCTTCAAAAGGTTTCAAAAATGAGAAGAGCTTGAAACGGTCTGAAAATTAGGAGGAGCATGAAGTGGTGTTGAAAAACATGAAGAGCCTGAAAAGTGTGAAAAATATGAAGAGCTTCTAAAGGTGTCAAAAATATGAGGAGCATGACACGGTCTGAAAAATAGGAGGAGCATGAAGTGGTGTTGAAAAACATGAAGAGCCTGAAAAGTGTGAAAAATATGAAGAGCTTCAAAAGGTGTCAAAAATATGAGGAGCATGAAACCTTCTGAAAAATAGGAGGATCATGAATTGGTGTTGAAAAACATGAAGAGCCTGAAAAGGTGTGAAAAATATGAAGAGCTTCAAAAGGTATCAAATTATGAGGAGCATGAAACGGTCTGAAAAATAGGAGGATTATGAAACGGTGTTCAAAAACATGAAGAGCCTGAAAAGGTGTGACAAATATGAAGAGCTTCAAAATGTGTCAAAAATATGAGGAGCATGAAATGGTCTGAAAAATAGGAGGAGCATGAAGCGGTGTTGAAAGACATGAATAACCTGAAAAAGTGTGAAAAATGTGAAGAGCTTCAAAAATATGAAAATTATGAAGAGCTTCAAAAATGTAAAAAATATGAAGAGCTTCAAAAGATGCCAAAATGAGATGAGCATGAAACGGTCTGAAAAATAGGAGGAGCATGAAGTGGTGTTGAAAACCATGAAGAGCCTGAAAAGGTGTGAAAAATATGCAGAGCTTCAAAAGGTGTCAAAAATATGAGGAGCATGAAACGGTCTGAAAAATACGAGGAGCATGAAGTGGTGTTGAAACCATGAAGAGCCTGAAAAGGTGTGAAAAATATGAAGAGCTTCAAAAGGTGTCAAAAATATGAAGAGCATGAAATGGTCTGAAAAATAGGAGGAGCCTGAAGTGGTGTTGAAAAACATGAATAACCTGAAAAAGTGTGAAGAATATGAAGTGCTTCAAAAATATGAAAATTATGAAGAGCTTCAAAAATGTAAAAAATATGAAGAGCTTCAAAAGATGTCAAAAATGAGATGAGCATGAGACGGTCTGAAAAATAGGAGGAGCATGAGGTGGTGTTGAAAATCATGAAGAGCCTGAAAAGGTGTGAAAAATATGCAGAGCTTCAAAAGGTGTCAAAAATATGAGGAGCATGAATCGGTCGGAAAAATAGGAGGTTCATGAAGCGGTGTTGAAAAACATGAAGAGCCTGAAAAGGTGTGAAAAATATGAAGAGCTTCAAAGGCGTAAAAAATATGAGGAGCATGAAACGGTCTGAAAAATAGGACGAGCACAAGCGATGTTCAAAAACATGCACAGCCTGAAAAGGTGTGAAAAATATGAAGAGCTTCAAAAGGTGTGAAAAATATGAAGAGCTTCAAAAGGTGTCAGAAATTAGATTAGCATGAAAGGGTCTGAAAAATAGGAGGAGCATGAAGTGGTGTTGAAAAACATGAAGAGCCTAAAAAGGTGTGAAATATATGAACAGCTTCAAAAGGTGTGAAAAATATGAAGAGCTTCAAAATGTGTCAAAAATATGACGAGCATGAAACCTTCTTAAAAATAGGAGGAGGAAGAAGCGATGTTCAACAACATGAAGAGCCTGAAAAGTTGTGCAAAATATGAAGAGCTTCAAAAGGTGTGAAATACATGAGGAGCATGAAACGGTGTTCAAAAACATGCAGAGACTGAAAAGGTGTAAAAAATATGAAGAGCCTCAAAACGTGTCAAAAATATGAGAAGTATGAAACGGTATGATAAATAGCAGGAGCATGAAGCGGTGTTGAAAAAAAAAGAAGAGTCTGAAATCGTGTGAAAAATATGAAGATCTTCAAATTATGAAAAGTATGAAGAGCTTCAAAAGGTGTGAAAACTATGAGGAACTTGATACGGTCTGAAAAATAGGAGGAGCATGAAGCGGAGTTGAAAAACATGAAGAGCCTGAGAAGGTGTGAAAAATATAAAGAGCTTCAAAACGTGTCAAAAATATGAGGAGCATGAAACGGTCTGAAAAATAGGAGGATTATGAAACGGTGTTGAAAAACATGAAGACCCTGAAAAGGTGTGAAAAATATGAAGAGCTTCAAATGCTGTGAAATACATGAGGAGCATGAAACGATCTGAAAAATAGGAGGAGCATGAAGCGGTGTTCAAAAACATGAAGAGCCAGAAAAGGTGTGGAAATTATGAAGACCCTCAAAACGTGTCAAAAATATGAGAAGTATGAAACGGTATGATAAATAGCAGGAGCATGAAGCGGTGTTGAAAAACAGGAAGAGTCTGAAATCGTGTGAAAAATATGAAGAGCTTCAAAAATGTGAAAAATATGAAGAGATTCAAAAAGTTTGAAAAATATGAAGAGCTTCAAAAGGTGTCAAAAATGAGAAGAGCTTGAAACGGTCTGAAAATTAGGAGGAGCATGAAGCGGTGTTGAAAAACATGAAGAGCCTGAAAAGTGTGAAAAATATGAAGAGCTTCTAAAGGTGTCAAAAATATGAGGAGCATGACACGGTCTGAAAAATAGGAGGAGCATGAAGTGGTGTTGAAAAACATGAAGAGCCTGAAAAGTGTGTAAAATATGAAGAGCATCAAAAGGTGTGAAAAATATGAGGAGCATGAAACGGTCTTAAAAATAGGAGGAGCATGAAGCGGTGTTGAAAAACATGAAGAACCTGAGAAGGTGTGAAAAATGTGAAGAGCTTCAAAAGGTGTGAAATACATGAGGAGCATGAAACGGTCTTAAAAATAGGAGGAGCATGAAGCGGTGTTCAAAAACATGAAGAGCCTGAACAGGTGTGAAAAATATGAACAGCTTCAAAATGTGTGAAAAATATGAGGAGCATGAAACGGTCTGAAAAAAAGGAGGAGGATGAAGCGGTGTTCAAAACATGAAGAGCCTGAAAAGGTGTGAAAAATATGAAGAGCTCTAAAAGCTGTGAAAAATATGAGGAGCATGAAACCGTCTGAATAAGAGAAGCAGCATGAAACGGTGTTGAAAAACATGAACAGCCTCCAAACGTGTGAAAAATATGAAGAGCTTCAAAAGGTGTGAAATATATGAAGAGCTTCAAAAGGTGTCAAAAATGAGATGAGCATGAAACGGTCTGAAAAATAGGAGGAGCATGAAACGGGGATCAGAAACATGAAGAGCCTGAAAAGGTGTGAAAAATATGAAGAGATTCAAAAGGTGTCAAAAATATGAGGAGCATGAAACGGTGTTGAAAAACATGAAGAGCCTGAAAAGGTGTGAAAAATATGAACAGCTTCAAAAAGTGTCAAAAATATGAGGAGCATGAAACGGTGTGAAAAATAGGAGGAGCATGAAGCGGTGTTGAAAAACGTGAAGAGCCTGAAAAGGTGTGAAAAATATGAAGAGCTTCAAAAAGTGTGAAATACATGACGAGCATGAAACTCTCTGAAAAATAGGAGGAGCATGAAGTGCTGTACAAAAACATGAAGAGCCTGAAAAGGTGAGAAAAATATGAAGAGCTTCAAAAGGTGTGAAAAATATGAAGAGCTTCAAATGTGTCAAAAATGAGATGAGCATGAAACGGTCTGAAAAATAGGAGGAGCATGATGTGGTGTTGAAAAAAAGAAGAGACTGAAAAGGTGTGAAAAATATGAAGAGCATCAAAAGGTGTCAAAAATATGAGGAGAATGAAACGTTCTAAAAAATCGGAGGAGTATGAAGCGGTGTTGAAAAACATGAAGAGCCTGAAAAGTTGTGAAAAATATGAAAAGCTTCAAAAGGTGTCAAAAATATGAGGAGCATGAAAAGGTGTGAAAATTATGAAGAGCTTCAAAATATGTCAAAAATATGACGAGGATGAAACACTCTTAAAAATAGGAGGAGGATGAAGCGGTGTTCAAAAACATGAAGAGCCTGAAAAAGTGTGCAAAATATGAAGAGCTTCAAAAAGTGTCAAAAATTAGATTTGCATGAAAGGGTCTGAAAAATAGGAGGAGCCTGAAGTGGTGTTGGAAAACATGAAGAGCCTGAAAAAGTGTGAAAAATATGAAGAGCTTCTAAAATATGAAAATTATGAAGAGTTTCAAAAGGTGTAAAAAATATGAAGAGCTTCAAAAGATGTCAAAAATGAGATGAGCATGAAACGGTCTGAAAAATAGGAGGAGCATGAAGTGGTGTTGAAAATCATGAAGAGCCTGAAAAGGTGTGAAAAATATGCAGAGCTTCAAAAGGTGTCAAAAATATGAGGAGCATGAAACGGTCTGAAAATATGAGGAGCATGAAGCGGTGCTCTAAAACATGAGGAGCCTGAAAAGATGTGAAATATATGAAGAGCTTGAAAATGTGTGAAAAATATGAGGAGAATTAAAAGGTCTGAAAAATAGGAGGAGCAGGAAGAAGTGTTGAAAAACATGAAGTGCCTGAAAATGTGTGAAAAACATGAAGAGCCTGAAAAGGTGTGAAATATATGAAGAGCTTCAAAAAGTAAGAAAAATATGAGGAGCATGAAACGTTCTGAAAAATTGGAGGCGCATGAAGCGGTGTGAAAAATAGGAGTAGCATGAATCGTTGTTGAAAAACATGAAGTGCCTGAAAAGGTGTGAAAAACATGAAGAGCCTGAAAAGGTGTGAAATATATGAAGAGCTTCAAAAGGTGTGAAAAATATGAAGAGGTTCAAAAGGTGTGAAAAATGAGATGAGCATGAAAAGGTCTGAAAAATAGGAAGAGCATGAAGTGGTGATGAATACATGAAGAGCCTGAATAAGTGTGAAATATATGAAGAGCTTCAAAAGATGTAAAAAATATGGGGAGCTTCAAAAGGGGTCAAAAATATGAGGAGCATGAAACGGTCTGAAAAATAGGAGCAGCATGGAACAGTGTTCGAACACATGAAGAGATTGAAAAGGTGTGAAATATATGAAGTGCTTCAAAAAGTGTGAAAAATATGAGGAGCATGAAACGGTCTGAAAAAATGTAGGAGCGTGAAGCGGTGTTGAAAAATATGAAGAGCCTGAAAAGGTGGGAAAAATATGAAGAGCTTCAAAAGGTGTCAAAATTACGAGGAGCATTAAACGGTCTGCAAAATAGGAGCAGCATGAAATAGTGTTCTAAACCATGAAGAGCCTGAAAAGGTGTGAAATATATGAAGAGCTTCAAAAAGTGTGAAAAATATGAGGAGCATGAAACGGTCTGAAAAAATGGAGGAGCATGAAGCGGTGTTGAAAAATATGAAGAGCCTGAAAAGGTGGGAAAAATATGAAGAGCTTCAAAAGGTGTCAAAATTACGAGGAGCATTAAACGGTCTGAAAAATAGGAGCAGCATGAAATAGTGTTCTAAACCATGAAGAGCCTGAAAAGGTGTGAAATATATGAAGAGCTTCAAAAAGTGTGAAAAATATGAGGAGCATGAAACGGTCTGAAAAAATGGAGGAGCATGAAGCGGTGTTGAAAAACATGAACAGCCTGAAAAAGTGTGAAAAAATTTGAAGAGCTTCAAAAGGTGTAAAATACATGAGGAGAATGAAACGGTCTGAAAAATAGGAGGAGCATGAAGTGGTGTTCAAAAACATGAAGAGTCTGAAAAGATGTGAAATATATGAAGAGCTTCAAAGGTTGTCAAAAATATGAGGAGCATGAAACGGTCTGAAATATAGGAGGAGCATAAAGCTGTGTTGAAAAATATGAAGAGGCTGAAAAGTTGTGAAAAATATGAAGAGCATCAAAAGGTGTGAAACACATGAGGAGCAGGAAACAGTCTGAAAAACAGGAGGAGCATGAAGTGGTATTCAAAAACATGAAGAGTCTGAAAAGATGTGAAATATATGAAGAGCTATAAAATGTGTGAAAAATATGTGGAGAATTAAAAGGTCTGAAAAATAGGAGGAGCATGAAGAAGTGTTGAATAACATGAAGAGCCTGAGAAGGTGTGAAAAATATAAAGAGCTTCAAAACGTGTCAAAAATATGAGGAGCATGAAACGGTCTGAAAATTAGGAGGATTATGAAACGGTGTTGAAAAACATGAAGACCCTGAAAAGGTGTGAAAAATATGAAGAGCTTCAAATGCTGTGAAATACATGAGGAGCATGAAACGATCTGAAAAATAGGAGGAGCATGAAGCGGTGTTCAAAAACATGAAGAGCCAGAAAAGGTGTGGAAATTATGAAGACCCTCAAAACGTGTCAAAAATATGAGAAGTATGAAACGGTATGATAAATAGCAGGAGCATGAAGCGGTGTTGAAAAACAGGAAGAGTCTGAAATCGTGTGAAAAATATGAAGAGCTTCAAAAATGTGAAAAATATGAAGAGATTCAAAAAGTTTGAAAAATATGAAGAGCTTCAAAAGGTGTCAAAAATGAGAAGAGCTTGAAACGGTCTGAAAATTAGGAGGAGCATGAAGCGGTGTTGAAAAACATGAAGAGCCTGAAAAGTGTGAAAAATATGAAGAGCTTCTAAAGGTGTCAAAAATATGAGGAGCATGACACGGTCTGAAAAATAGGAGGAGCATGAAGTGGTGTTGAAAAACATGAAGAGCCTGAAAAGTGTGAAAAATATGAAGAGCTTCAAAAGGTGTGAAAAATATGAGGAGCATGAAACAGTCTTAAAAATAGGAGGAGCATGAAGCGGTGTTGAAAAACATGAAGAACCTGAGAAGGTGTGAAAAATGTGAAGAGCTTCAAAAGGTGTGAAATACATGAGGAGCATGAAACGGTCTTAAAAATAGGAGGAGCATGAAGCGGTGTTCAAAAACATGAAGAGCCTGAACAGGTGTGAAAAATATGAACAGCTTCAAAATGTGTGAAAAATATGAGGAGCATGAAACGGTCTGAAAAATAGGAGGAGGATGAAGCGGTGTTCAAAACATGAAGAGCCTGAAAAGGTGTGAAAAATATGAAGAGCTTTAAAAGCTGTGAAAAATATGAGGAGCATGAAACCGTCTGAATAAGAGAAGCAGCATGAAACGGTGTTGAAAAACATGAACAGCCTCCAAACGTGTGAAAAATATGAAGAGCTTCAAAAGGTGTGAAATATATGAAGAGCTTCAAAAGGTGTCAAAAATGAGATGAGCATGAAACGGTCTGAAAAATAGGAGGAGCATGAAACGGGGATCAGAAACATGAAGAGCCTGAAAAGGTGTGAAAAATATGAAGAGATTCAAAAGGTGTCAAAAATATGAGGAGCATGAAACGGTGTTGAAAAACATGAAGAGCCTGAAAAGGTGTGAAAAATATGAACAGCTTCAAAAAGTGTCAAAAATATGAGGAGCATGAAACGGTCTGAAAAATAGGAGGAGCATGAAGCGGTGTTGAAAAACGTGAAGAGCCTGAAAAGGTGTGAAAAATATGAAGAGCTTCAAAAAGTGTGAAATACATGACGAGCATGAAACTCTCTGAAAAATAGGAGGAGCATGAAGTGCTGTACAAAAACATGAAGAGCCTGAAAAGGTGAGAAAAATATGAAGAGCTTCAAAAGGTGTGAAAAATATGAAGAGCTTCAAATGTGTCAAAAATGAGATGAGCATGAAACGGTCTGAAAAATAGGAGGAGCATGATGTGGTGTTGAAAAAAAGAAGAGACTGAAAAGGTGTGAAAAATATGAAGAGCATCAAAAGGTGTCAAAAATATGAGGAGAATGAAACGTTCTAAAAAATAGGAGGAGTATGAAGCGGTGTTGAAAAACATGAAGAGCCTGAAAAGTTGTGAAAAATATGAAAAGCTTCAAAAGGTGTCAAAAATATGAGGAGCATGAAAAGGTGTGAAAATTATGAAGAGCTTCAAAATATGTCAAAAATATGACGAGGATGAAACCCTCTTAAAAATAGGAGGAGGATGAAGCGGTGTTCAAAAACATGAAGAGCCTGAAAAGGTGTGCAAAATATGAAGAGCTTCAAAAAGTGTCAAAAATTAGATTTGCATGAAAGGGTCTGAAAAATAGGAGGAGCCTGAAGTGGTGTTGAAAAACATGAAGAGCCTGAAAAAGTGTGAAAAATATGAAGAGCTTCTAAAATATGAAAATTATGAAGAGTTTCAAAAGGTGTAAAAAATATGAAGAGCTTCAAAAGATGTCAAAAATGAGATGAGCATGAAACGGTCTGAAAAATAGGAGGAGCATGAAGTGGTGTTGAAAATCATGAAGAGCCTGAAAAGGTGTGAAAAATATGCAGAGCTTCAAAAGGTGTCAAAAATATGAGGAGCATGAAACGGTCTGAAAAATACGAGGAGCATGAAGTGGTGTTGAAAACCATGAAGAGCCTGAAAAGGTGTGAAAAATATGAAGAGCTTCAAAAAGTGTGAAAAATATGAGGAGCATGAAACGGTCTGAAAAAATGGAGGAACATGAAGCGGTGTTGAAAAATATGAAGAGCCTGAAACGGTGGGAAAAATATGAAGAGCTTCAAAAGGTGTCAAAATTACGAGGAGCATTAAACGGTCTGAAAAATAGGAGCAGCATGAAATAGTGTTCTAAACCATGAAGAGCCTGAAAAGGTGTGAAATATATGAAGAGCTTCAAAAAGTGTGAAAAATATGAGGAGCATGAAACGGTCTGAAAAAATGGAGGAACATGAAGCGGTGTTGAAAAATATGAAGAGCCTGAAACGGTGGGAAAAATATGAAGAGCTTCAAAAGGTGTCAAAATTACGAGGAGCATTAAACGGTCTGAAAAATAGGAGCAGCATGAAATAGTGTTCTAAACCATGAAGAGCCTGAAAAGGTGTGAAATATATGAAGAGCTTCAAAAAGTGTGAAAAATATGAGGAGCATGAAACGGTCTGAAAAAATGGAGGAGCATGAAGCGGTGTTGAAAAACATGAACAGCCTGAAAAAGTGTGAAAAAATTTGAAGAGCTTCAAAAGGTGTAAAATACATGAGGAGAATGAAACGGTCTGAAAAATAGGAGGAGCATGAAGTGGTGTTCAAAAACATGAAGAGTCTGAAAAGATGTGAAATATATGAAGAACTTCAAAGGTTGTCAAAAATATGAGGAGCATGAAACGGTCTGAAATATAGGAGGAGCATAAAGCTGTGTTGAAAAATATGAAGAGGCTGAAAAGTTGTGAAAAATATGAAGAGCATCAAAAGGTGTGAAACACATGAGGAGCAGGAAACAGTCTGAAAAATAGGAGGAGCATGAAGTGGTATTCAAAAACATGAAGAGTCTGAAAAGATGTGAAATATATGAAGAGCTTTAAAATGTGTGAAAAATATGTGGAGAATTAAAAGGTCTGAAAAATAGGAGGAGCATGAAGAAGTGTTGAATAACATGAAGAGCCTGAAAAGATGTGAAAAATATGAAGAGTTTCAAAAGCTGTCAAAAATATGAGGAGCATGAAATGGTGTGAAAAATAGGAGGAGCATGAAGCGGTGTTGAAAAACATGAAGAGACTGAAATGATGTGAAAAATATGAAGAGCTTCAAAAGGTGTCAAAAATATGGGGACCAAGAAACGGTCTGAAAAATAGTTGGAGCATGAAGTGGTGTTGAAAAACATGAAGAGCCTGAAAAAGTGTGAAAAATATGAAGAGGTTCAAAAGGTGTCAAAAATAAAAGGAGCATGAAATGGTCTGAAAAAGAGGAGGAGCAGGAAGTGGTGTTGAAAAACATGAAGAGCCTGAAAACGTGTGAAAAATATGAAGAGCTTCAAAAGGTGTGAAAAATATGAAGAGCTTCAAAAGGTGATAAAAATGAGATGAGCATGAAATGGTCTGAAAAATATGAGGAGCATTAAGCGGTGTTGGAAATCATGAAAAGTCTGAAAAGGTGTGAAATATATTAAGAGCTTCAAAAGGTGTCAAAACTATGAGGAGCATGAAACGGTCTGAAAAATCGGAGGAGCATTAAATGTGTTCAAATGCATGAAGAGCATGAAAAGCTGTGAAAAATATGAAGAGCTTCAAAAGGTGTAAAATACATGAGGAACATGAAACGGTCTGGAAAATAGGATGAGCATGAAGTTGTGTTGAAAAACATGAAGAGACTGAAAAAGTGTGAAAAATATGACGAGTATGATAGGGTCTGAAAAATAAGAGGAGCATGAAGCTCTGTTCAAAAACATGAAGAGCCTGAAAAGTTGTGAAAAATATGAAAAGCTTCAAAAGTTGTCAAAAATATGAGGAGCATGAAACATTCTGAAAAATAGGAGCATCATGAAGCGGTGTTCAAAATCATGAAGAGGATGAAAAGGTGTGAAAAATATGAAGAGCTTCAAAAGGTGCCAAATATATGAGGAGCATGAAACGGTCTGACAAAGTGGAGGAGCATGAAGCGGTGTTGAAAAACATGAAGAGGCTGAAAACGTGTGAAAATTATGAGGAGGTTAAAAAGGTGTGAAACCTATGAGGAGCATGATACGGTCTGAAAAATAGGAGGAGCATGAAGCGGTGTTCAAAAACATGAAGAGCCTGAAAAGGTTTGAAAAATATGAAGAGCTTCAAAAGATGTCAAAAATATGAGGAGCATGAAACGGTCTGAAAAAAGGGAGGAGCATGAAGCGGTTTTCAAAAACATGAAGAGCCTGAAAAAGTGTGAAAAATATGAAGAGCTTCAAAAGGTGTGAAAAATATGAAGACCTTCAAAAGGTGTCAAAAATTAGATTATCATGAAAGGGTTGAAAAATAGGAGGAGCATGAAGCAGTGTTCAAAAACATGAAGAGCCTGAAAAGGTGTGAAAAATATGAAGAGCTTCAAAACGTGTGAAAAATAAGAAGAGCTTCAAAATGTATCAAAAATGAGATGAGGATGAAAGGGTCTTAAAAATAGGGGGAGCATGAAATGGTGTTCAAAAACATGAAGAGCCTGAAAAGGTTTGAAAAATATAAAGAGCTTCAAAAGGTGTGAAAATTATGAGGAGCATGAAACGGCCTGAAAAATAGAAGCAGCATGAAACGGTGTGGAAAACATGAAGAGCCTGAAAAGGTGTGAAAAATATGAAGAGCTTCAAAAGGCGTCAAAAATATGAAGAGCATGAAATGGTCTGAAAAATAGGAGGAGCATGAAACGGGGATCAAAAACATGAGAAGCCTCAAAAGGTGTGAAAAATATGAAGAGCTTCAAAAGGTGTGAAATTCATGAGGAGCATGAAACGGTTAGAAAAATATGAGAAGCATGAAGTGGTGTGGAAAAACATGAAGAGCCTGAAAAGGTGTGAAAAATATGATGAGCTTCAAAAGGTGTCAAAAAAGAGATGAGCATGAAAAGGTCTGAAAAATACGAGGAGCATAAAGCGGTGTTCAAAAACATGAACAGCCTGAAAAGGTGTGGAAAATATGTGTAGCTTCAAAAGGTATTAAATACATGAGGAGCATGAAACCGTCTGAAAAATAAGAGGAGTATGAAGCAGTGTTCAAAAACATGAAGAGCCTGAAAAGGTGTGAAAAATATGAAGAGCTTCAAAAGGTGTCAAAAATATGAGGAGCATGAAACGGTCTGAAAAATAGAAGCAGCATTAAACGGTGTTGAAAAACATGAAGAGCCTGAAAAGGTGTGAAAAATATGAAGAGCTTCAAAAGGTGTGAAAAATATGAGGAGCATGTAACGTTCTGAAAAATAGGAGGAGCATGAAACGGTGATCAAAAACATGAGGAGCCTGAAAAGGTCTGATAAATACGAAGAGCTTCAAATGGTGTCAAAAATATGAGAAACATGAAACGGTCGGAAAGATAGGAGGAGCATGAAACGGTGATCAGAAACATGAAGAGCCTGAAAAGTTGTGAAAAATATAAAGAGCTTCAAAAGGTGTGAAATTCATGAGGAGCATGAAACGGTCTGAAAAATAGGAGAAGCATGAAGTGGTGTGGAAAAACATGAAGAGCCTGAAAAGGTGAGAAAAATATGAAGAGACTGAAAAGGTGTGAGACATATGAAGAGCTTCAAAAGGTGTCAACAATATGAGGAGCATGAAACGGTCTTAAAAATAGGAGGAGGATGAAGCGGTGTTCAAAAACTTGAAGAGGATGAAAAGGTGTGAAAAATATGAAGAGCTTTAAAAGGTGTCAAAAATATGAGGAGCAAGAAACGGTCTGAAAAATAGGAGGATTATGAAACGGTGTTGAAAAACATGAAGAGCCTGAAAAGGTGTGAGAAATATGAAGAGATTCAAAAGGTGTGAAAATTATGAGGAGTCTGAAACGGTCTGAAAAATAGGAGGAGCATGAAGAGGTGTTCAAAAACATGAAGAGCCTGAAAAGTTGTGAAAAATGTGAAGAGTTTAAAAGGTGTCAAAATATGAGGAGCATGAAAAGTTCTGAAAAATAGGAGGAGCATGAAGCTGTGCTCAAAAACTTGAATAGCCTGAAAAGGTGTGAAAAGTATGAAGAGCTTCAAAAGGGGTGAAAAATGTGAGGAGCATGAAATGGTCTGAAAAATAAGAGGAGCATGAAGCGGTGTTCAAAAACTTGAAAAGCCTGAAAAGGTGTGAAAAATATGAAGAGCTTCAAATATTGTCAAAAACATGAAGAGCATGATACAGACTAAAAAATAGGAGGAGCTTGAAACGGTGTTCAAAAACATGAAGAGCCTGGAAAGGTGTGAAAAATATGAAGAGCCTCAAAACGTGTCAAATATATGAGGAGCATGAAACGGTCTGAAAAATAGGAGGAACATGAAGCGGTGTTGAAAAACATGAAGAGCCTGAAAACGTGTGAAAAATATGAAGAGCTTCAAAAGGTGTGAAAAATATGAGGAAAATGAAACGGTCTGAAAAATAGGAGGAGCATGAAACTGTCTGAAAAATAGGAGGAGCATGAAACGGTGTCCAAAAACATGAAGAGGCTGAAAGGTTTGAAAAATATGAAGTTCTTCAAAGGCTGTCAAGTATATGAGGAGCATGAAACGGTCTGAAAAATAGGAGGACCATGAAACAGTCTGAAAATAGGAGGAGCTTGAAACGGTGTTGAAAAACATGAAGAGCCTTAAAAGGTGTGAAATACAGAAGGAGCTTCAAAAGATGTCAAAAATATGAGGAGCATTAAACGGTCTGAAATATAGGAGGAGCATGAAGCGGTGTTCAAAAACATGAAGAGCCTGAAAAGGTGTGAAAAATATGAAGAGCTTCAAAAGGTGTGAAATACATGAGGAGCATGAAACTCTCTGAAAAATAGGAGGAGCCTGAAATGGTGTTCAAAAACATGAATAAACTGAAAACGTGTGAAAAATATGAAAAGCTTCAAAAGGTGTCAAAAATGAGATGAGAATGAAACGGTTTGAAAAATAGGAGGAGCATGAAGCGATGTTCAAAAACATGAAGAGCCTGAAAAGTTGTGAAAAATATGAAAGGCTTCAAAATGTGTGAAAAATATGAGGAGCATGAAACGGTCTGAAAAATCGGAGGAGCATGAAGCGGAGTTGAAAAACATGAAGAGCCTGAAAATGTGTGAAAAATATGAAGAGCTTCAAAAGGTGTCAAAAATATGAGGAGCATGAAACGGTCTGAAAAATTGGAGGAGCATGAAGCGGTGTTGAAAAACATCAAGAGCCTTAAAAGGTGTGAAAAATATGAACAGCTTCAAAAGGTGTCAAAAATATGAGGAGCATGAAACGGTCTGAAAAATATGAGCAGCATGAAGCGGTGTTGAAAAACATGAAGAGCCTGAAAAGGTGTGAAAAATATGAAGAGCATCAAAAGGTGTGAAATACATGAGGAACATCAAACTCTCTGAAAAAGAGAAGGAGCATGAAGTGTTGTTCAAAAACATGAAGAGCCTGAAAAGTTGTGAAAAATATGAAAAACTTCAAAAGGTGTCAAAAATGAGATGAGCATGAAACAGTCTGAAAAATAGGACGTGCATGAAGCGGTGTTGAAAAAGAGGAAGAGCCTGAAAAGGTGTGAAAAATATGAAGAGCTTCAAAAGGTTTAAAAATATGAGTAGCATGAAACGGTCTGAAAAATAGGAGGAGCGTGAAGCGCTGTTGAAAATCATAAAGAGCCTGAAAAGTTGTGAAAAATATGAAGAGCTTCAAAAGATGTGAAAAACATGAAGAGCTTCAAAAGGTGTCAAAATGAGATGAGCATGAAACGGTCTGAAAAATAGGAGGAGTATGAAGTCATGTTGAAAAAAAGGAAAAGTCTGAAAAAGTGTGAAATATATGAAGAGCTTCTAAAGGTGTCAAAAATATGAGGAGAATGAAACGGTCTGAAAAATAGAAGGAGCATGAAGCAATGTTGAAAAACATGAATTTTCTGAAAACGTGTGGCAAATATGTAGAGATTCATAAATGTGAAAAAAATGAAGAGCTTCAAAAGGTGTGAAAAATATGAAGAGCTTCAAAAGGTGTCAAAAAAGAGATGAGCATGAAAAGGTCTTAAAAATAGGAAGAGCATGAAGCTGTGTTGAAAATCATGACGAGCCTGAAAACGTGTGAAAAATATGAAGAGCTTCAAAAGGTGTCAAATATATGAGGAGCATGAAACGTCCTGAAAAAGAGGAGGAGCATGAATCGGTGTTGAAAAACATGAAGAGCCTGAAAAGCTGTGTAAAATATGAAGAGGTTCTAAAGGTGTCAAAAATATGAGGAGCATGAAACGGTCTTAAAAATAGGTGGATTATGAAACGGTGTTCAAAAACATGAAGAGCATGAAAAGGTTTGAAAAATATGAAAAGCCTCAAAACCTGTCAAAAATATGAGGAGCATGAAACGGTCTGAAAAATAGCAGGGGCATGAAGTGGTTTTGAAAAAAAAGAAGAAACTGAAAAGGTATGAATTATATGAAGAGCTTCAAAAATGTGAAAAATATGAAGAGGTTGAAAAGGTGTGAAATTCATGAGGTATATGAAACGGTCTGAAAAATAGGAGCATGAAGTGGTGTTCAAAAACATGGACACCCTGAAACGGTCTGAAAAATACGAGGAGCATGAAACGGTCTGAAAAATAGGAGGAGCATGGAGCGGTGTTCAAAAGCATGAATAGCCTGAAAAGGTGTGAAAAATAGGAAGAGCTTCAAAAGGTGTGAAATATATGAGGAGCTTGAAACGCTCTGAAAAACAGGAGGAGCATGAAGAAGTGTTGAAAAACATGAAGAGCATGAAAAAGTGTGAAAAATATGAAGAGCTTCAAAAGGTGTGAAAAATATGAAGAGCTGAAAAAGGTGTCAAAAATATGAGGAGCATGAAACGGTCTGAAAAATAGGAGGAGCAAGAAGCTGTGTTGAAAAACAAGAAGAGTCTGAAAAGGTGTGAAATATATGAAGAGCTTCAAAAGGTGTCAAAAATGAGATGATAATGAAGCGGTCTGAAAAACTGGAGGAGCATGAAGCGCTGTTGAAAACCATGAAGAGCCTGAAAAGGTGTGAAAAATATGAAGAGCTTCAAAAGGTGTGAAATATATGAAGAGCTTCAAAAGGAGACAAACATATAAGGAGCATGAAACGGTCTGAAAAATAGGAGGAGCATGAAACGGTGTTGAAAAACATGAAGAACCTGAAAACGTGTGAAAAATATGAAGAGTTTCAAAAGATGTGAAAAATAAGAAGAGCTTCAAAAGGTGTCAAAAAAGATGTGAGCATGAAACGGTCTGAAAAATAGGAGGAGCATGAAGTGGTGTTGAAAAACATGAAAAGCCTGAAAAAGTGTGAAATATATGAAGAGCTTCAAAAGGTGTCAAAAATATGAGGAGCATGAAATGATCTGAAAAAAAGGAGGAACATGAAACGGTCTGAAAAATAGGAGGAGCATGAAACGGTGTTCAAAAACATGAAGAGCCTGAAAAGGTGTGAAAAATATGAAGAGCTTGAAAAGGTGTGAAAAATATGAGGGGCATGAAGTGGTGTTCAAAAAAATGAAGAGACTGAAAAGGTTTGAAATATATGAAGAGCTTCAAAAGGTGTCAAAAATATGAGGAGCATGAAACGGTCTTAAAATAGGAGGAGCATGACGTGGTGTTGAAAAACATGAAGAGCCTGAAAAGGTGTGAAATATATGAAGAGCTTCAAAGGTGTGACATATATGAAGAGCTTCAAAAGGTGTCAAAAATATGAGGAGCATTAAACGGTCTGAAAAATAGGAGTAACATGAATCAGTGTTCGAAAACATGAAGAGCCTGAAAAGGTGTGAAAAACATGAAGAGCCTCAAAACGTGTCAAAAATATGAGGAGCATGAAACGGTCTGAAAAATAGGAGGAGCATGAAGCGGTGTTGAAAAACATGAAGAGCCTGAAAACGTGTGAAAAATATGAAGAGCTTCCAAAGGTGTCAAAAATGAGATGAGCATGAAACGGTCTGAAAAATAGGAGGAGCATGAAGTGGTCGTGAAAATCATGAAGTGCCTGAAAAGGTGTGAAATATATGAAGAGCTTCAAAAGTTGTGAAAAAATGAGGAGGTTCAAAAGGTGTCAAAAATAAGAGGAGCATGAAACGGTCTGAAAAATAGGAGGAGCATGAAACGGTGTTCAAAAACATGAAGAGCCTGAAAAGGTGTGAAAAATATGAAGAGCTTGAAAAGGTGTGAAATACATGAGGAGCCTGAAGCGGTCTGAAAAATAGGAGGAGCATGAAACGGTGTTGAAAAACATGAAGAGCCTGAAAAGGTGTGAAAAATAGGAAGAGCTTCACAAGGTGTCTAATATATGAGGAGCATGAAACGGTCTGAAAAATAGGAGGAGCATGAAGTGGTCGTGAAAATCATGAAGTGCCTGAAAAGGTGTGAAATATATGAAGAGCTTCAAAAGTTGTGAAAAAATGAGGAGGTTCAAAAGTTGTGAAAAATATGAGGAACATGAAACGATCTGAAAAATAGGAGGAGCATGAAACCGTCTGAAAAATAGGAGCAGCATGAAACAGTGTTGAAAGACATGAAGAGCTTCAAAAGTGTCAAAAATATGAGGAGCATGAAACGGTCTGAAAAATAAGAGGATCATGAAACGGTCTGAAAAATAGGAGCAGCATGAAACGGTGTTGAAAGACATGAAGAGCTTCAAAATGTGTCAAAAATATGAGGAGAATGAAACGGTTTGAAAAATAGGAGTAGCGTTAAACGGTCTGAAAAATAGAGGCAGCATGGAATGGTGTGGAAAAACATGAAGAGCTTCAAAAGGTGTCAAAAATATGAGGAACATGAAATGATCTGAAAAATAGGAGGAATAGGAAAAGGTCTGAAAAATAGGAGGAGCATGAAGCGGTGTTCAAAAACATGAAGAGCCTGAAAAGTTGTGAAAAATTAGAAGAGCTTCAAAAGGTGTGAAATACATGAGGAGCATGAAACGATCTGAAAAAAAAGTGGGAGCATGAAGCGGTGTTCAAAAACTTGAAGTGTCTGAAAAGATGTGAAATATATGATGAGCTTCAAAAGGTGTCAAAAATATGAGGAGCATGAAACGGTCTGAAATATAGGAGGAGCAAGAAGCGGTGTTCAAAAACATGAAGAGCCTGAGAAGGTGTGAAATATATGAAGAGCTTCAAATGGTGTCAAACTTATGAGGAGCTTGAAACGGTCTGAAAAATAGTAGGAGCATGAAACGGTGTTCAAAAACATGAAGAGCCTGAAAAGGTGTGAAAAATATGAAGAGCTTCAAAAGGTGTGTAATATATGAGGAGCATGAAACGGTCTAAAAAATAGGAGGAGGTGAAGCGGTGTTGAAAAACGTGAAGAGCCTGTAAAGGAATGAAATAAATGAAGAGCTTCAAAAGGTGTGAGAAATATGAAGAGCTTCAACAGGTGTCAAAAATGAGATGAGTATGAAATGGTATGAAAAACACGAGGAGCATGAAGTGGTGTTGATAAACATGAAAAGACTGAAAAGTTGTGAAATATATGAAGAGCTTCAAAATGTGTCAAAAATATGAGTAGTATGAAATGGTCTGAAAAAGAATAGGAGCATGAAGGGGCGTTCAAAAACATGAAGAGCCTGAAAAGGTGTGAAAAATATGAAGAGATTCAAAAGGTGTCAAAAATATGAGAAGTATGTAACCTTCTGAAAATAGAAGGACCATGAAGCAATTTTGAAAAACATGAAGAACCTGAAAACGTGTGAAAAATATGAAGAGCTACAAAAGCTGTCAAAAATGAGATGAGCATGAAACGGTCGGAGAAATAGGAGAAGCATGAAGTGGTGTTGAAAAACATGGAGTGCCTGAAAAAGTGTGAAATATATGAAGAGCTTCAAAAGGTGTCAAAAATATGAGGAGCATGAAACGTTCTGAAAAATAGGAGGAGCATGAAGCGGTGTTGAAAGACATGAAGAGCCTGAAAAGGTGTGAGAAATATGAAGAGCTACAAAAGGTGTCAAAAATATGAGGAGCATGAAACGGTCTGCAAAAAAGTAGGAGCATGAAGTGATGTTGAAAAACTTGAAGAGCATGAAAAAGTGTGAAAAATATGAAGAGGTTCAAAGTTGTGAAATACATGAGGATCATGAAACGGTCTGAAAAATAGGAGGAGCATGAAGCGGTGTTCAAAACATGAAGAGCCTGAATAAGTGTGAAAAATATGAAGAGCTTCAAAAGGTTTGAAAAATATGAAGAGCCTGAAAGGTGTGAAAAATATGAAGAGCTTCAAAAGGTGTCAAAAATATGAGGAGCATGAAACGGTCTGAAAAATAGGAGGAGCATGAAACGGTGTTCAAAAACATGAAGAGCCTGAAAAGGTGTGAAAAATATGAAGAGCTTGAAAAGGTGTGAAATACATGAGGAGCCTGAAGCGGTCTGAAAAATAGGAGGAGCATGAAACGGTGTTGAAAAACATGAAGAGCCTGAAAAGGTGTGAAAAATAGGAAGAGCTTCACAAGGTGTCTAATATATGAGGAGCATGAAACGGTCTGAAAAATAGGAGGAGCATGAAGTGGTTGTGAAAATCATGAAGTGCCTGAAAAGGTGTGAAATATATGAATAGCTTCAAAAGTTGTGAAAAAATGAGGAGGTTCAAAAGTTGTGAAAAATATGAGGAACATGAAACGGTCTGAAAAATAGGAGGAGCATGAAACCGTCTGAAAAATAGGAGCAGCATGAAACAGTGTTGAAAAACATGAAGAGCTTCAAAAGTGTCAAAAATATGAGGAGCATGAAACGGTCTGAAAAATAAGAGGATCATGAAACGGTCTGAAAAATAGGAGCAGCATGAAACGGTGTTGAAAGACATGAAGAGCTTCAAAATGTGTGAAAAATATGAGGAGAATGAAACGGTTTGAAAAATAGGAGTAGCATTAAACGGTCTGAAAAATAGAGGCAGCATGGAATGGTGTGGAAAAACATGAAGAGCTTCAAAAGGTGTCAAAAATATGAGGAACATGAAATGATCTGAAAAATAGGAGGAATAGGAAAAGGTCTGAAAAATAGGAGGAGCATGAAGCGGTGTTTAAAAACATGAAGAGCCTGAAAAGTTGTGAAAAATTAGAAGAGCTTCAAAAGGTGTGAAATACATGAGGAGCATGAAACGATCTGAAAAAAAAGTGGGAGCATGAAGCGGTGTTCAAAAACTTGAAGTGTCTGAAAAGATGTGAAATATATGATGAGCTTCAAAAGGTGTCAAAAATATGAGGAGCATGAAACGGTCTGAAATATAGGAGGAGCAAGAAGCGGTGTTCAAAAACATGAAGAGCCTGAGAAGGTGTGAAATATATGAAGAGCTTCAAATGGTGTCAAACTTATGAGGAGCTTGAAACGGTCTGAAAAATAGTAGGAGCATGAAACGGTGTTCAAAAACATGAAGAGCCTGAAAAGGTGTGAAAAATATGAAGAGCTTCAAAAGGTGTGTAATATATGAGGAGCATGAAACGGTCTAAAAAATAGGAGGAGGTGAAGCGGTGTTGAAAAACGTGAAGAGCCTGTAAAGGAATGAAATAAATGAAGAGCTTCAAAAGGTGTGAGAAATATGAAGAGCTTCAACAGGTGTCAAAAATGAGATGAGTATGAAATGGTATGAAAAACACGAGGAGCATGAAGTGGTGTTGATAAACATGAAGAGACTGAAAAGTTGTGAAATATATGAAGAGCTTCAAAATGTGTCAAAAATATGAGTAGTATGAAATGGTCTGAAAAAGAATAGGAGCATGAAGGGGCGTTCAAAAACATGAAGAGCCTGAAAAGGTGTGAAAAATATGAAGAGATTCAAAAGGTGTCAAAAATATGAGAAGTATGTAACCTTCTGAAAAATAGAAGGACCATGAAGCGATTTTGAAAAACATGAAGAACCTGAAAACGTGTGAAAAATATGAAGAGCTACAAAAGCTGTCAAAAATGAGATGAGCATGAAACGGTCGGAGAAATAGGAGAAGCATGAAGTGGTGTTGAAAAACATGGAGTGCCTGAAAAAGTGTGAAATATATGAAGAGCTTCAAAAGGTGTCAAAAATATGAGGAGCATGAAACGTTCTGAAAAATAGGAGGAGCATGAAGCGGTGTTGAAAGACATGAAGAGCCTGAAAAGGTGTGAGAAATATGAAGAGCTACAAAAGGTGTCAAAAATATGAGGAGCATGAAACGGTCTGCAAAAAAGTAGGAGCATGAAGTGATGTTGAAAAACTTGAAGAGCATGAAAAAGTGTGAAAAATATGAAGAGGTTCAAAGTTGTGAAATACATGAGGATCATGAAACGGTCTGAAAAATAGGAGGAGCATGAAGCGGTGTTCAAAACATGAAGAGCCTGAATAAGTGTGAAAAATATGAAGAGCTTCAAAAGGTTTGAAAAATATGAAGAGCCTGAAAGGTGTGAAAAATATGAAGAGCTTCAAAAGGTGTCAAAAATATGAGGAGCATGAAACGGTCTGAAAAATAGGAGGAGCATGAAACGGTGTTCAAAAACATGAAGAGCCTGAAAAGGTGTGAAAAATATGAAGAGCTTGAAAAGGTGTGAAATACATGAGGAGCCTGAAGCGGTCTGAAAAATAGGAGGAGCATGAAACGGTGTTGAAAAACATGAAGAGCCTGAAAAGGTGTGAAAAATAGGAAGAGCTTCACAAGGTGTCTAATATATGAGGAGCATGAAACGGTCTGAAAAATAGGAGGAGCATGAAGTGGTTGTGAAAATCATGAAGTGCCTGAAAAGGTGTGAAATATATGAATAGCTTCAAAAGTTGTGAAAAAATGAGGAGGTTCAAAAGTTGTGAAAAATATGAGGAACATGAAACGGTCTGAAAAATAGGAGGAGCATGAAACCGTCTGAAAAATAGGAGCAGCATGAAACAGTGTTGAAAAACATGAAGAGCTTCAAAAGTGTCAAAAATATGAGGAGCATGAAACGGTCTGAAAAATAAGAGGATCATGAAACGGTCTGAAAAATAGGAGCAGCATGAAACGGTGTTGAAAGACATGAAGAGCTTCAAAATGTGTCAAAAATATGAGGAGAATGAAACGGTTTGAAAAATAGGAGTAGCATTAAACGGTCTGAAAAATAGAGGCAGCATGGAATGGTGTGGAAAAACATGAAGAGCTTCAAAAGGTGTCAAAAATATGAGGAACATGAAATGATCTGAAAAATAGGAGGAATAGGAAAAGGTCTGAAAAATAGGAGGAGCATGAAGCGGTGTTTAAAAACATGAAGAGCCTGAAAAGTTGTGAAAAATTAGAAGAGCTTCAAAAGGTGTGAAATACATGAGGAGCATGAAACGATCTGAAAAAAAAGTGGGAGCATGAAGCGGTGTTCAAAAACTTGAAGTGTCTGAAAAGATGTGAAATATATGATGAGCTTCAAAAGGTGTCAAAAATATGAGGAGCATGAAACGGTCTGAAATATAGGAGGAGCAAGAAGCGGTGTTCAAAAACATGAAGAGCCTGAGAAGGTGTGAAATATATGAAGAGCTTCAAATGGTGTCAAACTTATGAGGAGCTTGAAACGGTCTGAAAAATAGTAGGAGCATGAAACGGTGTTCAAAAACATGAAGAGCCTGAAAAGGTGTGAAAAATATGAAGAGCTTCAAAAGGTGTGTAATATATGAGGAGCATGAAACGGTCTAAAAAATAGGAGGAGGTGAAGCGGTGTTGAAAAACGTGAAGAGCCTGTAAAGGAATGAAATAAATGAAGAGCTTCAAAAGGTGTGAGAAATATGAAGAGCTTCAACAGGTGTCAAAAATGAGATGAGTATGAAATGGTATGAAAAACACGAGGAGCATGAAGTGGTGTTGATAAACATGAAGAGACTGAAAAGTTGTGAAATATATGAAGAGCTTCAAAATGTGTCAAAAATATGAGTAGTATGAAATGGTCTGAAAAAGAATAGGAGCATGAAGGGGCGTTCAAAAACATGAAGAGCCTGAAAAGGTGTGAAAAATATGAAGAGATTCAAAAGGTGTCAAAAATATGAGAAGTATGTAACCTTCTGAAAAATAGAAGGACCATGAAGCGATTTTGAAAAACATGAAGAACCTGAAAACGTGTGAAAAATATGAAGAGCTACAAAAGCTGTCAAAAATGAGATGAGCATGAAACGGTCGGAGAAATAGGAGAAGCATGAAGTGGTGTTGAAAAACATGGAGTGCCTGAAAAAGTGTGAAATATATGAAGAGCTTCAAAAGGTGTCAAAAATATGAGGAGCATGAAACGTTCTGAAAAATAGGAGGAGCATGAAGCGGTGTTGAAAGACATGAAGAGCCTGAAAAGGTGTGAGAAATATGAAGAGCTACAAAAGGTGTCAAAAATATGAGGAGCATGAAACGGTCTGCAAAAAAGTAGGAGCATGAAGTGATGTTGAAAAACTTGAAGAGCATGAAAAAGTGTGAAAAATATGAAGAGGTTCAAAGTTGTGAAATACATGAGGATCATGAAACGGTCTGAAAAATAGGAGGAGCATGAAGCGGTGTTCAAAACATGAAGAGCCTGAATAAGTGTGAAAAATATGAAGAGCTTCAAAAGGTTTGAAAAATATGAAGAGCCTGAAAGGTGTGAAAAATATGAAGAGCTTCAAAAGGTGTCAAAAATATGAGGAGCATGAAACGGTCTGAAAAATAGGAGGAGCATGAAACGGTGTTCAAAAACATGAAGAGCCTGAAAAGGTGTGAAAAATATGAAGAGCTTGAAAAGGTGTGAAATACATGAGGAGCCTGAAGCGGTCTGAAAAATAGGAGGAGCATGAAACGGTGTTGAAAAACATGAAGAGCCTGAAAAGGTGTGAAAAATAGGAAGAGCTTCACAAGGTGTCTAATATATGAGGAGCATGAAACGGTCTGAAAAATAGGAGGAGCATGAAGTGGTTGTGAAAATCATGAAGTGCCTGAAAAGGTGTGAAATATATGAATAGCTTCAAAAGTTGTGAAAAAATGAGGAGGTTCAAAAGTTGTGAAAAATATGAGGAACATGAAACGGTCTGAAAAATAGGAGGAGCATGAAACCGTCTGAAAAATAGGAGCAGCATGAAACAGTGTTGAAAAACATGAAGAGCTTCAAAAGTGTCAAAAATATGAGGAGCATGAAACGGTCTGAAAAATAAGAGGATCATGAAACGGTCTGAAAAATAGGAGCAGCATGAAACGGTGTTGAAAGACATGAAGAGCTTCAAAATGTGTGAAAAATATGAGGAGAATGAAACGGTTTGAAAAATAGGAGTAGCATTAAACGGTCTGAAAAATAGAGGCAGCATGGAATGGTGTGGAAAAACATGAAGAGCTTCAAAAGGTGTCAAAAATATGAGGAACATGAAATGATCTGAAAAATAGGAGGAATAGGAAAAGGTCTGAAAAATAGGAGGAGCATGAAGCGGTGTTCAAAAACATGAAGAGCCTGAAAAGTTGTGAAAAATTAGAAGAGCTTCAAAAGGTGTGAAATACATGAGGAGCATGAAACGATCTGAAAAAAAAGTGGGAGCATGAAGCGGTGTTCAAAAACTTGAAGTGTCTGAAAAGATGTGAAATATATGATGAGCTTCAAAAGGTGTCAAAAATATGAGGAGCATGAAACGGTCTGAAATATAGGAGGAGCAAGAAGCGGTGTTCAAAAACATGAAGAGCCTGAGAAGGTGTGAAATATATGAAGAGCTTCAAATGGTGTCAAACTTATGAGGAGCTTGAAACGGTCTGAAAAATAGTAGGAGCATGAAACGGTGTTCAAAAACATGAAGAGCCTGAAAAGGTGTGAAAAATATGAAGAGCTTCAAAAGGTGTGTAATATATGAGGAGCATGAAACGGTCTAAAAAATAGGAGGAGGTGAAGCGGTGTTGAAAAACGTGAAGAGCCTGTAAAGGAATGAAATAAATGAAGAGCTTCAAAAGGTGTGAGAAATATGAAGAGCTTCAACAGGTGTCAAAAATGAGATGAGCATGAAATGGTATGAAAAACACGAGGAGCATGAAGTGGTGTTGATAAACATGAAGAGACTGAAAAGTTGTGAAATATATGAAGAGCTTCAAAATGTGTCAAAAATATGAGTAGTATGAAATGGTCTGAAAAAGAATAGGAGCATGAAGGGTCGTTCAAAAACATGAAGAGCCTGAAAAGGTGTGAAAAATATGAAGAGATTCAAAAGGTGTCAAAAATATGAGAAGTATGTAACCTTCTGAAAAATAGAAGGACCATGAAGCGATTTTGAAAAACATGAAGAACCTGAAAACGTGTGAAAAATATGAAGAGCTACAAAAGCTGTCAAAAATGAGATGAGCATGAAACGGTCGGAGAAATAGGAGAAGCATGAAGTGGTGTTGAAAAACATGGAGTGCCTGAAAAAGTGTGAAATATATGAAGAGCTTCAAAAGGTGTGAAATATATGACGAACTTCAAAAGGTGTCAAAAATATGAGCAGCATGAAACTGTCTGAAAAATAGAAGGAGCATTGGAACATTGTTCAAAAACTTGAAGAGCCTGAAAAGGTGTGAAAAATATGAAGAGTTTCAAAAGGTGTCAAAAATATGAGGAGCATGAAAATGTCTGAAAATAGGAGGAGCATGAAGCGGTGTTGAGAAACATGAAGAGCCTGAAAAGGTGTGAAAAATATGAAGAGCTTGAAAAGGTGTCAAATATATGAGGAGCATGAAACGGTCTGAAAAATAGGAGGAGCATGAAACTGTCTGAAATATAGAGGGAGCATGAAAGGGTGTTGAAAAACATGAAGAGCCTTAAAAGGTGTGAAATATAGAAGGAGCTTCAAAAGGTGTCAAAAATATGAGGAGCATTAAACGGTTTGAAAAATAGGAGGAGCATGAAACGGTGTTGAAAAACATGAAGAGCCTGAAAAGGTGGGAAAAATATGAAGAGCTTCAAAAGGTGTGAAAAATATGAGGAGTAAGAAACGTTCTGAAAAATAGGAGGAGCATGAAGCGGTGTTCAAAAACATGACGAGCCTGAAAAGTTGTGAAAAATATGAAGAGCTTCAAAAGGTTTCAAAAATATGAGGAGCATGAAACGGTCTGAAAAATACGAGGAGCATGAAATCCTGTTCAAATACATGAAGAGACTGAAAAGGTGTGAAAAATATGAAGAGCTTCACAAGGTGTGAAATACATGAGGAACATGAAACGGTCTGAAAAATAGGAGGAGCATGAAGGTGTGTTCAAAAATATGAAGAGCCTGAAAAGGTGTGAAAAATATGAAGAACTTCAAAAGGTGTCAAAAATATGAGGAACATGAAAAGGCCTGAAAATAAGGAGAAGCATGAAGCGGTGTTCAAAATTATGAAGAGCCTTAAAAGGTGTGAAAAATATGCAGAGCGTCAAGAGGTGTGAAATACATGAGGAGCATGAAACATTCTGAAATATAGGAGGAGCATGAAAAGGTATTCAAAAATATGAAGAGCTTCAAAAGATGTCAAAAGTATGACGAGCATGAAACGGTCTGAAAAATAGGAGGATCATGAAGCGGTGTAGAAAATCATGAACAGCCTGAAATGGTGTGAAATATATGAAGAGCTACAAAAAGTGTCAAACATTTGAGGACCATGAAGCGGTCTGAAAAATAGGAGGATCAACAAGCGGTGTTCAAAAACATGTAGAGCCTGAAAAGGTGTGAAAAATATGCAGAGCGTCAAGAGGTGTGAAATACATGAGCAGCATGAAAAGGTCTGAAAAATAGGAGGAGCATGAATCGGTGTTGAAAAACATGAAGAGCCTGAAAAGGTGTAAAAAATATGAAGAGCTTCAAAAGGTGTCAAAATTATGAGGAGCATGAAACGGTCTGAATAAAAGGAGGAGCATGAAGTGGAGTTGAAAAACGTGAAGAGCCTAAAAAAGTGTTAAATATATGAAGAGCTTCAAAAGGTGTGAAATATATGAGGAGCTTCAAAAGGTGTCAAAAATAAGAGGAGCATGAAACGGTCTGAAAAATAGCACGAGCATGAAGCGGTGTTGAAAAACATGAAAAGCCTGAAAAGGTGTGAAAAATGAAGAGCTTTAAAAGTTGTCAAATATATGCGGAGCATGAAACGGTCTGAAAAATAGGAGGAGCTTGAAACCGTGTTCAAAACATGAAGAGCCTGAAAAGCTGTGAAAAATATGAAGAGCATCAAAAGGTGTGAAAAAAATGAAGAGCTTCAAAAGGTGTCAAAAATATGAAGAGCATGAAACGGCCTGAAAAAAAGGAAGGGCATGAAACGTTGTTCAAAAGATGAAGAGCCTGAATAGGTGTGAAAAGTATGAAGAGCTTCAAAAGGTGTGAAATATATGAAGAGCTTCAAAAGGTGTCAAAAATATGAGAAGCATGAAACGGTCTGAAAAAAAGGAGGGGCATCAAGCTGTGTTGAAAAATATGAAGAGCCTGAAAAGGTGTGAAAAAAATGAAGAGCTTCAAAACGTGTCAAAAATATGAGGAACATGAAAGAGTCTGAAAAATAGGAGGAGCATGAAACGGTGTTCAAAATATGAAGGGCCTGAAAAGGTGTGAAATATATGAAGAGCCTCAAAAAGTGTCAAAAATATGAGGAGCATGAAGCGGTCTGTAAAATAGGAGGAGCATGAAGCGGTGTTCAAAAACATGAAGAGCCTGAAAAGGTGTGAAAAATGTGAAGAGCTTCAAAAGTTGTGAAATACAAGAGGAGCATGAAACGGTCTGAAAATAGGAGGAGCATGAAGCGGTGTTGAAAAACATGAAGAACCTGAAAAGGTGTGAAAAATATGAAGAACTTCAAAAGGTGCCAATAATATGAGGAGCATGAAACGGTCTGAAAAATAGGAGGAGCATGAAACGTTGTTCAAATACATGAAGAGCCTAAAAAGGTGTGAAAAATATGAGGAGCTTCAAAAGGTGTGAAATACATGACGAACATGAAACTGTCTGACAAATAGGAGGAGCATGAAATGCTATTCAAAACATGAAGAGCTTGAAAAGGTGTGAAAAATATGAAGAGCTTCAAAAGGTGTAAAAAATATGAGGAGCTTCACAAGTTGTCAAAAATATGAGGTGCATGAAATGGTCTGAAAAATAGGAGGAACATTAAGTGGTGTTGAGAAACATGAAGAGCCTGAAAAGGTGTGAAAAATATGAAGAGCTTCAACAGGTGTCAAAAATATGAGGAGCATGAAACGTTCTGAAAAACAGGAGGAGCATGAAACGGTATTCAAAACATGAAGAGCTTGAAAAGGTGTGAAAAATATGAAGAGCTTCAAAACCTGTCAAAAGAATGAGGAGCATGACATGGTCTGAAAAGTAGGAGGAGCATGAAGCAGTGTTGAAGAACATGAAGAGCCTGAAAAGTAGTGAAATATATGAAGAGCTTCAAAAGGTGTCAAAAATATCAGGAGAGAGAAACGGTGTTCAAAAACGTGAAGAGCCTTAAAAGGTTTGAAAAATACGAAGAGATTCAAAAGATGTCAAAAATAGGAGGAGCCTGAAACGGTGTTGAAAAACAAGAAGAGCATGAAAAGGTGTGAAAAATATGAAGAGCTTCAAAAGGTGTCAAAAATATGAGGAGCATGAAACTGTCTGAAATATAGGAGACGCATGAAGCGGTGTTGAAAAACATGAAAAGCCTGAAATGGTGTGAAAAATATGAAGAGCTTCAAAACGTGTCAAATATACGAGGAGCATGTTAAGATCTGAAAAATAGGAGGAGCATGCAGCGGTGTTGAAAAACATGAAGAGCCTGAAAAGGTGTGAAAAATATGAAAAGCTTCAAAAGATGTGAAAAATATGAGGAGCATGAAACGGTCTGAAAAATAGGAGAAGCATGAAACAGTGTTGAAAAAAATGAACAGCCTGAAAAGGTGTGAAAAATATGAAGAGCTTCAAAAGGTGTGAAAAATATGAGGTGCATGAAACGGTCTGAAACATAGGAGGAGCATGAAGCTTTGTTGAAAAACATGAAGAGCCTGAAAATGTAGGAAATATACGTAGAGTTTCAAAAGGTGTCAAAAATATGAGGAGCATGAAATGGTCTGAAAAATAGGAGGAGCATGAAGTGGTTTTGAAAAACATGAAGAGCCCGAAAAGGTGTGAAATATATGAAGAGCTTCAAAAGGTGTCAAAAATATGAGGAGCATGAAACGTTCTGAAAAATAGTAGGAGCATGAAACGGTGTTCAAAAACATGAAGTGCCTGAAAAGCTGTGAAAAATATGAAGAGCTTCAAAAGGTTTAAAAAATATGAAGAGCTTCAAAAGCTGTGAAATAGATGAGGAGCATGAAACGGTCTGAAAAATAGGAGGAGCATGAAGTGGTGTTCAAAAACATGAAGAGCCTGAAAAGTTGTGAAATATATGAAGAGATTCAAAAGGTGTCAAAAATATGAGGAGCATGAAACGCTCTGAAAAATAGGAGGATCATGAAGCGCTGTTGAAAAACATGAAAAGCCTGAAAAGGTGTGAAAAATATGAAGAGTTACAAAAGGTGTCAAAAATATGAGTAGCATGAAACTGTCTGAAAAACAGGAAGAGCATGAAACCGTGTTCAAAAACATGAAGTGCTTGAAAAGGTGTGAAAAATATGAAGAGCTTCATAAGTGTGAAATACATGAGGAGCATGAAATGGTCTGAAAAATAGGAGGAGCATGAAGTGTTGTTGAAAAACATGAAGAGCCTGAAAAGGTGTGAAAAATATGAAGAGCTTCAAAAGGTGTGAAAAATATGACGTGCATGAAGCGGTCTGAAAAATAGGAGGAGCATGAAGCGGTGTTGAGAAACATGGAGCGCCTGAAAAGGTGTGAAAAATATGAAGAGCTTCAAAAGGTGTGAAATACATGAGGAGCATGAAACGGTCTGAAAAATAGGAGGAGCATGAAGCGGTGTTGAGAATCATGGAGAGCCTGAAAATGTGTGAAAAATATGAAGAGCTTCAAAAGTTGTCAAAAATATGAGGAGCATGAAACGGTCTGAAAAATAGGAAGAGCATGAAGCGGTGTTGAGAAACATAAATAGCCTGAAAAGTTGTGAAATACATGAAGAGCTTCAAAAGGTTTCAAAAATATGAGGAGCATGAAACGGTCTGAAAAATAGGAGGAGCATGAAACGGTTGTGAAAAACATGAAATGCCTGAAAAAGTGTGAAATATATGAACAGCTTCAAAAGGTGTGAAAAATACGAGGAGCTTCAACAGGTGTGAAAAATATGAGGAGCATGAAACGGTCTGAAAAATAGGAGGAGCATGAAACGGTGTTCAAAAACATGAAGGGCCTGAAAACGTGTGAAATATATGAAGAGCGTCAAAAAGTGTGAAAACTATGAAGAGATTCAAAGGTGTCAAAAATATGAGGAGCATTAAACGGTATGAAAATCAGGAGGAGCATGAAACGGTGTTCAAAAACATGAAGAGCCTGAAAAGGTGTGAAAAATATGAAGAGCTTCAAAAGTTGTCGAAAATATGAGGAGCATGAAACGGTCTGAAAAATAGGAGGAGCATTGAAGGATTGTTCAAAACCTTGAAGAGCCTGAAAAGGTGTGAAAAATATGAAGAGCTTCAAATTGTGTCAAAAATATGAGGAGCATGAGACGGTCTGAAAAATAGGAGGAGCATGAAGCGGTGTGGAAAACATGAAGAGCCTGAAAAGGTGTGAAAAATATGAAGAGCTTCAAAAGGTGTCAAAAATATGAGGGGCATGAAACGGTCTGAAAAATAGGAGGAGCATGAAATGGTGTTCAAAAAGATGAAGAGCCTGAATAGGTGTGAAAAATATTCAGAGCTTCAAAAGGTGTCAAAAATATGAGGAGCATGAAAGGGTCTGAAAAATAGGAAGAGCAGGAAGTGGTGTTGAAAAACATGAAGAGCCTGAAAAGGTGTGAAAAATATGAAGAGCTTCAAAAGGTGTCAAAAATATGAGGGGCATGAAATGGCCTGAAAAATAGGAGCAGCATGAAATGGTGTTCAAAAAGATGAAGAGCCTGAATAGGTGTGAAAAATATGAGCAGCTTCAAAAGGTGTGAAAAATATGAGGAGCATGAAAGGGTCTGAAAAATAGGAAGAGCAGGAAGTGGTGTTGAAAAACATGAAGAGCCTGAAAAGGCGTGAAATATATGAAGAGCTTAAAAAGGTGTCAAAAATAGGAGGAGCATGAAACGGTCTGAAAATAGGAGGAGCATGAAGCGGTGTTGAAAAGCATGAAGAGCCTGAAAAGGTGTGAAAAATATGAAGAGGTTCAAAAGGTGTCAAAAATATGAGTATCATGAAACGGTCTGAAAAATAGGAGGAGCATGAGGTGGTGTAGAAAAACATGAAGAGACTGAAAAGGTGTGAAAAATATGAAGAGCTTCTAAAGGTGTCAAAAAGAGGAGGCACATGAAACTGTCTGAAAAATAGGAGGAGCATGAAGCGGTGTGGAAAAACATGAAGAGCCTGAAAAAGTGTGAAAAATATGAAGAGCTTCAAAAGGTGTGAAAAAAATGAAGAGCTTCAAAATCTGTCAAAAATATGAGGAGCATGAAACGATTTGAAAAATAGGAGCAGCATGAAACGGTGTTCAAAGACATGAAGAGCCTGAAAAGTTGTGAAAAATATGAAGAGCTTCAAAAGGTGTGAAAAAATAAAGAGCTTCAAAATCTGTCAAAAATATGAGGAGCATGAAACTATTTGAAAAATAGGAGCAGCATGAAACGGTGTTCAAAGACATGAAGAGCCTGAAAAGGTGTGAAAAATATGAAGAGCTTCAAAAGGTGTCAAAAATGAGATGAGCATGAAACAGTCCGAAAAATAGGAGGAGCCTGAAATCGTGTTCAAAAACATGAAGAGCCTAAAAAGGTGTGAAAAATATAAAGAGCTTCAAACGGTGTGAAATACATGAGGAGCATGAAACGGTCTGAAAAATAGGAGCATGAAGTGGTGTTGAAAAACATGAACAGCCTGAAAAGGTGTGAAATATATGAAGAGCTTAAAAAGGTGTCAAAAATAGGAGGAGCATGAAACGATCTGAAAAATAGGAGCAGCATGAAGCGGTGTGAAAAAACATGAAGAGACTGAAAAGGTGTGAAAAATATGAATAGCTTCAAAAGGTGTCAAAAATATGAGGAGCATGAAAGGGTCTGAAAAATAAGAAGAGCAGGAAGTGGTGTTGAAAAACATGAAGAGCCTGAAAAGGTGTGAAAAATATGAAGAACTTCAAAAGGTGTCAAAAATATGAGGAGCATGAAAGGGTCTGAAAAATAGGAGGAGCATGAAGCGGTGTTGGAAAACATGTAGAGCATGAAAAGGTGTGAAAATTATGAAGAGCTTCAAAAGGTGTCAAAAATATGAGGAGCATGAAAGGGTCTGAAAAATACGAGGAGCACGAAGCGGTGTTGAAAAACATGAAGAGCCTGAAAAGGCGTGAAATATATGAAGAGCTTCAAAAGGTGTCAAAAATAGGAGGAGCATGAAACGGTGTGAAAATAGGAGGAGCATGAAGCGGTGTTGAAAAGCATGAAGAGCCTGAAAAGGTGTGAAAAATATGAAGAGCTTCAAAAGGTGTCAAAAATATGAGTATCATGAAACGGTCTGAAAAATAGGAGGAGCATGAAGTGGTGTAGAAAAACATGAAGAGACTGAAAAGGTGTGAAAAATATGAAGAGCTTCTAAAGGTGTCAAAAATATGAGGATTATGAAACGGTGTGAAAAACAGGAGGAGCATGAAGTGGTGTTGAGAAACATGAAGAGGCTGAAAAGGTGTGAAAAATACGAATAGCTTCAAAAGTTTTCAAATATATGAGGAGCATGAAACTATCTTTAAAATAGGAGGAGCATGAAACGGTGTTGAGAACCATGAAGAGCCTGAAAAGGTGTGAAAAATATGAAGACCTTCAAAAGGTGTCAAAAAGAGGAGGCACATGAAACTGTCTGAAAAATAGGAGGAGCATGAAGCGGTGTGGAAAAACATGAAGAGCCTGAAAAAGTGTGAAAAATATGAAGAGCTTCAAAAGGTGTGAAAAAAATGAAGAGCTTCAAAATCTGTCAAAAATATGAGGAGCATGAAACGATCTGAAAAATAGGAGCAGCAAGAAACGGTGTTCAAAGACATGAAGAGCCTGAAAAGTTGTGAAAAATATGAAGAGCTTCAAAAGATGTGAAAAAATCAAGAGCTTCAAAATCTGTCAGAAATATGAGGAGCATGAAACTATTTGAAAAATAGGAGCAGCATGAAACGGTGTTCAAAGACATGAAGAGCCTGAAAAGGTGTGAAAAATATGAAGAGCTTCAAAAGGTGTCAAAAATGAGATGAGCATGAAACATTCCGAAAAATAGGAGGAGCCTGAAATCGTGTTCAAAAACATGAAGAGCCTAAAAAGGTGTGAAAAATATAAAGAGCTTCAAACGCTGTGAAATACATGAGGAGCATGAAACGGTCTGAAAAATAGGAGGAGCATGAAGTGGTGTTGAAAAACATGAACAGCCTGAAAAGGTGTGAAATATATGAAGAGCTTCAAAAGTTGTCAAAAATAGGAGGAGCATGAAACGGTCTGAAAAATAGGAGGAGCATGAAGTGGTGTAGAAAAACATGAAGAGACTGAAAAGGTGTGAAAAATATGAAGAGCTTCTAAAGGTGTCAAAAATATGAGGATCATGAAACGGTGTGAAAAACAGGAGGAGCATGAAGTGGTGTTGAGAAACATGAAGAGGCTGAAAAGGTGTGAAAAATATGAATAGCTTCAAAAGTTTTCAAATATATGAGGAGCAGGAAACTGTCTTTAAAATAGGAGGAGCATGAAACGGTGTTGAGAAACATGAAGAGCCCAAAAAGTTGTGAAAAATATGAAGAGCTTCAAAAGGTGTCAAAAAGAGGAGGCACATGAAACTGTCTGAAAAATAGGAGGAGCATGAAGTGGTGTAGAAAAACATGAAGAGACTGAAAAGGTGTGAAAAATATGAAGAGCTTCTAAAGGTGTCAAAAATAGGAGGATCATGAAACGGTGTGAAAAACAGGAGGAGCAAGAAGGGTGTTAAAAAACATGAAGAGCCTGAAAACGTTTGAGAAATATGAAGAGCTTCAAAAGGTGTGAAATAATGAAGAGCTTCAAAAGTTGTTAAAAATGAGATGAGCATGACACAGTTTGAAAAATAGGAGGAGCATGAAACGGTCTGAAAAATATGAGGAGCATGAAATGGTGTTCAAAAACATGAAAACCATGAAAAGGTGTGAAATATATGAAGAGGTTCAAAAGATGTCAAAAATAGGAGGAGCATGAAGCGGTGTAGAAAAACATGAAGAGCATGAAAAGGTGTGAAAAATATGAAGAGCTTCAAAACTTGTCAAAAATATGAGGAGCATGACACGGTCAGAAATATAGGAGGAGCATGAAGTGGTGTTGAAAACATGAAGAACCTGAAAAGTTGTGAAAAATATGAAGACCTTCAAAAGGTGTCAAATATATGAGGAGCATGAAAAGGTCTGAAAATTAGGAGGAGGATGAAACGGTGTTCAAAACATGAAGAGCCTGAAAAGGTTTGAAAAATGTGAAGAGCTTGAAAAGGTGTCAAAAATATGAGGGGCATGAAACTGTCTGAAAAATAGGAGGAGCATGAAACGTTGTTCAAAAACATGAAGAGCCTGAAAAGGTTTGAAAAATGTGAAGAGCTTGAAAAGGTGTCAAAATTATGAGTGGCATGAAACTGTCTGAAAAATAGGAGGAGCATGAAACCTTGTTGAAAAATGTGAAGAGCCTGAAAAGGTGTGAAAAATATGAAGAGCTTCAAAAGGTGTCAAAATATGAGGAGCATGAAACGGTCTGAAAAATAGGAGGAGCATGAAACGGTGTTGAAAACATGAAGAGCCTGAAAAGGTGTGAAAAATATGAAGAGCTTCAAAAGGTGTCAAAAATATGAGGAGCATGAAACGGTCTGAAAAATATGAGGAGCATGAAACGGTGTTCAAAAACATGAAAACCCTGAAAAGGTATGAAATATATGAAGAGCTTCAAAAGATGTCAAAAGTAGGAGGAGCATGAAGCGGTGTAGAAAAACATGAAGAGTCTGAAAAGGCGTGAAAAATATGAAGAGCTTCAAAAGATGTCAAAAATATGAGGAGCATGACACGGTTCAGAAATATAGGAGGAGCATGAAGTGGTGTTGAAAACATGAAGAACCTGAAAAGTTGTGAAAAATATGAAGAGCTTCAAAAGGTGTAATATTCATGAGGAACATGAAACGGTCTGGAAAATAGGATGAGCATGAAGTTGTGTTGAAAAACATGAAGAGACTGAAAAGGTATGAAAAATATGAAGAGGTTCAAAAGGTGTGAAAAATATGATGAGTACGATACGGTCTGAAAAATAAGAGGAGCATGAAGCTCTGTTCAAAAACATGAAGAGCCTGAAAAGTTGTGAAAAATATGAAAAGCTTCAAAATTTGTCAAAAATATGAGGAGCATGAAACATTCTGAAAAATAGGAGCATCATGAAGCGGTGTTCAAAATCATGAAGAGGCTGAAAAGGTGTGAAAAATATGAAGAGCTTCAAAACGTGTGAAATACATGAGGAGCATGAAACGGTCTGAAAATTAGGAGGGGCAAGAAGTGGTGTTGAAAAACATGAACAGCCTGAAAACGTGTGAGAAATATGAAGAGCTTCAAAAGCTGTGAAAAATATGAATTGCTTCAAAAGGTGTCAAAAATCAGATGAGCATGAAACGGTCTGAAAAATAGGAGGAACATGAAGTTGTGTTGAAAAACATGAAGAGCCTGAAAACGTGTGAAAAATATGAGGAGGTCAAAAGGTGTGAAACCTATGAGGAGCATGATACGGTCTGAAAAATAGGAGGAGCATGAAGCGGTGTTCAAAAACATGAAGAGCCTGAAAAGTTGTGAAAAATATGAAGAGCTTCAAAAGGTGTCAAAAATATGAGGAGCATGGAACGGTCTGAAAAATAGGAGGAGCATGAAGCCGTGTTCAAAAACAGGAAGAGCCTGAAAAGGTTTGAAAAATATGAAGAGTTTCAAAAGGTGTCAAAAATATGAGGAGCATGAAATGGTCTGAAAAAAGGGAGGAGCATGAAGCGGTGTTCAAAAACATGAAGAGCCTGAAAAGTTGTGAAAAATATGAAGAGCTTCAAAAGGTTTGAAAAATATGAAGACCTTAAAAAGGTGTCAAAAATTAGATTAGCATGAAAGGGTCTGAAAAATAGGAGGAGCATGAAGCTGTGTTCAAAAACATGAAGAGCCTGAAAAGGTGTGAAAAATATTAAGAGCTTCAAAAGGTGTGAAAAATATGAAGAGCTTCAAAAGGTGTCAAAAATCGATGAGCAGGAAATGGTCTGAAAAATAGGAGGAGCATGAAGTGGTGTTAAAAACATGAAGAGCCTGAAAGGTGTGAAATATATGAAGAGCTTCAAAAGGTGTCAAAAATATGAGGAGAATGAAACGGTCTGAAAAATAGGAGGAGCATGAAGTGGTGTTGAAAAACATGAAGATCCTGAAATGGTGTGAAATATATGAAGAGCTTCACAATGTGTGAACAATATGAGGAGCTTCAAAAAGTGTCAGAAATATGAGGAGCATGAAACGGTCTGAAAAATAGGAGGAGCATGAAATGGTGTTGAAAAACTTGAGGAGCCTGAAAAGTGTGAAAAATATGAAAAGCTTCAAAAGGTGTCAAAAATATGAGGAGCATGAAACGGTCTGAAAAATAGGAGGAGCATGAAGCGGTTTTGAAAAACATGAAGAGCCTGAAAAGGTGTGAAAAATATGAAGAGCTTCAAAAGGTGTCAAAAATGAGATGAGCATGAAACGGTCTGAAAAATAGGACGAGCATGAAGTGGTGTTAAAAAAAAAGAAGAGCCTGAAAAGGTGTGAAAAACATGAAGAGCTTCAAAAGGTGTCAAAAATATGAGGAGAATGAAACGGTCTGAAAAATAGGAGGAGCATGAGCGGTGTTGAAAAACATGAAGAGCCTGAAAAGGTGTGAAAAATATGAAGAGCTGCAAAAATGTGAAAAATATGAAGAGCTTCTAAAGGTTTGAAATATATGAAGAGCTTCAAAAGGTGTCAAAAATATGAAGAGCTTCAAAAAGTGTCAAAAATATGAAGAGCATGAAACGGTCTGAAAAATAGGGGGAGCATGAAACGGTGTTCAAAATCATGAAGAACCTGAAAAGGTTTGAAAAATATAAAGAGCTTCAAAAGGTGTGAAATACAGGAGGAGCATGAAACGTTCTGAAAAATAGGAGGACCATGAAGCGGTGTTCAAAAACATGAAGAGCATGAAAAGGTGTGAAAAATATGAAGAGCTTCAAAACGTGTGAAAAATATGAAGAGCTTCAAAAGGTATCAAAAATGAGATGAGGAAGAAACGGTCTAAAAAATAGGGGGAGCATGAAACGGTGTTCAAAAACATGAAGAGCCTGAAAAGGTTTGAAAAATATAGAGAGCTTCAAAAGATGTGAAAATTATGAGGAGCATGAAACGGCCTGAAAAATAGAAGCAGCATGAAACGGTGTGGAAAACATGAAGAGCCTGAACAGGTGTGAAAAAATTTAAGAGCTTGAAAAGGCGTCAAAAATATGAAGAGCATGAAACGGTCTGAAAAATAGGAGGAGCATGAAACGGGGAACAAAAACATGAGAAGCCTGAAAAGGTGTGAAAAATATGAAGAGCTTCAAAAGGTGTGAAATTCATGAGGAGCATGAAACGGTCTGAAAAATATGAGAAGCATGAAGTGGTGTGGAAAAACATGAAGAGCCTGAAAAGGTGTGAAAAATATGATGAGCTTCAAAAGGTGTTAAAAATATGATGAGTACGATACGGTCTGAAAAATAAGAGGAGCATGAAGCTCTGTTCAAAAACATGAAGAGCCTGAAAAGTTGTGAAAAATATGAAAAGCTTCAAAATTTGTCAAAAATATGAGGAGCATGAAACATTCTGAAAAATAGGAGCATCATGAAGCGGTGTTCAAAATCATGAAGAGGCTGAAAAGGTGTGAAAAATATGAAGAGCTTCAAAACGTGTGAAATACATGAGGAGCATGAAACGGTCTGAAAATTAGGAGGGGCAAGAAGTGGTGTTGAAAAACATGAACAGCCTGAAAACGTGTGAGAAATATGAAGAGCTTCAAAAGCTGTGAAAAATATGAATTGCTTCAAAAGGTGTCAAAAATCAGATGAGCATGAAACGGTCTGAAAAATAGGAGGAACATGAAGTTGTGTTGAAAAACATGAAGAGCCTGAAAACGTGTGAAAAATATGAGGAGGTCAAAAGGTGTGAAACCTATGAGGAGCATGATACGGTCTGAAAAATAGGAGGAGCATGAAGCGGTGTTCAAAAACATGAAGAGCCTGAAAAGTTGTGAAAAATATGAAGAGCTTCAAAAGGTGTCAAAAATATGAGGAGCATGGAACGGTCTGAAAAATAGGAGGAGCATGAAGCCGTGTTCAAAAACAGGAAGAGCCTGAAAAGGTTTGAAAAATATGAAGAGTTTCAAAAGGTGTCAAAAATATGAGGAGCATGAAATGGTCTGAAAAAAGGGAGGAGCATGAAGCGGTGTTCAAAAACATGAAGAGCCTGAAAAGTTGTGAAAAATATGAAGAGCTTCAAAAGGTTTGAAAAATATGAAGACCTTAAAAAGGTGTCAAAAATTAGATTAGCATGAAAGGGTCTGAAAAATAGGAGGAGCATGAAGCTGTGTTCAAAAACATGAAGAGCCTGAAAAGGTGTGAAAAATATTAAGAGCTTCAAAAGGTGTGAAAAATATGAAGAGCTTCAAAAGGTGTCAAAAATCGATGAGCAGGAAATGGTCTGAAAAATAGGAGGAGCATGAAGTGGTGTTAAAAACATGAAGAGCCTGAAAGGTGTGAAATATATGAAGAGCTTCAAAAGGTGTCAAAAATATGAGGAGAATGAAACGGTCTGAAAAATAGGAGGAGCATGAAGTGGTGTTGAAAAACATGAAGATCCTGAAATGGTGTGAAATATATGAAGAGCTTCACAATGTGTGAACAATATGAGGAGCTTCAAAAAGTGTCAGAAATATGAGGAGCATGAAACGGTCTGAAAAATAGGAGGAGCATGAAATGGTGTTGAAAAACTTGAGGAGCCTGAAAAGTGTGAAAAATATGAAAAGCTTCAAAAGGTGTCAAAAATATGAGGAGCATGAAACGGTCTGAAAAATAGGAGGAGCATGAAGCGGTTTTGAAAAACATGAAGAGCCTGAAAAGGTGTGAAAAATATGAAGAGCTTCAAAAGGTGTCAAAAATGAGATGAGCATGAAACGGTCTGAAAAATAGGACGAGCATGAAGTGGTGTTAAAAAAAAAGAAGAGCCTGAAAAGGTGTGAAAAACATGAAGAGCTTCAAAAGGTGTCAAAAATATGAGGAGAATGAAACGGTCTGAAAAATAGGAGGAGCATGAGCGGTGTTGAAAAACATGAAGAGCCTGAAAAGGTGTGAAAAATATGAAGAGCTGCAAAAATGTGAAAAATATGAAGAGCTTCTAAAGGTTTGAAATATATGAAGAGCTTCAAAAGGTGTCAAAAATATGAAGAGCTTCAAAAAGTGTCAAAAATATGAAGAGCATGAAACGGTCTGAAAAATAGGGGGAGCATGAAACGGTGTTCAAAATCATGAAGAACCTGAAAAGGTTTGAAAAATATAAAGAGCTTCAAAAGGTGTGAAATACAGGAGGAGCATGAAACGTTCTGAAAAATAGGAGGACCATGAAGCGGTGTTCAAAAACATGAAGAGCATGAAAAGGTGTGAAAAATATGAAGAGCTTCAAAACGTGTGAAAAATATGAAGAGCTTCAAAAGGTATCAAAAATGAGATGAGGAAGAAACGGTCTAAAAAATAGGGGGAGCATGAAACGGTGTTCAAAAACATGAAGAGCCTGAAAAGGTTTGAAAAATATAGAGAGCTTCAAAAGATGTGAAAAATATGAGGAGCATGAAACGGCCTGAAAAATAGAAGCAGCATGAAACGGTGTGGAAAACATGAAGAGCCTGAACAGGTGTGAAAAAATTTAAGAGCTTGAAAAGGCGTCAAAAATATGAAGAGCATGAAACGGTCTGAAAAATAGGAGGAGCATGAAACGGGGAACAAAAACATGAGAAGCCTGAAAAGGTGTGAAAAATATGAAGAGCTTCAAAAGGTGTGAAATTCATGAGGAGCATGAAACGGTCTGAAAAATATGAGAAGCATGAAGTGGTGTGGAAAAACATGAAGAGCCTGAAAAGGTGTGAAAAATATGATGAGCTTCAAAAGGTGTTAAAAATATGACGAGCATGAAACGGTCTGAAAATTTGGAGGATCATGAGCGGTGTTCAAAAACATGAAGAGCCTGAAAAGGTGTGAACAATATGAAGAGCTTCAAAAGGTGTCAAAAATATGAGAAGCATGAAACGGTCTGAAAGAAGGGGGAGCATGAAGCGGTGTTCAAAATCATGAAGAGCCTGAAAACGTGTGAAAAATATGAAGAGCTTCAAAAGGCGTCAAAAATATGAGGAGCATGAAACGTTCTGATAAATAGGAGGAGCATGAAACGGTGAGCAAAAACATGAGGAGCCTGAAAAGATGTGAAAAATATGAAGAGCTTCAAAATGTGTGAAATTCATGAGGATCATGAAACGGTCTGAAAAATAGGAGAAGCATGAAGTGGTGTTCAAAAACATGAAGAGCCTGAAAAGGTGTGAAAAATATGAAGAGCTTCAAAAGGTGTCAAAAATATGAAGAGCATGAAACGGTCTGAAAATTTGGAGGATCATGAGCGGTGTTCAAAAACATGAAGAGCCTGAAAAGGTGTGAAAAATATGAAGAGCTTCAAAAGGGGTCAAAAATATGAAGAGGATGAAATGGTCTGAAATTTTGGAGGATCATGAGCGGTGATCAAAACATGAGGAGCCTGAAAAGATGTGAAAAATATGAAGAGCATCAAAAGTTGTGAAATACATGAGGAGCATGATACGGTCTGAAAAATATGAGAAGCATGAAGTGGTGTGGAAAAACATGAAGAGCCTGAAAAGGTGTGAAAAATATGAAGAGCTTCAAATAGTGTCAAAAATATGAGGACCATGTAACGTTCTGAAAAATAGAAGGAGCATGAAACGGTGATCAAAAACATGAGGAGCCTGAAAAGGTGTGAAAAATATGAAGAGCTTCAAATGGTGTGAAATTCATGAGGAGCATGAAACGGTCTGAAAAATAGGAGAAGCATGAAGTGGTGTGGAAAAACATGAAGAGCCTGAAAAGGTGTGAAAAATATGAAAAGCTTCAAAAGGTGTCAAAAATATGAAGAGCATGAAACGGTCTGAAAAATAGATGCGGCATGAAATGGTGTTGAAAAACATGAAGAGAGTGAAAACGTGTGAAAAATATGTAGAGCTTCAAAACGTGTGAAATACATGAGGAGCATGAAACGAGCTGAAAAAAAGAAGCATGAAGTGGTGTGGAAAAACATGAAGAGCCTGAAAAGGTGTGAAAAATATGAAGAGCTTCAAAAGGAGTGAAATGCTTGAGGAGCATGAAACGGTCTAAAAAATAGGAGGAGCATGAAGCGGTGTTCAAAAACCTGAAGAGCCTAAAGAGTTGTGAAAAATATGAAAAGCTTCAAAAGGTGTCAAAAATGAGATGAGCATGAAACGGTCTGAAAAATAGGAGGATCATGAAACGGTGTTGAAAAACATGAAGAGCCTGAAAAGGTGTGAAAAATATGAAGAGTTTCAAAAGGTGTCAAAAATATGAGGAGCATGAAACGGTCTGAAAAATAGGAGGAGCACGAAGCTGTGTTCAAAAATATGAATAGCCTGAAAAGGTGTGAAAAATATGAAGAGCTTCAAAAGGTGTGAAAAATATGAGGAGCATGAAACGGTCTGAAAAATAGAAGCAGCATGAAACGGTGTTGAAAAACATGAAGAGCCTGAAAAGGTGTGAAAAATATGAAGAGCTTCAAAAGGTGTGAAAAATATGAGAAGCATGAAACGGTCTGAAAAATAGGAGGAGCTTGAAGCGGTGTTCAAAAACATGACGAGCCTGAAATGGTGTGAAAAATATGAAGAGCTTCAAAAGATGTGAAATAAATGAGGAGCATGAAACGGTCTGGAATATAGGAGGAGCATGAAGCGGTGTTCAAAAACATGACGAGCCTGAAAAGGTGTTAAAAATATGAAGAGCTTTTAAAGGTGTCAAAAATATGAGGAGCATGAAACGGTCTGAAAAAGAGGAGTAGCATGAAGTGGTGTTGAATAAAATCAAGAGCCTGAAAAGGTGTGAAAAATATGAAGAGTTTCAAAAGGTGTGAAAAATATGAGGAGCATGAAACGGCCTGAAAAATAGAAGCTGCATGAAACGGTGTGGAAAAACATGAAGAGCCTGAAAAGGTGTGAAAAATATGAAGAGCTTCAAATGGTGTCAAAAATATGAGGAGCATGTAACGTTCTGACAAATAGGAGGAGCATGAAACGGTGATCAAAAAAATGAGGAGCCTGAAAAGGTGTGATAAATATGAAGAGCTTCAAATGGTGTTAAAAATATGAGAAGCATGAAACGGTCTGAAAGATAGGAGGAGCATGAAACGGTGATCAGAAACATGAAGAGCTTGAAAAGTTGTGAAAAATATGAAGAGCTTCAAAAGTTGTGAAATTCATGAGGAGCATGAAACGGTCTGAAAAATAGGAGAAGCATGAAGTGGTGTAGAAAAACATGAAGAGCCTGAAAAGGTGTGAAAAATATGAAGAGCTTCAAATGGTGTCAAAAATATGAGGAGCATGTAACGTTCTGACAAATAGGAGGAGCATGAAATGGTGATCAAAAAAATGAGGAGCCTGAAAAGGTGTGATAAATATGAAGAGCTTCAAATGGTGTTAAAAATATGAGAAGCATGAAACGGTCTGAAAGATAGGAGGAGCATGAAACGGTGATCAGAAACATGAAGAGCCTGAAAAGTTGTGAAAAATATGAAGAGCTTCAAAAGTTGTGAAATTCATGAGGAGCATGAAACGGTCTGAAAAATAGGAGAAGCATGAAGTGGTGTAGAAAAACATGAAGAGCCTGAAAAGGTGTGAAAACTATGAAGAGCTTCAAAAGGTGTGAAATACATGACGAGCATGAAACTCTCTGAAAAATAGGAGGAGCATGAAGTGCTGTACAAAAACATGAACAGCCTGAAAAGGTGAGAAAAATATGAAGAGCTTCAAAAGGGGTGAAAAATATGAGGAGCATGATACAGTCGAAAAAATAGGAGGAGCATGAAGCAGAGTTCAAAAACATGAAGAGCCTGAAAAGGTGTGAAAAATATGAAGAGCTTCAAAAGGTGTCAAAAATATGAGGAGCATGGAACGGTCTGAAAAATAGGAGGAGCATGAAGCCGTGTTCAAAAACAGGAAGAGCCTGAAAAGGTTTGAAAAATATGAAGAGTTTCAAAAGGTGTCAAAAATATGAGGAGCATGAAATGGTCTGAAAAAAGGGAGGAGCATGAAGCGGTGTTCAAAAACATGAAGAGCCTGAAAAGTTGTGAAAAATATGAAGAGCTTCAAAAGGTTTGAAAAATATGAAGACCTTAAAAAGGTGTCAAAAATTAGATTAGCATGAAAGGGTCTGAAAAATAGGAGGAGCATGAAGCCGTGTTCAAAAACATGAAGAGCCTGAAAAGGTGTGAAAAATATTAAGAGCTTCAAAAGGTGTGAAAAATATGAAGAGCTTCAAAAGGTGTCAAAAATCGATGAGCAGGAAATGGTCTGAAAAATAGGAGGAGCATGAAGTGGTGTTAAAAACATGAAGAGCCTGAAAAGGTGTGAAATATATGAAGAGCTTCAAAAGGTGTCAAAAATATGAGGAGAATGAAACGGTCTGAAAAATAGGAGGAGCATGAAGTGGTGTTGAAAAACATGAAGATCCTGAAATGGTGTGAAATATATGAAGAGCTTCACAATGTGTGAACAATATGAGGAGCTTCAAAAAGTGTCAGAAATATGAGGAGCATGAAACGGTCTGAAAAATAGGAGGAGCATGAAATGGTGTTGAAAAACTTGAGGAGCCTGAAAAGTGTGAAAAATATGAAAAGCTTCAAAAGGTGTCAAAAATATGAGGAGCATGAAACGGTCTGAAAAATAGGAGGAGCATGAAGCGGTTTTGAAAAACATGAAGAGCCTGAAAAGGTGTGAAAAATATGAAGAGCTTCAAAAGGTGTCAAAAATGAGATGAGCATGAAACGGTCTGAAAAATAGGACGAGCATGAAGTGGTGTTAAAAAAAAAGAAGAGCCTGAAAAGGTGTGAAAAACATGAAGAGCTTCAAAAGGTGTCAAAAATATGAGGAGAATGAAACGGTCTGAAAAATAGGAGGAGCATGAGCGGTGTTGAAAAACATGAAGAGCCTGAAAAGGTGTGAAAAATATGAAAAGCTGCAAAAATGTGAAAAATATGAAGAGCTTCTAAAGGTTTGAAATATATGAAGAGCTTCAAAAGGTGTCAAAAATATGAAGAGCTTCAAAAAGTGTCAAAAATATGAAGAGCATGAAACGGTCTGAAAAATAGGGGGAGCATGAAACGGTGTTCAAAAACATGAAGAACCTGAAAAGGTTTGAAAAATATAAAGAGCTTCAAAAGGTGTGAAATACAGGAGGAGCATGAAACGTTCTGAAAAATAGGAGGACCATGAAGCGGTGTTCAAAAACATGAAGAGCATGAAAAGGTGTGAAAAATATGAAGAGCTTCAAAACGTGTGAAAAATATGAAGAGCTTCAAAAGGTATCAAAAATGAGATGAGGAAGAAACGGTCTAAAAAATAGGGGGAGCATGAAACGGTGTTCAAAAACATGAAGAGCCTGAAAAGGTTTGAAAAATATAGAGAGCTTCAAAAGATGTGAAAATTATGTGGAGCATGAAACGGCCTGAAAAATAGAAGCAGCATGAAACGGTGTGGAAAACATGAAGAGCCTGAACAGGTGTGAAAAAATTTAAGAGCTTGAAAAGGCGTCAAAAATATGAAGAGCATGAAACGGTCTGAAAAATAGGAGGAGCATGAAACGGGGAACAAAAACATGAGAAGCCTGAAAAGGTGTGAAAAATATGAAGAGCTTCAAAAGGTGTGAAATTCATGAGGAGCATGAAACGGTCTGAAAAATATGAGAAGCATGAAGTGGTGTGGAAAAACATGAAGAGCCTGAAAAGGTGTGAAAAATATGATGAGCTTCAAAAGGTGTTAAAAATATGACGAGCATGAAACGGTCTGAAAATTTGGAGGATCATGAGCGGTGTTCAAAAACATGAAGAGCCTGAAAAGGTGTGAACAATATGAAGAGCTTCAAAAGGTGTCAAAAATATGAGAAGCATGAAACGGTCTGAAAGAAGGGGGAGCATGAAGCGGTGTTCAAAATCATGAAGAGCCTGAAAACGTGTGAAAAATATGAAGAGCTTCAAAAGGCGTCAAAAATATGAGGAGCATGAAACGTTCTGATAAATAGGAGGAGCATGAAACGGTGAGCAAAAACATGAGGAGCCTGAAAAGATGTGAAAAATATGAAGAGCTTCAAAATGTGTGAAATTCATGAGGATCATGAAACGGTCTGAAAAATAGGAGAAGCATGAAGTGGTGTTCAAAAACATGAAGAGCCTGAAAAGGTGTGAAAAATATGAAGAGCTTCAAAAGGTGTCAAAAATATGAAGAGCATGAAACGGTCTGAAAATTTGGAGGATCATGAGCGGTGTTCAAAAACATGAAGAGCCTGAAAAGGTGTGAAAAATATGAAGAGCTTCAAAAGGGGTCAAAAATATGAAGAGGATGAAATGGTCTGAAATTTTGGAGGATCATGAGCGGTGATCAAAACATGAGGAGCCTGAAAAGATGTGAAAAATATGAAGAGCATCAAAAGTTGTGAAATACATGAGGAGCATGATACGGTCTGAAAAATATGAGAAGCATGAAGTGGTGTGGAAAAACATGAAGAGCCTGAAAAGGTGTGAAAAATATGAAGAGCTTCAAATAGTGTCAAAAATATGAGGACCATGTAACGTTCTGAAAAATAGAAGGAGCATGAAACGGTGATCAAAAACATGAGGAGCCTGAAAAGGTGTGAAAAATATGAAGAGCTTCAAATGGTGTGAAATTCATGAGGAGCATGAAACGGTCTGAAAAATAGGAGAAGCATGAAGTGGTGTGGAAAAACATGAAGAGCCTGAAAAGGTGTGAAAAATATGAAAAGCTTCAAAAGGTGTCAAAAATATGAAGAGCATGAAACGGTCTGAAAAATAGATGCGGCATGAAATGGTGTTGAAAAACATGAAGAGAGTGAAAACGTGTGAAAAATATGTAGAGCTTCAAAACGTGTGAAATACATGAGGAGCATGAAACGAGCTGAAAAAAAGAAGCATGAAGTGGTGTGGAAAAACATGAAGAGCCTGAAAAGGTGTGAAAAATATGAAGAGCTTCAAAAGGAGTGAAATGCTTGAGGAGCATGAAACGGTCTAAAAAATAGGAGGAGCATGAAGCGGTGTTCAAAAACCTGAAGAGCCTAAAGAGTTGTGAAAAATATGAAAAGCTTCAAAAGGTGTCAAAAATGAGATGAGCATGAAACGGTCTGAAAAATAGGAGGATCATGAAACGGTGTTGAAAAACATGAAGAGCCTGAAAAGGTGTGAAAAATATGAAGAGTTTCAAAAGGTGTCAAAAATATGAGGAGCATGAAACGGTCTGAAAAATAGGAGGAGCATGAAGCTGTGTTCAAAAATATGAATAGCCTGAAAAGGTGTGAAAAATATGAAGAGCTTCAAAAGGTGTGAAAAATATGAGGAGCATGAAACGGTCTGAAAAATAGAAGCAGCATGAAACGGTGTTGAAAAACATGAAGAGCCTGAAAAGGTGTGAAAAATATGAAGAGCTTCAAAAGGTGTGAAAAATATGAGAAGCATGAAACGGTCTGAAAAATAGGAGGAGCTTGAAGCGGTGTTCAAAAACATGACGAGCCTGAAATGGTGTGAAAAATATGAAGAGCTTCAAAAGATGTGAAATAAATGAGGAGCATGAAACGGTCTGGAATATAGGAGGAGCATGAAGCGGTGTTCAAAAACATGACGAGCCTGAAAAGGTGTTAAAAATATGAAGAGCTTTTAAAGGTGTCAAAAATATGAGGAGCATGAAACGGTCTGAAAAAGAGGAGTAGCATGAAGTGGTGTTGAATAAAATCAAGAGCCTGAAAAGGTGTGAAAAATATGAAGAGTTTCAAAAGGTGTGAAAAATATGAGGAGCATGAAACGGCCTGAAAAATAGAAGCTGCATGAAACGGTGTGGAAAAACATGAAGAGCCTGAAAAGGTGTGAAAAATATGAAGAGCTTCAAATGGTGTCAAAAATATGAGGAGCATGTAACGTTCTGACAAATAGGAGGAGCATGAAACGGTGATCAAAAAAATGAGGAGCCTGAAAAGGTGTGATAAATATGAAGAGCTTCAAATGGTGTTAAAAATATGAGAAGCATGAAACGGTCTGAAAGATAGGAGGAGCATGAAACGGTGATCAGAAACATGAAGAGCCTGAAAAGTTGTGAAAAATATGAAGAGCTTCAAAAGTTGTGAAATTCATGAGGAGCATGAAACGGTCTGAAAAATAGGAGAAGCATGAAGTGGTGTAGAAAAACATGAAGAGCCTGAAAAGGTGTGAAAAATATGAAGAGCTTCAAATGGTGTCAAAAATATGAGGAGCATGTAACGTTCTGACAAATAGGAGGAGCATGAAACGGTGATCAAAAAAATGAGGAGCCTGAAAAGGTGTGATAAATATGAAGAGCTTCAAATGGTGTTAAAAATATGAGAAGCATGAAACGGTCTGAAAGATAGGAGGAGCATGAAACGGTGATCAGAAACATGAAGAGCCTGAAAAGTTGTGAAAAATATGAAGAGCTTCAAAAGTTGTGAAATTCATGAGGAGCATGAAACGGTCTGAAAAATAGGAGAAGCATGAAGTGGTGTAGAAAAACATGAAGAGCCTGAAAAGGTGTGAAAACTATGAAGAGCTTCAAAAGGTGTGAAATACATGACGAGCATGAAACTCTCTGAAAAATAGGAGGAGCATGAAGTGCTGTACAAAAACATGAACAGCCTGAAAAGGTGAGAAAAATATGAAGAGCTTCAAAAGGGGTGAAAAATATGAGGAGCATGATACAGTCGAAAAAATAGGAGGAGCATGAAGCAGAGTTCAAAAACATGAAGAGCCTGAAAAGGTGTGAAAAATATGAAGAGCTTCAAAAGGTGTCAATAATAAGAGGTGCATGGAACAGTCTAAAAAATAGGATGAGCATGAAACGGTCTGAAAAATAGGAGGAGCATGAAGCGGTGTTGAGAAACATGAAGAGCCTGAAAAGGTGTGAAAAATATGAAGAGCTTCAAAAGGTGTCAATAATAAGAGGTGCATGGAACAGTCTAAAAAATAGGATGAGCATGAAACGGTCTGAAAAACTGGAGGAGCATGAAGCGGTGTTCAAAAACATGAAGAGCCAGAAATGGTGTGAAAAATATGAAGAGCTTCAAAAGGTGTCAAAAATATGAGGAGCATGAAACAGTCTCAAAAATAGGAGAAGCATGAAACGGTCTGAAAAATAAGAGCAGCATGAAAGGTGTTGAAAAAAAGGAAGAGCCTGAAACGGTGTGAAAAATATGAAGAGCTTCAAAATGTGTCAAAAATATGAGGAGCTTGAAACGGTCTGAAAAATAGGAGGAGCATGAAGTGGTGTTGAAAAACATGAAGATCCTGAAAATTTTGAAAAATATGAAGAGCTTCAAAAGGTGTCAAAAATACGAGGAGCATGAAACGGTCTTAAAAATAGGAGGATCATGAAGCGGTGTTGAAAAACATGAAGAACCTGAAAAGCTGGGAAAATGTGAAGAGCTTCAAAAGGTGTCAAAAATATGAGGAGCATGAAACGGGCTGAAAAATAGGAGAAGCATGAAACGGTGATCAAAAACATGAAGAGCCTGAAAAGTTGTGAAAAATATGAAGAGCTTCAAAAGGTGTCAAAAATATGCGGAGCATGAAACGGTCTGAAAAATTGGAGGAGCAAGAAGCGGTGTTGAAAAACATGAAGAGCCTGAAAACGTGTGAAAATATGAAGAGCTTCAAAAAGTGTGAAAATTATGAAGAGCTTCAAAAGGTGTCAAAAATGAGATGAGCATGAAACGGTCTGAAAAATAGGAGGAGCATGAAGCAGTGTTGCAAAACATGAAGAGCCTGAAAAGTTGTGAAAAATATGAAGAGCTTCAAAAGGTGTGAAAAATATGAGGAGCATGACACGGTCTGAAAAATAGGAGGAACATGAAGCGGTGTTGAAAAACATGAAGAGCCTGAAAAGGTGTGAAAAATATGAAGAGCTTCAAAAATATGAAAAATATGAGGAGCTTCAAAAGGGGTGAAAAATATGAGGAACATGAAACGATCTGAAAAATAGGAGGAGCATGAAACGGTTTTCAAAACATGAAGAGCCTGAAAAGGTGTGAAATATATGAAGAGATTCAAAAAGTCTGAAAAATATTAAGAGCTTCAAAAGGTGTCAAAAATGAGATGAGCATGAAACGGTCTGAAAAAGAGGAGGAGCATGAAGCGTTGTAGAAAAAAATGAAGAGTCTGAAAAGGTGATAAATATATGAAGAGCTTCAAAAGTTGTCAAAAATATGAGGAACATGATACGGTCTGAAAAAGAGGAGGAACATGAAGCGGTGTTGAAAAACATGAAGAGCCTGAAAAAGTGTGAAAAATATGAAGAGCTTCAAAAGGTGTCAAAAATATGACGAGCATGAAATGGTCTGAAAAATAGGAGGAGCATGAAACGGTGTTCAAACATGAAGAGCCTGAAAAGGTGTGAAAAATATGAAGGGCTTCAAAAGGTGTGAAAAATATGAAGAACTTCAAAAGCTGTCAAAAATGAGATGAGCATGAAACGGTCAGAAAAATATGAGGAGCATGAGGTAGTGTTGAAAAACATGAAAAGCCTGAAAACGTGTGAAAAATATGAAGAGCTTGAAAACATTTCAGAAATGAGAGGAGCATGAAACTGTCTGAAAAACAGGAGGAGCAGGAAGCAGTGTTCAAAAATATGAAGAGCCTGAAAATTTGTGAAAACTATGAAGAGCTTCAGAAGGTGTCAAAAATGAGATGAGCATGAAATGTCTGAAAAATAGGAGGAGCATGAAGTGATGTTGAAAAGCATTAAGAGCCTGAAAACGTGTGAAAAATATGAAGAGCTTGAAAATGTGTCAAAAATATGAGGAGCATGAAACGATCTGAAATATAGGAGGAGCATGAAACGGTCTGAAAAATAGGAGAAGCATTGTAGCGTTGTTCAAAAACTTGAAGAGCCTGAAATGGTGTGAAAAACATGAAGAGCTTCAAAAGCTGTCAAAAATATGAGGAGCATGAAACGGTCTGAAAAATAGGAGGAGCATGAAGTGGTGTTGAAAATCATGAAGAGCCTGAAAAGGTGTGTAAAATATGAAGAGCTTCAAAATGTGTGAAATACATGAGGAACATGAAACGGTCTGAAATATAGGAGGAGCATGAAGTGGTGTTCAAAAACATGAAGAGCATGGAAAGGTGTGAAAAATATGAAGAGCTTCAAAAGGTGTCAAAAATATGAGGAGCAAGAAACGGTCTGAAAAATAGGAGGAGCATTAAACGGTGTTCAAACATATGAGGAGCAAGAAACGGTCTGAAAAATAGGAGGAGCATTAAACGGTGTTCAAAAACATGAAGAGCCTGGAAAGGTGTGAAAAATATGAAGAGCTTCAAAAGGTGTCAAAAATATGAGGAGCATGAAACGGTCTTAAAAATAGGAGGAGCATGAAGTGGTGTTGAAAAAAATGAAGAGCATGAAAAAGGTGTGAAAATTATGAGGAGAATGAAACGGTCTGTAAAATAGGAGGAGCATGAAACGGTCTGAAAAATAGCAGGAGCATGAAGTGGTGTTCAAAAACATGAAGAGCCTGAAAAGGTGTGAAATATATGAAGAGCTTCAAAAGGTGTCAAAAATATGTGGAGCACGAAACGGTCTGAAAAATAGGTGGAGCATGAAGTGGTGTTGAAAAATATGAAGAGCTTCTAAAATTGTCAAAAATATCAGGAGCATGAAACGGTCTGAAAAATAGGAGGATCATGAAGTGTTGTTGAAAAACATGAAGAGCCTGAAAAGGTGTGAAAAATATGAAGAGCTTCAACAGGTATCAAAAATATGGGAGCATGAAACGGTCTGAAAAATAGGAGGAGCATGAAGCGGTGTTGAAAGACATGAAGAGCCTGAAAAGGTGTGAAAAATATGAAGAGCTTCAAAAGGTTTCAAAAATATGAGGAGCATGAAACGGTCTGAAAAATAGGAGGAGCATTGTAGCGTTGTTCAAAAACTTGAAGAGCCTGAAATGGTGTGAAAAATATGAAGAGCTTCAAAAGCTGTCAAAAATATGAGGAGCATGAAACGGTCTGAAAAATAGGAGGAGCATGAAGCGGCGTAGAAAAACATGAAGAGCATGAAAAGGTGTGAAAAATATGAAGAGCTTCAAAAGGTGTGAAAAATATGAGGAGCATGAAACGGTCTGAAAAATAGGAGGAGCATGAAGCGGTGTAGAAAAACATGAAGAGCCTGAAAAGGTGTGAAAAATATGAAGAGCTTCAAAAGGTGTGAAAAATATGAGGAGCATGAAACGGTCTAAAAATAGGAGGAGCATGAAGCGGTGTTGAGAAACATGAAGAGCCTGAAAAGGTGTGAAAAATATGAAGAGCTTCAAAATGTGTCAATAATAAGAGGTGCATGGAACAGTCTAAAAAATAGGTTGAGCATGAAACGGTCTGAAAAATTGGAGGAGCATGAAGCGGTGTTCAAAAACATGAAGAGCCAGAAATGGTGTGAAAAATATGAAGAGCTTCAAAAGGTGTCAAAAATTTGAGGAGCATGAAACGGTCTCAAAAATAGGAGAAGCATGAAACGGTCTGAAAAATAACAGTAGCATGAAACGGTCTGAATAATTGGAGGAGCATGAAACGGTCTGAAAAATTGGAAGAGCATGAAGCGGTGTTCAAAAATACGGAGAGCCTGAAAAGGTAAGAAAAATATGAAGAGCTTCAAAAGGTGTCAAAAATATGAGGAGCATGAAACGGTCTGAAAAATAGGAGCAGCATGAAATGGTGTTCAGAAACATGTAGAGCCTGAAAAGGTGTGAAAAATATGAAGAGCTTCAAAAGGTGTCAAAAACATGAGGAGCAGGAAACGGTCTGAAAAATAGGAGGAGCATGAAGCGGTGTTAAAGAACATGAAGAGCCTGAAAAGGTGTGAAATATATGAAGAGCTTCAAAAGGTGTCAAAAATATGAGGGGCATGAAACGGTCTGAAAAATAGGAGGAGCATGAAACGGTGTTTAAAAACATGAAGAGCTTCAAAAGGTGTGAAAAATATAAAGAGCTTCAAAAGCTGTCAAAAATATTAGGAGCAGGAAACGATCTGAAAAATAGGAGGAGCATGAAGTGGTTTAGAAAAACATGAAGACCCTGAAAAGGTGTGAAAAATATGAAGATCTTCAAAAGGTGTCAAAATATGAGGAGCATGAAACTGTCTGAAATATAGGAGGAGCATGAAAAGGTGTTAAAAAACATGAAGAGCTTCAAAACGTGTGAAACATATGAGGAGCTGGAAACGATCAGAAAAATAGGAGGAGCATGAAACGGTGTTAAAAAACATGAAGAGCTTCAAAAGGTGTGAAACATATGAAGAGCTTCAAAAGGTGTCAAAAATATGAGGAGCATGAAACGGTATGAAAAATAGGAGGAGCATGAAGCGGTGTTGAAAAACAAGAAGAGCCTGAAAATGTGTGAAAAATATGAAGAGCTTCAAAAGGTGGCAAAAATATGAGGAGCATGAAACGGTCTGAAAAAGAGGAGGAGCATGAAATGGTGTTGAAAAACATGAAGAGCCTGAAAAGGTGTGAAAAATATGAAGAGCTTCAAAAGGTGTCAAAAATATGAGGAGCATGAAACGGTCTGAAAAATAGGAGTAGCATGAAACGGTGTTGAAATACATGAAGAGCCTGAAGAGGTGTGAAATATATGAAGAGTTTCAAAAGGTGTCAAAATATGAGGAGCATGAAACTGTCTGAAATGTAGGAGGAGCATGAAAATGTGTTAAAAAACATGAACAGCTTCAAAAGGTGTGAAACATATGAGGAGTGGGAAACGATCAGAAAAATAGGAGGAGCATGAGACGGTGTTAAAAAACATGAAGAGCTTCAAAAGATGTGAAACATATGAAGAGCTTCAAAAGGTGTCAAAAATATGAGGAGCATGACACGGTCTGAAAAATAGGAGGAACATGAAGCGTTGTTGAAAAACATGAAGAGCCTGAAAAGGTGTGAAAAATATGAAGAGCTTCAAAAGGTGTCAAAAATATGAGGAGCATGAAACGGCCTGAAAAATAAGAGGAGCATGAAACTGTGTTCAAATACATGAAGAGCCTGAAAAAGTGTGAAAAATGTGAACAGCTTCTAAAGGTGTGAAATACATGAGGAGGATGAAACTCTCTGAAAAATAGAAGGAGCATGAAGTGGTGTTGAAAAACATGAAGAGCCTGAAAAGGTGTGAAAAATATGAAGAGCTTAAAAAGGTGTGAAATGCATGAGGAGCATGAAACGTTCTGAAACATATGAGGACCATGAAGCGGTGTTGAAAAACATGAAGAGCCTGAAAAGGTGTGAAAAATATGAAGAGCTTCAAAAGGTGTGAAAAATATGAGGAGCATGAAACTTTCAGAAAAATATGAGGAACCTGAACCGGGGTTCAAAAACATGAAGAGCCTGAAAAGGTGTGAAAAATATGAAGAGCTTCAAAATGTGTGAAATACATGAGGAGCATGAAACGGTCTGAAAAATAGGAGGAGCATGAAGTGATGTTGAAAAACTTGAAGAGCCTGAAAATGAGTGAGAAATATGAAAAGCTTGAAAAGGTGTCAAAAATATGAGGAGCATGAAACGGTCTGAAAAATAGGAGGAGCATGAAGTGGTGTTGAAAAACATGAAGAGCATTAAAAATTGTGAAAAATATGAAGAGCTTCAAAAGGTGTCAAAAATATGAGGAGCATGAACCGGTCTGAAAAATAGGACGAGCATGAAGCGGTGTTCAAAAACATGAAGAGCCTGAAGGTGTGAAAATAATGAAGAGCTTCAAAATATTTCAAAAATATGACGAGCATGAAACCCTCTTAAAAATAGGAGGAGGATGAATCGGTGTTCAAAAACATGAAGAGCCTGTAAAGGTGTGCAAAATATGAAGAGCTTCAAAAGGTGTGAAATACATGAGGAGCATGAAACGGTGTTCAAAAACATGCAGAGACTGAAAAGGTGTGAAAAATATGAAGAGCTTCAAAAAGTGTCAAAAATTAGATTAGCATGAAAGGGTCTGAAAAATAGGAGGAGCCTGAAGTGGTGTTGAAAAACATGAAGAGCCTGAAAAAGTGTGAAAAATATGAAGTGCTTCAAAAATATGAAAATTATGAAGAGCTTCAAAAGGTGTAAAATATATGAAGAGCTTCAAAAGCGGTCAAAAATGAGATGAGCATGAAACGGTCTGAAAAATAGGAGGAGCATGAAGTGGTGTTGAAAATCATGAAGACCCTGAAAATGTGTGAAAAACATGCAGAGCTTCAAAAGGTGTCAAAAATATGAGGTGCATGAATCGGTCCGAAAAATATTAGGTTCATGAAGCGGTGTTGAAAAACATGAAGAGCCTGAAAAGGTGTGAAAAATATGAAGAGCTTCAAAAGGTGTCAAAAATATGAGGAGCATGAAACCCTCTTAAAAATAGGAGGAGCATGAAGCGGTGTTGAAAAACATGAAGAGCCTGAAAAGGTGTGAAAATATGAAGAGATTCAAAAATATGAAAAATATTAAGAGCATCAAAAGGTGTGACAAATATGAAGAGCTTCAAAAGGTGTGAAAAATATGAAGAGTTTCTAAAGGTGTCAAAAATATGAGGAGCATGAAACGGTCTGAAAAATATGAGGAGCATGAACTGGTGTTGAAATACATGAAGAGCCTGAAAAGGTGTGAAAAATATGAAGAGCTTCAAAATGTGTGAAAAATATGAGGAGCATGAAACGGTCTGAAAAATAGGAGGAGCATGAAGCGGTGTTCAAAAACATGACGAGCCTGAAAAGGTTTGAAAAATATAAAAAGCTTCAAAAGGTGTCAAAATTATGAGAAGAATGAAACGGTCTGAAAAATAGGAGAAGCATGAAGTGGTGTTGAAAAAAAAGAAGAGACTGAAAAGGTGTGAAAAATATGAAGAGCCTAAAAAGGTGTCAAAAATATGAGGACAATAAAACGGTCTCAAAAATAGGAGGGGCATGAAACGGTGTTCAAAAACATGAAGAGCCTGAAAAGTTGTGAAAAATATGAAAAACTTCAAAAGGTGTCAAAAATGAGATGAGCATGAAACGGTTTGAAAAATAGGAGGAGCGTGAAGAGGTGTTGAAAAAAAAGAAGAGACTGAAAAGGTGTGAAAAATATGAGGATCATCAAAAGGTGTGAAAAATATGAGGAGCATGAAAAGGTCTGCAAAAAGGAGGAGCATGAAGTGATGGTGAAAAACCTGAAGAGCCTGAAAAGGTGTGAAAAATATGAAAAGCTTCAAAATCTGTCAAAAATATGAGGAGCATGAAACGGTCTGAAAATAGGAGGCGCATGAAGCGGTGTTCAAAAACATGACGAGCCTGAAAAGGTGTGAAAAATATGAAGAACTTCAAAAGGTGTCAAAAAATATGAGGAGAATGAAACGGTCTGAAAAATAGGAGGAGCATGAAGCTGTGTTGAAAACATGAAGAGCCTGAAAAGGTGTGAAAAATAAGAAGAGCTTCTAAAGGTGTCAAAAATATGAGGAGCATGAAACGGTCTGAAAAATAGGAGCAGCATGAGGCGGTGTTGAAAAACATGAAGAGCCTGAAAAGGTGTGAAAAATATGAGGAGCTTTAAAAGTGTCAAAAATATGAGGAGCATGAAACGGTCTGAAAAATAGGAGAAGCATGAAATGGTGATCAAAAACATGAAGAGCCTGAAAAGTTGTGAAAAATATGAAGAGCTTCAAAAGGCGTGAAATACATGAGGAGCATGTAACGGGCTGAAAAATAGGAGAACCATGAAGTGGTGTGGAAAAACATGAAGAGCCTGAAAAGGTGTGAAAAATATGAAAGGCTTCAAAAGGTGTGAAATATATGAGGCGCATGAAACTCTCTGAAAATTAGGAGGAGCAAGAAGCACTGTTCAAAAACATGAAGACCCTCAAAACTTGTGAAAAATATGAAGAGCTTCGAAAGGTGTGAAATACATGAGGCGCATGAAACTCTCTGAAAATTAGGAGGAGCAAGAAGCAGTGTTCAAAAACATGAAGAGCCTGAAAACTTGTGAAAAATATGAAGAGCTTCAAAAGGTGTGAAATACATGAGGAGCATGAAACTCTCTGAAAAATAGGAGGAGCATGAAGCTGTGTTAAAAACATGAAGAGCCTGAAAAGGTGTGAAAAATATGAAGAGCTTTAAAAGCTGTGAAAAATATGAGGAGCATGAAACCGTCTGAAAAACAGAAGCAGCATGAAACGGTGTTGAAAAACATGAAGAGCCTGCAAACGTGTGAAAAATAGGAAGAGCTTCAAAAGGTGTGAAATATATGAAGAGCTTCAAAAGGTGTCAAAAATGAGATGAGCATGAAACGGTCTGAAAAATAGGAGGAGCATGAAACGGTGATCAGAAACATGAAGAGCCTGAAAAGGTGTGAAAAATATGAAGAGCTTCAAAGGCGTGATTTCATGAGGAGCATGAAACGGTCTGAAAATAGGAGAAGCATGAAGTGGTGTGGAAAAACATGAAGAGCCTGAAAAGGTGTGAAAAATATGAAGAGCTTCAAAAGGTGTGAAATGCATGAAGAGCATGAAACTCTCTGACAAATAGGAGGAGCATGTGGTGGTGTTTAAAAACAAGAAGAGTCTGAAAAGGTGTGAAAAATATGAAGAGCTTCAAAAAGTGTCAAATATATGAGGAGCATGAAACGGTCTGAAAAATAGGAGGAGCATGAAGCGGTGTTGAAAAACATGAAGAGCCTGAAAAGGTGTGAAAAATATGAAGAGCTTCAAAAGGTGTCAAAAATATGAGGAGCATGATGCGGTCTGAAAAATAGGATGAGCATAAGCGGTGTTCAAAAACATGAACAGCCTGAAAAGGTGTGAAAAATATGAAGACCTTCAAAAGGTGTGAAAAATATGAAGACCTTCAAAAGGTGTGAAAAATATGAAGAGCTTCTAAAGGTGTGAAATACATGAGGAGGATGAAACGGGCTGAAAAATAAGAGAAGCATGAAGTAGTGTGGAAAAACATGAAGAGCCTGAAAAGGTGTGAAAAATATGAAGAGCTTCAAAAGGTGTGAAATACATGAGGAGCATGAAACTCTCTGAAAAATAGAAGGAGCATGAAGTGGTGTTCAAAAACATGAAGAGCCTGAAAAGGTGTGAAAAATATGAAGAGCTTCGAAAGGTGTCAAAAATGAGATGAGCATGGAACGGTCTGAAAAATAGGAGGTGCATTAAGCGGTGTTGAAAAACACGAAGAGCCTGAAAAGATTTGAGAAATATGAAGAGCTTCAAAAGGTGTCAAAAATATGAGGAGCATGAAACGGTCTGAAAAATCGGAGGTGCATGAAGCGGTGTTGAAAAACATGAAGAGCCTGAAAAGGTGTGAGAAATATTAAGAGCTTCAAAACATGTCAAAAATGAGATGAGCATGAAATGGTCTGAAAAATAGGAGGAGCATGAAGTGGTGTTGAAAATCATGAAGAGCCTGAAAAGGTGTGAAATACATGCAGAGCTTCAAAAGGTGTCAAAAATATGAGGAGAATGAAACCGTCTGAAAAATACGAGGAGCATGAAGTGTTGTTGAAAAACATGAAGAGCCTGAAAAGGTGTGAAAAATATGAAGAGCTTCAAAAGGTGTAAAAACATATGAGGAGCATGAAACAGTCCGAAAAATAGGAGGATCCTGAAGCGGTGTTGAAAAACATGAAGAGCCTGAAAAGGTGTGAAAAATATGAAGAGCTTCAAAAGGTGTCAAAAATATGAGGAGCATGAAACGGTCTGAAAAATAGGACGAGCATAAGCGGTGTTCAAAAACATGAAGAGCCTGAAAAGGTGTGAAAAATATGAAGACCTTCAAAAGGTGTGAAAAATATGAAGAGCTTCAAAATGTGTCAAAAATTAGATTAGCATGAAAGGGTGTGAAAAATAGGAGCAGCATGAAGTGGTGTTGAAAAACATCAAGAGCCTGAAAAGGTGTGAAATATATGAACAGCTTCAAAAGGTGTGAAAAATATGAAGATCTTCAAAAGGTGTCAAAAATATGAGGAGCATGAAACGGTCTGAAAAATAGGAGGAGCATGAAACGGTGTTGAAAAACATAAAGAGCCTGAAAATGTGTGAAAAATATGAAGAGCTTCAAAAGGTGTGAATTATACGAGGAGCATGAAAAGTTGTGAAAAATAGGAGGACCATGAGGAGGTGTTCAAAAACATGAAGAGCATGAAAAGGTGTGAAAAATATGAAGAGCTTCAAAAGGTGTCAAAAATATGAGGAGCATGAAACATTCTGAAAAATAGGAGGAGCATGAAGTGGCGTTGAAAAACATGAAGAGCCTGAAAAGGTGTGAAAAATATATAGAGCTTCAAAAGATGTCAAAAATATGAGGACCATGAAACGGTCTGAAAAATAGGAGGAACATGAAGCGTTGTTGAAAAACATGAAGAGCCTGAAAACGTGTGAAAAATATGAAGAGCTTCAAAAGTTTGGAAAATATGAAGAGCTTCAAAAGGTGTCAAAAATGAGATCTGCATGAAATGGTGTGAAAAATAGGAGGAGCATGAAGTGGTGTTGAAAAAAATGAAGAGCCTGAAAAGGTGTGATTTATACGAAGAGCTTCAAAAGGTGTCAAAAATATGAGGAGCATGAAACGGTCTGAAAAATAGGAGGAACATGAAGCGTTGTTGAAAAACATGAAGAGCCTGAAAAGGTGTGAAAAATATGAAGAGCTTCAAAAGGTGTCAAAAATATGAGGAGCATGAAACGGCCTGAAAAATAAGAGGAGCATGAAACGGTGTTCAAATACATGAAGAGCCTGAAAAAGTGTGAAAAATGTGAACAGCTTCTAAAGGTGTGAAATACATGAGGAGGATGAAACTCTCTGAAAAATAGAAGGAGCATGAAGTGGTGTTGAAAAACATGAAGAGCCTGAAAAGGTGTGAAAAATATGAAGAGCTTCAAAAGATGTGAAATGCATGAGGAGCATGAAACGTTCTGAAACATATGAGGACCATGAAGCGGTGTTGAAAAACATGAAGAGCCTGAAAAGGTGTGAAAAATATGAAGAGCTTCAAAAGGTGTGAAAAATATGAGGAGCATGAAACTTTCAGAAAAATATGAGGAACCTGAACCGGGGTTCAAAAACATGAAGAGCCTGAAAAGGTGTGAAAAATATGAAGAGCTTCAAAATGTGTGAAATACATGAGGAGCATGAAACGGTCTGAAAAATAGGAGGAGCATGAAGTGATGTTGAAAAACTTGAAGAGCCTGAAAATGAGTGAGAAATATGAAAAGCTTGAAAAGGTGTCAAAAATATGAGGAGCATGAAACGGTCTGAAAAATAGGAGGAGCATGAAGTGGTGTTGAAAAACATGAAGAGCATTAAAAATTGTGAAAAATATGAAGAGCTTCAAAAGGTGTCAAAAATATGAGGAGCATGAACCGGTCTGAAAAATAGGACGAGCATGAAGCGGTGTTCAAAAACATGAAGAGCCTGAAAAGGTGTGAAAATAATGAAGAGCTTCAAAATATTTCAAAAATATGACGAGCATGAAACCCTCTTAAAAATAGGAGGAGGATGAATCGGTGTTCAAAAACATGAAGAGCCTGTAAAGGTGTGCAAAATATGAAGAGCTTCAAAAGGTGTGAAATACATGAGGAGCATGAAACGGTGTTCAAAAACATGCAGAGACTGAAAAGGTGTGAAAAATATGAAGAGCTTCAAAAAGTGTCAAAAATTAGATTAGCATGAAAGGGTCTGAAAAATAGGAGGAGCCTGAAGTGGTGTTGAAAAACATGAAGAGCCTGAAAAAGTGTGAAAAATATGAAGTGCTTCAAAAATATGAAAATTATGAAGAGCTTCAAAAGGTGTAAAATATATGAAGAGCTTCAAAAGCGGTCATAAATGAGATGAGCATGAAACGGTCTGAAAAATAGGAGGAGCATGAAGTGGTGTTGAAAATCATGAAGACCCTGAAAATGTGTGAAAAATATGCAGAGCTTCAAAAGGTGTCAAAAATATGAGGTGCATGAATCGGTCCGAAAAATATTAGGTTCATGAATCGGTGTTGAAAAACATGAAGAGCCTGAAAAGGTGTGAAAAATATGAAGAGCTTCAAAAGGTGTCAAAAATATGAGGAGCATGAAACCCTCTTAAAAATAGGAGGAGCATGAAGCGGTGTTGAAAAACATGAAGAGCCTGAAAAGGTGTGAAAATATGAAGAGATTCAAAAATATGAAAAATATTAAGAGCATCAAAAGGTGTGACAAATATGAAGAGCTTCAAAAGGTGTGAAAAATATGAAGAGTTTCTAAAGGTGTCAAAAATATGAGGAGCATGAAACGGTCTGAAAAATATGAGGAGCATGAACTGGTGTTGAAATACATGAAGAGCCTGAAAAGGTGTGAAAAATATGAAGAGCTTCAAAATGTGTGAAAAATATGAGGAGCATGAAACGGTCTGAAAAATAGGAGGAGCATGAAGCGGTGTTCAAAAACATGACGAGCCTGAAAAGGTTTGAAAAATATAAAAAGCTTCAAAAGGTGTCAAAATTATGAGAAGAATGAAACGGTCTGAAAAATAGGAGAAGCATGAAGTGGTGTTGAAAAAAAAGAAGAGACTGAAAAGGTGTGAAAAATATGAAGAGCCTAAAAAGGTGTCAAAAAATATGAGGACAATAAAACGGTCTCAAAAATAGGAGGGGCATGAAACGGTGTTCAAAAACATGAAGAGCCTGAAAAGTTGTGAAAAATATGAAAAACTTCAAAAGGTGTCAAAAATGAGATGAGCATGAAACGGTTTGAAAAATAGGAGGAGCGTGAAGAGGTGTTGAAAAAAAAGAAGAGACTGAAAAGGTGTGAAAAATATGAGGATCATCAAAAGGTGTGAAAAATATGAGGAGCATGAAAAGGTCTGCAAAAAGGAGGAGCATGAAGTGATGGTGAAAAACCTGAAGAGCCTGAAAAGGTGTGAAAAATATGAAAAGCTTCAAAATCTGTCAAAAATATGAGGAGCATGAAACGGTCTGAAAAATAGGAGGCGCATGAAGCGGTGTTCAAAAAACATGACGAGCCTGAAAAGGTGTGAAAAATATGAAGAACTTCAAAAGGTGTCAAAAATATGAGGAGAATGAAACGGTCTGAAAAATAGGAGGAGCATGAAGCTGTGTTGAAAACATGAAGAGCCTGAAAAGGTGTGAAAAATAAGAAGAGCTTCTAAAGGTGTCAAAAATATGAGGAGCATGAAACGGTCTGAAAAATAGGAGCAGCATGAGGCGGTGTTGAAAAACATGAAGAGCCTGAAAAGGTGTGAAAAATATGAGGAGCTTTAAAAGTGTCAAAAATATGAGGAGCATGAAACGGTCTGAAAAATAGGAGAAGCATGAAATGGTGATCAAAAACATGAAGAGCCTGAAAAGTTGTGAAAAATATGAAGAGCTTCAAAAGGCGTGAAATACATGAGGAGCATGTAACGGGCTGAAAAATAGGAGAACCATGAAGTGGTGTGGAAAAACATGAAGAGCCAGAAAAGGTGTGAAAAATATGAAAGGCTTCAAAAGGTGTGAAATATATGAGGCGCATGAAACTCTCTGAAAATTAGGAGGAGCAAGAAGCACTGTTCAAAAACATGAAGACCTTCAAAACTTGTGAAAAATATGAAGAGCTTCGAAAGGTGTGAAATACATGAGGCGCATGAAACTCTCTGAAAATTAGGAGGAGCAAGAAGCAGTGTTCAAAAACATGAAGAGCCTGAAAACTTGTGAAAAATATGAAGAGCTTCAAAAGGTGTGAAATACATGAGGAGCATGAAACTCTCTGAAAAATAGGAGGAGCATGAAGCTGTGTTAAAAACATGAAGAGCCTGAAAAGGTGTGAAAAATATGAAGAGCTTTAAAAGCTGTGAAAAATATGAGGAGCATGAAACCGTCTGAAAAACAGAAGCAGCATGAAACGGTGTTGAAAAACATGAAGAGCCTGCAAACGTGTGAAAAATAGGAAGAGCTTCAAAAGGTGTGAAATATATGAAGAGCTTCAAAAGGTGTCAAAAATGAGATGAGCATGAAACGGTCTGAAAAATAGGAGGAGCATGAAACGGTGATCAGAAACATGAAGAGCCTGAAAAGGTGTGAAAAATATGAAGAGCTTCAAAGGCGTGATTTCATGAGGAGCATGAAACGGTCTGAAAATAGGAGAAGCATGAAGTGGTGTGGAAAAACATGAAGAGCCTGAAAAGGTGTGAAAAATATGAAGAGCTTCAAAAGGTGTGAAATGCATGAAGAGCATGAAACTCTCTGACAAATAGGAGGAGCATGTAGTGGTGTTTAAAAACAAGAAGAGTCTGAAAAGGTGTGAAAAATATGAAGAGCTTCAAAAAGTGTCAAATATATGAGGAGCATGAAACGGTCTGAAAAATAGGAGGAGCATGAAGCGGTGTTGAAAAACATGAAGAGCCTGAAAAGGTGTGAAAAATATGAAGAGCTTCAAAAGGTGTCAAAAATATGAGGAGCATGATGCGGTCTGAAAAATAGGATGAGCATAAGCGGTGTTCAAAAACATGAACAGCCTGAAAAGGTGTGAAAAATATGAAGACCTTCAAAAGGTGTGAAAAATATGAAGACCTTCAAAAGGTGTGAAAAATATGAAGAGCTTCTAAAGGTGTGAAATACATGAGGAGGATGAAACGGGCTGAAAAATAAGAGAAGCATGAAGTAGTGTGGAAAAACATGAAGAGCCTGAAAAGGTGTGAAAAATATGAAGAGCTTCAAAAGGTGTGAAATACATGAGGAGCATGAAACTCTCTGAAAAATAGAAGGAGCATGAAGTGGTGTTCAAAAACATGAAGAGCCTGAAAAGGTGTGAAAAATATGAAGAGCTTCGAAAGGTGTCAAAAATGAGATGAGCATGGAACGGTCTGAAAAATAGGAGGTGCATTAAGCGGTGTTGAAAAACACGAAGAGCCTGAAAAGATTTGAGAAATATGAAGAGCTTCAAAAGGTGTCAAAAATATGAGGAGCATGAAACGGTCTGAAAAATCGGAGGTGCATGAAGCGGTGTTGAAAAACATGAAGAGCCTGAAAAGGTGTGAGAAATATTAAGAGCTTCAAAACATGTCAAAAATGAGATGAGCATGAAATGGTCTGAAAAATAGGAGGAGCATGAAGTGGTGTTGAAAATCATGAAGAGCCTGAAAAGGTGTGAAATACATGCAGAGCTTCAAAAGGTGTCAAAAATATGAGGAGAATGAAACCGTCTGAAAAATACGAGGAGCATGAAGTGTTGTTGAAAAACATGAAGAGCCTGAAAAGGTGTGAAAAATATGAAGAGCTTCAAAAGGTGTAAAAACATATGAGGAGCATGAAACAGTCCGAAAAATAGGAGGATCCTGAAGCGGTGTTGAAAAACATGAAGAGCCTGAAAAGGTGTGAAAAATATGAAGAGCTTCAAAAGGTGTCAAAAATATGAGGAGCATGAAACGGTCTGAAAAATAGGACGAGCATAAGCGGTGTTCAAAAACATGAAGAGCCTGAAAAGGTGTGAAAAATATGAAGACCTTCAAAAGGTGTGAAAAATATGAAGAGCTTCAAAATGTGTCAAAAATTAGATTAGCATGAAAGGGTGTGAAAAATAGGAGCAGCATGAAGTGGTGTTGAAAAACATCAAGAGCCTGAAAAGGTGTGAAATATATGAACAGCTTCAAAAGGTGTGAAAAATATGAAGATCTTCAAAAGGTGTCAAAAATATGAGGAGCATGAAACGGTCTGAAAAATAGGAGGAGCATGAAACGGTGTTGAAAAACATAAAGAGCCTGAAAATGTGTGAAAAATATGAAGAGCTTCAAAAGGTGTGAATTATACGAGGAGCATGAAAAGTTGTGAAAAATAGGAGGACCATGAGGAGGTGTTCAAAAACATGAAGAGCATGAAAAGGTGTGAAAAATATGAAGAGCTTCAAAAGGTGTCAAAAATATGAGGAGCATGAAACATTCTGAAAAATAGGAGGAGCATGAAGTGGCGTTGAAAAACATGAAGAGCCTGAAAAGGTGTGAAAAATATATAGAGCTTCAAAAGATGTCAAAAATATGAGGACCATGAAACGGTCTGAAAAATAGGAGGAACATGAAGCGTTGTTGAAAAACATGAAGAGCCTGAAAACGTGTGAAAAATATGAAGAGCTTCAAAAGTTTGGAAAATATGAAGAGCTTCAAAAGGTGTCAAAAATGAGATCTGCATGAAATGGTGTGAAAAATAGGAGGAGCATGAAGTGGTGTTGAAAAAAATGAAGAGCCTGAAAAGGTGTGATTTATACGAAGAGCTTCAAAAGGTGTCAAAAATATGAGGAGCATGAAACGGTCTGAAAAATAGGAGGAACATGAAGCGTTGTTGAAAAACATGAAGAGCCTGAAAAGGTGTGAAAAATATGAAGAGCTTCAAAAGGTGTCAAAAATATGAGGAGCATGAAACGGCCTGAAAAATAAGAGGAGCATGAAACGGTGTTCAAATACATGAAGAGCCTGAAAAAGTGTGAAAAATGTGAACAGCTTCTAAAGGTGTGAAATACATGAGGAGGATGAAACTCTCTGAAAAATAGAAGGAGCATGAAGTGGTGTTGAAAAACATGAAGAGCCTGAAAAGGTGTGAAAAATATGAAGAGCTTCAAAAGATGTGAAATGCATGAGGAGCATGAAACGTTCTGAAACATATGAGGACCATGAAGCGGTGTTGAAAAACATGAAGAGCCTGAAAAGGTGTGAAAAATATGAAGAGCTTCAAAAGGTGTGAAAAATATGAGGAGCATGAAACTTTCAGAAAAATATGAGGAACCTGAACCGGGGTTCAAAAACATGAAGAGCCTGAAAAGGTGTGAAAAATATGAAGAGCTTCAAAATGTGTGAAATACATGAGGAGCATGAAACGGTCTGAAAAATAGGAGGAGCATGAAGTGATGTTGAAAAACTTGAAGAGCCTGAAAATGAGTGAGAAATATGAAAAGCTTCAAAAGGTGTCAAAAATATGAGGAGCATGAAACGGTCTGAAAAATAGGAGGAGCATGAAGTGGTGTTGAAAAACATGAAGAGCATTAAAAATTGTGAAAAATATGAAGAGCTTCAAAAGGTGTCAAAAATATGAGGAGCATGAACCGGTCTGAAAAATAGGACGAGCATGAAGCGGTGTTCAAAAACATGAAGAGCCTGAAAAGGTGTGAAAATAATGAAGAGCTTCAAAATATTTCAAAAATATGACGAGCATGAAACCCTCTTAAAAATAGGAGGAGGATGAATCGGTGTTCAAAAACATGAAGAGCCTGTAAAGGTGTGCAAAATATGAAGAGCTTCAAAAGGTGTGAAATACATGAGGAGCATGAAACGGTGTTCAAAAACATGCAGAGACTGAAAAGGTGTGAAAAATATGAAGAGCTTCAAAAAGTGTCAAAAATTAGATTAGCATGAAAGGGTCTGAAAAATAGGAGGAGCCTGAAGTGGTGTTGAAAAACATGAAGAGCCTGAAAAAGTGTGAAAAATATGAAGTGCTTCAAAAATATGAAAATTATGAAGAGCTTCAAAAGGTGTAAAATATATGAAGAGCTTCAAAAGCGGTCATAAATGAGATGAGCATGAAACGGTCTGAAAAATAGGAGGAGCATGAAGTGGTGTTGAAAATCATGAAGACCCTGAAAATGTGTGAAAAATATGCAGAGCTTCAAAAGGTGTCAAAAATATGAGGTGCATGAATCGGTCCGAAAAATATTAGGTTCATGAATCGGTGTTGAAAAACATGAAGAGCCTGAAAAGGTGTGAAAAATATGAAGAGCTTCAAAAGGTGTCAAAAATATGAGGAGCATGAAACCCTCTTAAAAATAGGAGGAGCATGAAGCGGTGTTGAAAAACATGAAGAGCCTGAAAAGGTGTGAAAATATGAAGAGATTCAAAAATATGAAAAATATTAAGAGCATCAAAAGGTGTGACAAATATGAAGAGCTTCAAAAGGTGTGAAAAATATGAAGAGTTTCTAAAGGTGTCAAAAATATGAGGAGCATGAAACGGTCTGAAAAATATGAGGAGCATGAACTGGTGTTGAAATACATGAAGAGCCTGAAAAGGTGTGAAAAATATGAAGAGCTTCAAAATGTGTGAAAAATATGAGGAGCATGAAACGGTCTGAAAAATAGGAGGAGCATGAAGCGGTGTTCAAAAACATGACGAGCCTGAAAAGGTTTGAAAAATATAAAAAGCTTCAAAAGGTGTCAAAATTATGAGAAGAATGAAACGGTCTGAAAAATAGGAGAAGCATGAAGTGGTGTTGAAAAAAAAGAAGAGACTGAAAAGGTGTGAAAAATATGAAGAGCCTAAAAAGGTGTCAAAAATATGAGGACAATAAAACGGTCTCAAAAATAGGAGGGGCATGAAACGGTGTTCAAAAACATGAAGAGCCTGAAAAGTTGTGAAAAATATGAAAAACTTCAAAAGGTGTCAAAAATGAGATGAGCATGAAACGGTTTGAAAAATAGGAGGAGCGTGAAGAGGTGTTGAAAAAAAAGAAGAGACTGAAAAGGTGTGAAAAATATGAGGATCATCAAAAGGTGTGAAAAATATGAGGAGCATGAAAAGGTCTGCAAAAAGGAGGAGCATGAAGTGATGGTGAAAAACCTGAAGAGCCTGAAAAGGTGTGAAAAATATGAAAAGCTTCAAAATCTGTCAAAAATATGAGGAGCATGAAACGGTCTGAAAAATAGGAGGCGCATGAAGCGGTGTTCAAAAACATGACGAGCCTGAAAAGGTGTGAAAAATATGAAGAACTTCAAAAGGTGTCAAAAATATGAGGAGAATGAAACGGTCTGAAAAATAGGAGGAGCATGAAGCTGTGTTGAAAACATGAAGAGCCTGAAAAGGTGTGAAAAATAAGAAGAGCTTCTAAAGGTGTCAAAAATATGAGGAGCATGAAACGGTCTGAAAAATAGGAGCAGCATGAGGCGGTGTTGAAAAACATGAAGAGCCTGAAAAGGTGTGAAAAATATGAGGAGCTTTAAAAGTGTCAAAAATATGAGGAGCATGAAACGGTCTGAAAAATAGGAGAAGCATGAAATGGTGATCAAAAACATGAAGAGCCTGAAAAGTTGTGAAAAATATGAAGAGCTTCAAAAGGCGTGAAATACATGAGGAGCATGTAACGGGCTGAAAAATAGGAGAACCATGAAGTGGTGTGGAAAAACATGAAGAGCCAGAAAAGGTGTGAAAAATATGAAAGGCTTCAAAAGGTGTGAAATATATGAGGCGCATGAAACTCTCTGAAAATTAGGAGGAGCAAGAAGCACTGTTCAAAAACATGAAGACCTTCAAAACTTGTGAAAAATATGAAGAGCTTCGAAAGGTGTGAAATACATGAGGCGCATGAAACTCTCTGAAAATTAGGAGGAGCAAGAAGCAGTGTTCAAAAACATGAAGAGCCTGAAAACTTGTGAAAAATATGAAGAGCTTCAAAAGGTGTGAAATACATGAGGAGCATGAAACTCTCTGAAAAATAGGAGGAGCATGAAGCTGTGTTAAAAACATGAAGAGCCTGAAAAGGTGTGAAAAATATGAAGAGCTTTAAAAGCTGTGAAAAATATGAGGAGCATGAAACCGTCTGAAAAACAGAAGCAGCATGAAACGGTGTTGAAAAACATGAAGAGCCTGCAAACGTGTGAAAAATAGGAAGAGCTTCAAAAGGTGTGAAATATATGAAGAGCTTCAAAAGGTGTCAAAAATGAGATGAGCATGAAACGGTCTGAAAAATAGGAGGAGCATGAAACGGTGATCAGAAACATGAAGAGCCTGAAAAGGTGTGAAAAATATGAAGAGCTTCAAAGGCGTGATTTCATGAGGAGCATGAAACGGTCTGAAAATAGGAGAAGCATGAAGTGGTGTGGAAAAACATGAAGAGCCTGAAAAGGTGTGAAAAATATGAAGAGCTTCAAAAGGTGTGAAATGCATGAAGAGCATGAAACTCTCTGACAAATAGGAGGAGCATGTAGTGGTGTTTAAAAACAAGAAGAGTCTGAAAAGGTGTGAAAAATATGAAGAGCTTCAAAAAGTGTCAAATATATGAGGAGCATGAAACGGTCTGAAAAATAGGAGGAGCATGAAGCGGTCTCGAAAAACATGAAGAGCCTGAAAACGTGTGAAAAATATGAAGAGCTTCAAAAGGTGTAAAAAATATGGGGAGCATGAAACGGTCTGCAAAAAGGGAGGAGCATGAAGTGGTGTTGAAAAAATTGAACAGCCAGAAAATGTGTGAAAAATAAGAAAAGCTTCAAAAGGTGGTAAAAATATGCGGAGCATGAAACGGTCTGAAAAATAGGAGGAGCATGAATCGTTGTTGAAAAACATGAAGAGCCTAAAAAGTTGTGAAAAATATGAAGAGCTTAAAAATGTGTCAAAATATGAGGAGCATGAAATGGTCTGAAAAAGAGGAGGAGCATGAATCGTTGTTGAAAAACATGAAGAGCCTAAAAAGTTGTGAAAAATATGAAGAGCTTCAAAAGGTGTGAAAAATATGAAGAGCTTCAAAAGGTGTCAAATATATGAAGAGCTTCAAAATGTGTCAAAAATATGAGGAGCATGAAACGGTCTGAAAAATAGGAGGAGCATGAAGCGATGTTCAAAAACATGAAGAGCCTGAAAAGGTGTGAAAAATATGAAGAGCTTAAAAATGTGTCAAAATATGAGGAGCAGGAAATGGTCTGAAAAAGAGGAGGAGCATGAAGCGGTGTTGAAAAACATGAAGAGCCTGAAAACGTGTGAAAAATATGAAGAGCTTCAAAAGGTGTGAAAAATATGAAGAGCTTCAAAAGGTGTCAAATATATGAAGAGCTTCAAAATGTGTCAAAAATATGAGGAGCATGAAACAGTCTGAAAAATAGGAGGAGGATGAAGCGGTGTTGAAAAACATGAAGAGCCTGAAAAGGTGTGAAAAATATGAAGAGCTTCAGAAATGTGAAAAATATGAAGAGCTTCAAAAGGTGTGAAATACATGAGGAGCATGAAACGGGCTGAAAAAAAGGAGAAGCATGAAGTGGTGTGGAAAAACATGAAGAGCCTGAAAAGGTGTGAAAAATATGAAGAGCTTCAAAATGTGTGAAATACATGAGGAGCATGAAACTCTCTGAAAAATAGGAGGAGCATGAAGCGGTGTTCAAAAACATGAAGAGCCTGAAATGTTGTGAAAAATATGAAAAGCTTCAAAAGTTGTCAAAAATGAGATGAGCTTGAAATAGTCTCAAAAATAGGAGGATCATGAAGCGGTGTTGAAAAACATGAAGAGCTGAAAACCTGTGTAAAAAATGCAGAGCTTCAAAAGATGTCAAAAATATGAGGAGCATGAAACGGTCCAAAAAACAGGAGGATCATGAAGCGGTGTTGAAAAACATGAAGAGCCTGAAAAGCTGTGAAAAATATGAAGTGCTTCAAAAGGTGTCAAAAATATGAGGAGCATGAAACGATCTGAAAAATAGGACGAGCATAAGCGGTGTTCAAAAACATGAGCAGCCTGAAAAGGTGTGAAATATATGAACAGCTTCAAAAGGTGTGAAAAATATGAAGTGCTTCAAAAGGTGTCAAAAATATGAGGAGCATGAAACGCTCTGAAAAATAGGAGGAGCATGAAGCGGTGTTGAAAAAAATGAAGAACCTGAAAAGGTGTGAAATATATGAAGAGCTTCAAAAGGTGTCAAAAATGAGATGTGCATGAAACGGACTGAAAAATTGGAGGAGCATGAAGTGGTGTTGAAAAATATTAAGAGACTGAAAAGGTGTGCAAAATATGAAGAGCTTTAAAACTTGTCAAAAATATGAGGAGCACGAAACCCTCTTAAAAATAGGAGGAGGATGAATCGGTGTTCAAAAACATGCAGAGACTGAAAAGGTGTGAAAAATATGAAGAGCTTCAAAAAGTGTCAAAAATATGAGGAGCATGAAACGGTCTGAAAAATAGGAGGAGGATGAAGCGGTGTTGAAAAACATGAAGAGCCTGAAAAGGTGTGAAAAACATGAATAGCTTCAAAAATGTGAAAAATATGAAGAGCTACAAAAGGTGTCAAAAATATGAAGAGCTTCAAAAGGTGTCAAAATGAAATGAGCATGAAACTGTCTGAAAAATATGAGGAGCATGAAGCACTGTTCAAAAACATGAAGAGGATGAAAAGGTGTGAAAAATATGAAGAGCTTCAAAAGATGTGAAATACATGAGGAGCATGAAACGGTGTTCAAAAACATGCAGAGACTGAAAAGGTGTGAAAAATATGAAGAGCTTCAAAAAGTGTCAAAAATATGAGGAGCATGAAACGGTCTGAAAAATAGGAGGAGGATGAAGCGGTGTTGAAAAACATGAAGAGCCTGAAAAGGTGTGAAAAACATGAAGAGCTTCAAAAATGTGAAAAATATGAAGAGCTACAAAAGGTGTCAAAAATATGAAGAGCTTCAAAAGGTGTCAAAATGAAATGAGCATGAAACTGTCTGAAAAATATGAGGAGCATGAAGCACTGTTCAAAAACATGAAGAGGATGAAAAGGTGTGAAAAATATGAAGAGCTTCAAAAGGTGTCAAACATATGAGGAACATGAAACGGTCTGAAAAATAGGAGGAGCATGAAGCGGTGTTGAAAAACATGAAGAGCCTGAAAAGGTGTCAAAAATATTAAGAGCTTCATAAGGTGTGAAATACATGAGGAGCATGAAACGGTCTGAAAAATAGGAGGAGCATGAAGCGGTGTTGAAAAACATGAAGAGCCTGAAAAGGTGTGAAAAATATGAAGAGCTTCATAAGGTGTCAAAAATATGAGGAGCATGAAACAGTCTGAGAAATAGGAGGAGCATGAAACGGTATTGAAAAACATGAAGAGCCTGAAAAGATGTGAAAAATATGAAGAGCTTCAAAAGGTGTCAAAATATGAGGAGCATGAAACGGTCTGAGAAATAGGAGGAGCATGAAACGGTATTGAAAAACATGAAGAGCCCAAAAATGTGTGAAAAATATGAAGAGCTTCAAAATGTGTCAAAAATTAGATGAGCATGAAACGGTCTGAAAAATAGCAGAAGCATGAAGTGGTGTGGAAAACATGAAGAGCCTGAAAAGGTGTGAAAAATATGAAGAGCTTCAAACGGTGTGAAATACATGAGGAGCATGAAAGGGTCTGAAAAATAGGAGGATTATGAAACGGTGTTCAAAAACATGAAGAGCCTGAAAAGGTGTGGAAAATATGAAGAGCCTCAAATCGTGTCAAATATATGAGAAGTATGAAACGGTATGATAATTAGCAGGAGCATGAAGCGGTGTTGAAAAACAGGAAGAGTCTGAAATCGTGTGAAAAATATGAAGAGCTTCAAAAATGTGAAAAATATGAAGAGCTTCAAAAGGTTGAAAAATATGAAGAGTTGAAAAGGTGTCAAAAATGAGATGAGCATGAAACGGTCTGAAAAATAGGAGGAGCATGAAATGGTGTTGAAAATCATGAAGAGAATGAAAAGGTGTGAAAAATATGAAGAGCTTCAAAAGGTGTCAAAAATATGAGGAGCATGAGACGGTCTGAAAAATAAGAGGAGCATGAAGCGGTGTTCAAAAACATGAAGTGCCTGAAAAGGTGTGAAAAATTAGAAGAGCTTCAAAAGGTGTCAAAAATATGATGATCATGAAATGGCCTGAAAAATAGAAGGAAGATGAAGCGGTGTTCAAAAACATGAAGAGCTGAAAAGGTGTGAAAAATAGAAAAGCCTCAAAACGTGTCAAAAATATGAGGAGCATGAAACGGTCTGAACAATAGCAGGAGCATGGAGCGGTGTTGAAAAACATGAAGAGTCTGAAAACGTGTGAAAATATGAAGAGCTTCAAAAATATGAAAAATATGAAGAGCTTCAAAAGGTGTGACAAATATGAAGAGCTTCAAAAGGTGTCAAAAATCAGATGAGCATGAAACGGTCTGAAAAATAGAAGGAGCATGAAGCGGTGTTGAAAACCATGAAGAGCCTGAAAAGGTGTGAAAAATATGGAAAGTTTCAAAAGGTGTCAAAAATATGTGGAGCATGATACAGTCTCAAAAATAGGAGGAGCATGAAGTCGTGTTCAAAAAAAAGAAGAGCCTGAAAAGGTGTGAAAAATATGAAGAGCTTCAAAAGGTTTCAAAAATATGAGGAGCATGAAACGGTCTGAAAAATAGGAGGAGCATGAAGCCGTATTCAAAAACATGAAGAGCATGAAAAGGTGTGAAAAATATGAGGAGCTTCAAAATGTGTGAAATACGTGAGGAGCATTAAACGGTCTGAAAAAAAGGAGGAGCATGAAGTGGTGTTGAAAAACATGAAGAGCCTGAAAAGGTGTGACAAATATGAAGAGCTTCAAAAGGTGTGAAAAATATGAGGAGCATGAAACGGTCTGAAAAATAGGAGGAGCATGAAGCGGTGTTGAAAAACATGAAGAGCCTGAAAAGGTGTGAAAAATATGAAGAGCTTCAAAAGGTGTGAAAAATATGAAGAGCTTCAAAAGGTGTCAAAAATTAGATGAGCATGAAACGGTCTGAAAAATAGGAGGAGCATGACGTGGTGTTGAAAAAAATGAAGAGCCTGAAAAGGTGTGAATAATATGAAGAGCCTCAAAAGGTGTGAAAAATATGAGGAGTATGAAACGGTATGATAAATAGCAGGAGCATGAAGCGGTGTTGAAAAACATGAAGAGTCGGAAATCATGTGAAAAATATGAAGAGCTTCAAAAATGTGACAAATATGAAGAGCTTCAAAAGGTGTGAAAAATATGAAGAGCTTCAAAAATGTGACAAATATGAAGAGCTTCAAAAGGTGTGAAAAATATGAAGAGCTTCAAAAGGTGTCAAAAATATGAGAAGCATGAAACGGTTTGAAAAACAGGAGGAGCATGAAGAAATGTTCAAAAACATGAAGAGCCTGAAAAGGTGTGAAAAATATGAAGAGCTTCAAAAGGTGTCAAAAATTAGATGAGCATGAAACGGTCTGAAAAATAGGAGGAGCATGAAGCGGTGTTGAAAATCATGAAGATAAAGAAAAGGTGTGAAAAATATGAAGAGCTTCAAAAGGTGTCAAAATGAGATGAGCATGAAACGTCTGAAAAATAGGAGGAGGATGAAGCGGTGTTCAAAAACAGGAAGAGTCTGAAAAGGTGAGAAAAATATGAAGAGCTGCAAAAGGTGTGAAAAATATGAGGAGCATGATACGATCGAAAAAATAGGAGGAGCATGAAGCGGAGTTCAAAAATATGAAGAGCCTGAAATGGTGTGAAAAATATGAAGAGCCTCAAAACGTGTCAAAATATGAGGAGTATGAAACGGTATGATAAATAGAAGGAGCATGAAGCGGTGTTGAAAAACATGAAGAGTCTGAAATTGTGTGAAAAATATGAAGAGCTTCAAAAATGTGAAAAATATGAAGAGCTTTGAAAGGTGTCAAAAATTAGATGAGCATGATACGGTCTGAAAAATAGGAGGAGCATGAAGCGGTGTTCAAAAACATGAAGAGCCTTAAAAGTTGTGAAAAATATGCAAAGCTTCAAAAGGTGTCAAAAATGAGAGGACCATGAAATGGTCTGAAAAATAGGAGGAGCATGAAGTCGAGTTCATAAATATGAAGAGCCTGAAAAGGTGTGAAAAATATGAAGAGCTTCAAAATGTGTGAAATATATGAGGAGCATGATACGGTCTGAAAAATAGGAGGAGCATGAGGCGGTGTTCAAAAACATGAAGACCCTGAAAAGTTGTGAAAAATATGCAAAGCTTCGAATGGTGTCAAAAATGAGATGAGCATGAAACGGTCTGAAAAATAGGAGGATCATGAAACGGTGTTGAAAAACAAAAGAGCCTGAAAAGATGTGAAAAATATGAAAAGCTTCAAAAAGTGTCAAAAATATGAGGAGCATGAAACGGTCTGAAAAATAGGAGGAGCATGAAGCTGTGTTCAAAAACATGAAGAGCCTGAAAAGGTGTGAAAAATATGAAGAGCTTCAAAAGGTGTCAAAAATATGAGGAGCATGAAACGGTCTGAAAAATAGGAGGAGCATGAAGCTGTGTTCAAAAACATGTAGATCTTAAAAGGGTGTGAAAAATATGAAGAGCTTCAAAAGGTGTGAAAAATATGAGGAGCATGAAACGGTCTGAAAAATAGAAGCAGCATGAAACGGTATTAAAAAACATGAAGAGCCTGAAAACCTGTGAAAAATATGAAGAGCTTCAAAAGGTGTGAAAAATATAAAGAGCTTCAAAGGTGACAAAAATGAGATGAGCATGAAACGGTCTGAAAAATAGGAGGAGCATGAAGTGGTGGTGAAAACCATGAAAAGCCTGAAAAGGTGTGAAAAATATGAAGAGCTTCAAAATGTTTCAAAAATATGAAGAGCATGAAACGGTCTGAAAATCAGGAGGATCATGAAGCGGTGTTCAAAAAAAAAGAGCCTGAAAAGGTGTGAAAAATATGAAGAGCTCAAAAAGTGTCAAAAATATGAGGAGCATGAAACGATCTGAAAAATACGAGGAGCATGAAGCAGTGTTCAAAAACATGAAGAGCCTGAAAAGGTGTGAAAAATATGAAGAGCTTCAAAAGGTGTGAAATATATGAGGAGAATGAAACGGTCTGAAAAATAGGAGGATCATGAAGCGGTTTTCAGAAACATGAAGAGCATGAAAAGGTGTGAAAAATATGAAGAGCTTCAAAAGGTGTGAAATATATGAGGAGAATGAAACGGTCTGAAAAATAGGAGGATCATGAAGCGGTTTTCAGAAACATGAAGAGCATGAAAAGGTGTGAAAAATATGAAGAGCTTCAAAAAGTGTGAAATACATGAGGAGCATGAAACTCTCTGAAAAATAGGAGGAGCATGAAGCGGTGTTCAAAAACAGGGAGAGCTTGAAAATGTGTGAAAAATATGAAGAGCTTCAAAAGGTGTCAAAATTGAGATGAGCATGAAACGGTCTGAAAAATAGGAGGAGCATGAAGTGGTGTTGACAAAAAAGAAGAGACTGAAAAGGTGTGAAATATATGAAGAGCTTCAAAAGGTGTGAAAAATATAAAGAGCTTCAAAGGTGACAAAAATGAGATGAGCATGAAACGGTCTGAAAAATAGGAGGAGCATGAAGTGGTGGTGAAAAGCATGAAGAGCCTGAAAAGGTGTGAAAAATAGAAGAGCTTCAAAATGTTTCAAAAATATGAGCAGCATGAAACGGTCTGAAAATCAGGAGGATCATGAAGCGGTGTTCAAAAACATGAAGAGCCTGAAAAGGTGTGAAAAATATGAAGAGCTTCAAAAGGTGTCAAAAATATTAGGAGCATGAAACGGTCTGAAAAATAGGAGGAGCATGAAACGGTGATCAAAAACATGAAGAGCCTGAAAAGGTGTGAAAAATATGAAGAGCTTCAAAAGGTGTGAAATACATGAGGAGCATGAAACGGGCTGAAAAATAAGAGAAGCATGAAGTGCTGTGGAAAAACATGAAGAGCCTGAAAAGCTGTGAAAAATATGAAGAGCTTCAAAAGGTTTTAAATACATAAGGAGCATGAAACGGGCTGAAAAATAGGAGAAGCATGAAGTGATGTGGAAAAATATGAAGAGTCTGAAAATGTGTGAAACATATGAAAAGCTTCAAAAGGTGTCAAAAATGAGATGAGCATGAAACGGTCTGAAAAATAGGAGGATCATGAAATGGTGTTGAAAAACATGAAGAGCCTGAAAAGATGTGAAATTATGAAAAGCTTCAAAAAGTGTCAAAAATATGAGGAGCATGAAACGGTCTGAAAAATAGGAGGAGCATGAAGCTGTGTTCAAAAACATGAAGAGCCTGAAAAGGTGTGAAAAATATGAAGAGCTTCAAAATGTGTCAAAAATATGAGGAGCATGAAACGGTCTGAAAAATAGGAGGAGCATGAAGTTGTGTTCAAAAACATGTAGATCTTAAAAGGGTGTGAAAAATATGAAGAGCTTCAAAAGGTGTGAAAAATATGAGGAGCATGAAACGGTCTGAAAAATAGAAGCAGCATGAAACGGTTTTGAAAAACATAAAGAGCCTGATAACGTGTGAAAAATATGAAGAGCTTCAAAAGGTGTGAAAAATATGAAGAGCTTCAAAATGTGTGAAAAATATGAGGAGCATGAAACAGTCTGGAAAATAGAAGCAGCATGAAACGGTATTGAAAAACATGAAGAGCCTGAAAACGTGTGAAAAATATGAAGAGCTTCAAAAGGTGTGAAAAATATAACGAGATTCAAAGGTGACAAAAATGAGATGAGCATGAAACGGTCTGAAAAATAGGAGGAGCATGAAGTCGTGGTGAAAAACATGAAGAGCCTGAAAAGGTGTGAAAAATATGAAGAGCTTCAAAATGTTTCAAAAATATGAAGAGCATGAAACGGTCTGAAAATCAGGAGGATCATGAAGCGGTGTTCAAAAACATGAAGAGCCTGAAAAGGTGTGAAAAATATGAAGAGCTCAAAAAGTGTCAAAAATATGAGGAGCATGAAACGATATGAAAAATACGAGGAGCATGAAGCAGTGTTCAAAAACATGAAGAGCATGAAAAGGTGTGAAAAATATGAAGAGCTTCAAAAGGTGTGAAATATATGAGGAGAATGAAATGGTCTGAAAAATAGGAGGATCATGAAGCGGTTTTCAGAAACATGAAGAGCATGAAAAGGTGTGAAAAATATGAAGAGCTTCAAAAGGTGTGAAATACATGAGGAGCATGAAACATTCTGAAATATAGGAGGAGCATGAAAAGGTATTCAAAAATATGAAGAGCTTCAAAAGGTGTCAAAAGTATGACGAGCATGAAACGGTCTGAAAAATAGGAGGATCATGAAGCGGTGTAGAAAACCATGAACAGCCTGAAATGGTGTGAAAAATATGAAGAGCTACAAAAAGTGTCAAACATTTGAGGACCATGAAGCGGTCTGAAAAATAGGAGGATCAACAAGCGGTGTTCAAAAACATGAAGAGCCTGAAAAGGTGTGAAAAATATGCAGAGCGTCCAGAGGTGTGAAATACATGAGCAGCATGAAAAGGTCTGAAAAATAGGAGGAGCATGAATTGGTGTTGAAAAACATGAAGAGCCTGAAAAAGTGTGAAAAATATGCAGAGCGTCAAGAGGTGTGAAATACATGAGCAGCATGAAAAGGTCTGAAAAATAGGAGGAGCATGAAAGGGTGTTGAAAAACATGAAGAGCCTTAAAAGGTGTGAAATATAGAAGGAGCTTCAAAAGGTGTCAAAAATATGAGGAGCATTAAACGGTCTGAAAAATAGGAGGAGCATGAAACGGTGTTGAAAAACATGAAGTGCCTGAAAAGGTGGGGAAAATATGAAGAGCTTCAAAAGGTGTGAAAAATATGAGGAGCAAGAAACGTTCTGAAAAATAGGAGGAGCATGAAGCGGTGTTCAAAAACATGACGAGCCTGAAAAGTTGTGAAAAATATGAAGAGCTTTAAAAGGTTTCAAAAATATGAGGAGCATGAAACGGTCTGAAAAATACGAGGAGCATGAAATCCTGTTCAAATACATGAAGAGACTGAAAAGGTGTGAAAAATATGAAGAGCTTCACAAGGTGTGAAATACATGAGGAACATGAAACGGTCTGAAAAATAGGAGGAGCATGAAGGTGTGTTCAAAAATATGAAGAGCCTGAAAAGGTGTGAAAAATATGAAGAACTTCAAAAGGTGTCAAAAATATGAGGAACATGAAAAGGCCTGAAAATAAGGAGAAGCATGAAGCGGTGTTCAAAATTATGAAGAGCCTTAAAAGGTGTGAAAAATATTAAAAGATTCAAAAGCTGTCAAAAATATGAGGAGCATGAAACGGTCTGAAAATTAGGAGGGGCATGAAACGGTGTTCAAAAACATGAAGAGCATGAAAAGGTGTGAAAAATATGAAGAGCTTCAAAAGGTGAGAAACACATGAGGAGCATGAAACGGTCTGAAAAAAAGCAGGAGCATGAAGCGGGGTTGAAAAAAATGAATAGATTGAAAAGGTGTGAAAAATATGAAGAGCTTCAAAAGCTGACAAAAATGAGATGAGCATGAAACGGTCTGAAAAATAGGAGGAGCATGAAGTGGTGTTGAAAACATGAAGAGCCTGAAAAGGTGTGAAAAATATGAAGAGCTTCAAAAGGTGTGAAAAATAGGAGGAGCATGAAACGGTCTGAAAAATAAGAGGAGCATGAAGTGGTGTTGATAAACATGAAGAGCCTGAAAAGTTGTGAAAAATATGAAGAGCTTCAAAAGCTGACAAAAATATGAGGAGCATGAAACGGTCTAAAAAATAGAAAGAGCATGAAGCGGTGTTGAAAAACATGAAGAGCCTGAAAACGTGTGAAATATATGAAGAGCTTCAAAAGGTGTGAAAAATATGAAGAGCTACAAAAGGTGTCAAAAATGAGATGAGCATGAAACTGTCTGTAAAATAGGAGGAGCATGAACCGGTGTTGAAAAATATGAAGAGCCTGAAAAGGTGTGAAAAATATGAAGAGCTTCAAAAGGTGACAAAAATATGAAGAGCTTCAAAAGCTGTCAAAAATATGAGGAGCATGAATCGGTCTGAAAAATAGGAAGAGCATGAACCGGTGTTGAAAAACATGAAGAGCCTGAAAAGATGTGAAAAATATGAAGGCTTCAAAAAGTGTCAAAAATATGAGGAGCATGAAACGGTCTGAAAATTAGGAGGAGCATGAAGCTGTGTTCAAAAACATGAAGAGCCTGAAAAGGTGTGAAACATATGAAGAGCTTCAAAATGTGTCAAAAATATGAGGAGCATGAAACGGTCTGAAAAATAGGAGGAGCATGAAGCTGTGTTCAAAAACATGTAGATCTTAAAAGGGATTGAAAAATATGAGAGTTTCAAAAGGTGTGAAAAATATGAGGAGCATGAAACGGTCTGAAAAATAGAAGCAGCATGAAACGGTTTTGAAAAACATAAGGAGCCTGATAACATGTGAAAAATATGAAGAGCTTCAAAAGGTGTGAAAAATATGAAGAGCTTCAAAAGGTGTGAAAAATATGAGGAGCATGAAATAGTCTGAAAAATAGAAGCAGCATGAAACGGTATTGAAAAACATGAAGAGCCTGAAAACGTGTGAAAAATATGAAGAGCTTCAAAAGATGTGAAAAATATAAAGAGCTTCAAAGGTGACAAAAATGAGATGAGCATGAAACGGTCTGAAAAATAGGAGGAGCATGAAGCGGTGTTGAAAACATGAAGAGCCTGAAAAGGTGTGAAAAATATGAAGAGCTTCAAAAGGTGTGAAAAATAGGAGGAGCATGAAACGGTCTGAAAAATAAGAGGAGCATGAAGTGGTGTTGATAAACATGAAGAGCCTGAATAGGTGTGAAATATATGAAGAGCTTCAAAAGCTGACAAAAATATGAGGAGCATGAAACGGTCTGAAAATAGGAAGAGCATGAAGCGGTGTTGAAAAACATGAAGAGCCTTAAAAGGTGTGAAATACAGAAGGAGCTTCATAGGGTGTCAAAAATATGAGGAGCATGAGATGGTCTGAAAAATAGGAGGAGCATGAAACGGTGTTGAAAAACATGAAGAGCCTGAAAAGGTGGGAAAAATATGAAGAGCTTCAAAAGGTGTGAAAAATATGAGGAGCATGAAACGTTCTGAAAAATAGGAGGAGCATGAAGCGGTGTTCAAAAACATGAAGAGCGTGAAAAGTTGTGAAGAATGTGAAGAGCTTCAAAAGGTGTCAAAATATGAGGAGCATGAAACCTTCTGAAAAATAGGAGGAGCATGAAGCTGTGCTCAAAAACATGAAGAGCCTGAAAAGGTGTGGAAAATATAAGGAGCTTCAAAAAGTCTGAAAACTATGAGGAGCTTGAAACGGTCTGAAACATAGGAGCGGCATGAAACGGTGTTCAAAAACATGAAGAGCCTGAAAAGGTGTCAACAATATGAAGAGCTTCAAAAGGTAGGAAATACATGAGGAGCATGAAACGGTCTGAAAAATAGGAGGGGCAAGAAGCGGTATTGAAAAACATGAAGAGACTGAAAAGGTGTGAAAAATATGAAGAGCTTCAAAATGTGTCAAAAATATGAGGAGCATGAAACGGTCTGAAAAATAAGAGGAGCATGAAGTGGTGTTGAAAAACATGAAGAGCCTGAAAAGGTGTGAAAAATATGAAGAGCTTCAAAAGGTGAGAAATACATGAGGAGCATGAAACGGTCTGAAAAATAGCAGGAGCAAGAAGCGGTGTTGAAAAAAATGAATAGATTGAAAAGGTGTGAAAAATATGAAGAGCTTCAAAAGGTTTGAAAATTATGGGGAGCATGAAACGGTCTGAAAAATAGGAGGATCATGCAGCGGTGTTGAAAAACATGAAGAGCCTGAAAATGTGTGAAAAATATGAAGAGCTTCAAAAGGTGTGAAAAATATGAAGAGCTTCAAAACGTGACAAAAATGAGATGAGCATGAAACGGTCTGAAAAATAGGAGGAGCATGAAGTCGTGTTGAAAACATGAAGAGCCTGAAAAGGTGTGAAAAATATGAAGAGCTTCAAAAGGTGTGAAAAATAGGAGGAGCATGAAACGGTCTGAAAAATAAGAGGAGCATGAAGTGGTGTTGATAAACATGAAGCGCCTGAAAAGGTGTGAAAAATATGAAGAGCTTCAAAAGCTGACAAAAATATGAGGAGCATGAAACGGTCTGAAAAATAGGAAGAGCATGAAGCGGTGTTGAAAAACATGAAGAGCCTGAAAACGTGTGAAAAATATGAAGAGCTTCAAAAGGTGTGAAAAATATGAAGAGCTACAAAAGGTGTCAAAAATGAGATGAGCATGAAACTGTCTGTAAAATAGGAGGAGCATGAACCGGTGTTGAAAAACATGAAGAGCCTGAAAAGGTGTGAAAAATATGAAGAGCTTCAAAAGGTGACAAAAATATGAAGAGCTTCAAAAGCTGTCAAATATCTGAGGAGCATGAAACGGTCTGAAAAATAGGAAGAGCATGAACCGGTGTTGAAAAACATGAAGAGCCTGAAAAGGTGTGAAAAATATGAAGAGCTTCAAAAGGTGACAAAAATATGAGGAGCATGAATCGGTGTTCAAAGACATGAAGAGCCTGAAAAGGTGTGAAAAATATGAAGATCTTCAAAAGGTATCAAAAATATGAGGAGCAATAAATGGTCTGAAAATTTGGAGGAGCATGAAACGGTATTCAAAAACACGAAGAGCCTGAAAAGTTGTGAAAAATAAGAAGAGCTTCAAAAGCTGTAAAATATGAGGAGCATGAAACGGTCTGAAAAATTGGAGGAGCATGAAACGGTGTTCAAAAATATGAAGAGCCTACAAAGATGTGAAAAACATGAGAGCTTCAAAAGGTGTGAAATACATGAGGAGCAATATACGGTCTGAAAAAAAGGCGGAGCATAAAGCGGTGTTCAAAAACATGAAGAGCCTGAAAAGGTGTGAAAGATATGAACAGCATCAAAAGGTGTGAAAAATAGAAGCAGCATGAAACGGTGTTCAAAAACGTGAAGAGCCTAAAAATGTGTGAAAAATAAGAAGAGCTTAAAAAAGTGTGAAAAATATGAGGAGCATGAAACGGTCTGAAAAATAGGAGGAGCATGAAACGGTGATCAAAAACATGAAGAGCCTGAAAAGCTGTGAAAAATATGCAGAGCTTCAAAAGGTGTGAAATACATGAGGAGCATGAAACGGTCTGAAAAATAGGAGGAGCCTGAAGCGGTGTTGAAAAACATGAAGAGCCTGAAAAGGTGTGAAAAATATGAAGAGCTTCAAAAGGTGTCAAAAATATGAGGAGCATGAAACGGTCTGAAAAATAGAAGGAGCATGAAGCGGTGTTCAAAGACATGAAGAGCCTGAAAAGTTGTGAAAAATATGAAGAGCTTCAAAAGGTGTGAAATACATGAGGAGCATGAAACATTCTGAAATATAGGAGGAGCATGAAAAGGTATTCAAAAATATGAAGAGCTTCAAAAGGTGTCAAAAGTATGACGAGCATGAAACGGTCTGAAAAATAGGAGGATCATGAAGCGGTGTAGAAAACCATGAACAGCCTGAAACGGTGTGAAAAATATGAAGAGCTACAAAAAGTGTCAAACATTTGAGGACCATGAAGCGGTCTGAAAAATAGGAGGATCAACAAGCGGTGTTCAAAAACATGAAGAGCCTGAAAAGGTGTGAAAAATATGCAGAGCGTCCAGAGGTGTGAAATACATGAGCAGCATGAAAAGGTCTGAAAAATAGGAGGAGCATGAATCGGTGTTGAAAAACATGAAGAGCCTGAAAAAGTGTGAAAAATATGCAGAGCGTCAAGAGGTGTGAAATACATGAGCAGCATGAAAAGGTCTGAAAAATAGGAGGAGCATGAAAGGGTGTTGAAAAACATGAAGAGCCTTAAAAGGTGTGAAATATAGAAGGAGCTTCAAAAGGTGTCAAAAATATGAGGAGCATTAAACGGTCTGAAAAATAGGAGGAGCATGAAACGGTGTTGAAAAACATGAAGTGCCTGAAAAGGTGGGAAAAATATGAAGAGCTTCAAAAGGTGTGAAAAATATGAGGAGCAAGAAACGTTCTGAAAAATAGGAGGAGCATGAAGCGGTGTTCAAAAACAGGACGAGCCTGAAAAGTTGTGAAAAATATGAAGAGCTTTAAAAGGTTTCAAAAATATGAGGAGCATGAAACGGTCTGAAAAATACGAGGAGCATGAAATCCTGTTCAAATACATGAAGAGACTGAAAAGGTGTGAAAAATATGAAGAGCTTCACAAGGTGTGAAATACATGAGGAACATGAAACGGTCTGAAAAATAGGAGGAGCATGAAGGTGTGTTCAAAAATATGAAGAGCCTGAAAAGGTGTGAAAAATATGAAGAACTTCAAAAGGTGTCAAAAATATGAGGAACATGAAAAGGCCTGAAAATAAGGAGAAGCATGAAGCGGTGTTCAAAATTATGAACAGCCTTTAAAGGTGTGAAAAATATTAAAAGATTCAAAAGCTGTCAAAAATATGAGGAGCATGAAACGGTCTGAAAATTAGGAGGGGCATGAAACGGTGTTCAAAAACATGAAGAGCATGAAAAGGTGTGAAAAATATGAAGTGCTTCAAAAGGTGAGAAACACATGAGGAGCATGAAACGGTCTGAAAAATAGCAGGAGCATGAAGCGGTGTTGAAAAAAATGAATAGATTGAAAAGGTGTGAAAAATATGAAGAGCTTCAAAAGCTGACAAAAATGAGATGAGCATGAAACGGTCTGAAAAATAGGAGGAGCATGAAGTGGTGTTGAAAACATGAAGAGCCTGAAAAGGTGTGAAAAATATGAAGAGCTTCAAAAGGTGTGAAAAATAGGAGGAGCATGAAACGGTCTGAAAAATAAGAGGAGCATGAAGTGGTGTTGATAAACATGAAGAGCCTGAAAAGGTGTGAAAAATATGAAGAGCTTCAAAAGCTGACAAAAATATGAGGAGCATGAAACGGTCTAAAAAATAGAAAGAGCATGAAGCGGTGTTGAAAAACATGAAGAGCCTGAAAACGTGTGAAAAATAGGAAGAGCTTCAAAAGGTGTGAAAAATATGAAGAGCTACAAAAGGTGTCAAAAATGAGATGAGCATGAAACTGTCTGTAAAATAGGAGGAGCATGAACCGGTGTTGAAAAATATGAAGAGCCTGAAAAGGTGTGAAAAATATGAAGAGCTTCAAAAGGTGACAAAAATATGAAGAGCTTCAAAAGCTGTCAAAAATATGAGGAGCATGAAACGGTCTGAAAAATAGGAAGAGCATGAACCGGTGTTTAAAAACATGAAGAGCCTGAAAAGATGTGAAAAATATGAAGAGCTTCAAAAGGTGACAAAAAATATGAGGAGCATGAAGCGGTGTCCAAAAACATGAAGAGCCTGAAAAGGTGTGAAAAATATGAAGAGCTTCAAAAGGTATCAAAAATATGAGGAGCATTAAATGGTCTGAAAAATTGGAGGAGCATGAAACGGTATTCAAAAACACGAAGAGCCTGAAAAGTTGTGAAAAATATGAAGAGCTTCAAAAGCTGTAAAATATGAGGAGCATGAAACGGTCTGAAAAATTGGAGGAGCATGAAGCAGTGTTCAAAAACATGAAGAGCCTGAAAAGGTGTGAAAAATATGAAGAGCTTTAAAAGGTGTCAAAAATATGAGGAGCATGAAACGGTCTGAAAAATAGGAGGAGCATGAAACGGTGTTCAAAAATATGAAGAGCCTACAAAGATGTGAAAAACATGAGAGCTTCAAAAGGTGTGTAATACATGAGGAGCAATATACGGTCTGAAAAAAAGGCGGAGCATGAAGCGGTGTTCAAAAACATGAAGAGCCTGAAAAGGTGTGAAAGATATGAACAGCATCAAAAGGTGTGAAAAATAGAAGCAGCATGAAACGGTGTTCAAAAACGTGAAGAGCCTAAAAATTTGTGAAAAATAAGAAGAGCTTCAAAAAGTGTGAAAAATATGAGGAGCATGAAACGGTCTGAAAAATAGGAGGAGCATGAAACGGTGATCAAAAACATGAAGAGCCTGAAAACGTGTGAAAAATATGCAGAGCTTCAAAAGGTGTGAAATACATGAGGAGCATGAAACAGTCTGAAAAAAAGGAGGAGCATGAAACATTCTGAAAAATACGAGGAGCATGAAACTGTTTTCATAAACATGAAGAGCCTGAAAAGGTGTGAAAAAAATGAATAGCTTCAAAAGGTGAGAAATACATGAGGAGCATGAAACAGTCTGAAAAATATGAGGACCCTAAAACGGTCTGAAAAATAGGAGGATCATGAAGCCGTGTTGAAAAACATGAACAGCCTGAAAAGGTGTGAAAAATATGCAGAGCTTCAAAAGGTGTGAAATACATGAGGAGCATGAAACGGTCTGAAAAATAGGAGGAGCCTGAAGCGGTGTTGAAAAACATGAAGAGCCTGAAAAGGTGTGAAAAATATGAAGAGCTTCAAAAGGTGAGAAATACATGAGGAGCATGAAACGATCTGAAAAATAGCAGGAGCATGAAGCGGTGTTGAAAAAAATGAATAGATTGAAAAGGTGTGAAAAATATGAAGAGCTTCAAAAGGTTTGAAAATTATGAGGAGCATGAACAGGTCTGAAAAATAGGAGGATCATGCAGCGGTGTTGAAAAAATATGAAGAGCCTGAAAATGTGTGAAAAATATGAAGAGCTTCAAAAGGTGTGAAAAATATGAATAGCTTGAAAACGTGACAAAAATGAGATGAGCATGAAACGGTCTGAAAAATAGGAGGAGCATGAAGTGGTGTTGAAAACATGAAGAGCCTGAAAAGATGTGAAAAATATGAAGAGCTTCAAAAGGTGTGAAAAATAGGAGGAGCATGAAACGGTCTGAAAAATAGGAAGAGCATGAAGCGGTGTTGAAAAACATGAAGAGCCTGAAAACGTGTGAAAAATATGAAGAGCTTCAAAAGGTGTGAAAAATATGAAGAGCTACAAAAGGTGTCAAAAATGAGATGAGCATGAAACAGTCTGTAAAATAGGAGGAGCATGAACCGGTGTTGAAAAACATGAAGAGCCTGAAAAGGTGTGAAAAATATGAAGAGCTTCAAAAGGTGACAAAAATATGAAGAGCTTCAAAAGCTGTCAAAAATATGAGGAGCATGAAACGGTCTGAAAAATAGGAAGAGCATGAACCGGTGTTGAAAAACATGAAGAGCCTGAAAAGGTGTGAAAAATATGAAGAGCTTATAAAGGTGACAAATATATGAGGAGCATGAAGCGGTGTTCAAAAACATGAAGAGCCTGAAAACGTGTGAAAAATATGAATAGCTTCAAAAGGTATCAAAAATATGAGGAGCAATAAATGGTCTGAAAAATTGGAGGAGCATGAAACGGTATTCAAAAACACGAAGAGCCTGAAAAATTGGGACAAATATGAAGAGCTTCAAAAGCTGTAAAATATGAGGAGCATGAAACGGTCTGAAAAATTGGAGGAGCATGAAGCAGTGTTCAAAAACATGAAGAGCCTGAAAAGTTGTGATAAATATGAAGAGCTTTAAAAGGTGTCAAAAATATGAGGAGCATGAAACGGTCTGAAAAAAAGAAGGAGCATGAAACGGTCTTCTAAAATATGAAGAGCCTACAAAGATGTGAAAAATATGAGAGCTTCAAAAGGTGTGAAATACATGAGGAACAATATACGGTCTGAAAAAAAGGCGGAGCATGAAGCGGTGTTCAAAAACATGAAGAGCCTGAAAATGTGTGAAAGATATGAACAGCATCAAAAGGTGTGAAAAATAGAAGCAGCATGAAACGGTGTTCAAAAAAGTGAAGAGCCTAAAAATGTGTGAAAAATAAGAAGAGCTTCAAAAAGTGTGAAAAATATGAGGAGTACGAAACGGTCTGAAAAATAGGAGGAGCATGAAACGGTGATCAAAAACATGAAGAGCCTGAAAAGGTGTGAAAAATATGCAGAGCTTCAAAAGGTGTGAAATACATGAGGAGCATGAAACGGTCTGAAAAATAGGAGGAGCCTGAAGCGGTGTTGAAAAACATGAAGAGCCTGAAAAGGTGTGAAAAATATGAAGAGCTTCAAAAGGTGTCAAAAATATGAGGAGCATGAAACGGTCTGAAAAATAGAAGGAGCATGAAGCGGTGTTCAAAGACATGAAGAGCCTGAAAAGTTGTGAAAAATATGAAGAGCTTCAAAAGGTGTGAAATACATGAGGAGCATGAAACATTCTGAAATATAGGAGGAGCATGAAAAGGTATTCAAAAATATGAAGAGCTTCAAAAGGTGTCAAAAGTATGACGAGCATGAAACGGTCTCAAAAATAGGAGGATCATGAAGCGGTGTAGAAAACCATGAACAGCCTGAAATGGTGTGAAAAATATGAAGAGCTACAAAAAGTGTCAAACATTTGAGGACCATGAAGCGGTCTGAAAAATAGGAGGATCAACAAGCGGTGTTCAAAAACATGAAGAGCCTGAAAAGGTGGGAAAAATATGCAGAGCGTCCAGAGGTGTGAAATACATGAGCAGCATGAAAAGGTCTGAAAAATAGGAGGAGCATGAATCGGTGTTGAAAAACATGAAGAGCCTGAAAAGGTGTGAAAAATATGCAGAGCGTCAAGAGGTGTGAAATACATGAGCAGCATGAAAAGGTCTGAAAAATAGGAGGAACATGAAAGGGTGTTGAAAAACATGAAGAGCCTTAAAAGGTGTGAAATATAGAAGGAGCTTCAAAAGGTGTCAAAAATATGAGGAGCATTAAACGGTCTGAAAAATAGGAGGAGCATGAAACGGTGTTGAAAAACATGAAGTGCCTGAAAAGGTGGGAAAAATATGAAGAGCTTCAAAAGTTGTGAAAAATATGAGGAGCAAGAAACGTTCTGAAAAATAGGAGGAGCATGAAGCGGTGTTCAAAAACATGACGAGCCTGAAATGGTGTGAAAAATATGAAGAGCTTCGAAAATTGTCAAAAATATGAGGAGAATGAAACGGTCTGAAAAATAGAAGGAGCATGAAGCGGTCTGAAAAATAGCAGGAGCATGAAGCGGTGTTGAAAAAAATGAATAGATTGAAAAGGTGTGAAAAATATGAAGAGCTTCAAAAGGTTTGAAAATTATGAGGAGCATGAAACGGTCTGAAAAATAGGAGGATCATGCAGCGGTGTTGAAAAACATGAAGAGCCTGAAAATGTGTGAAAAATATGAAGAGCTTCAAAAGGTGTGAAAAATATGAGGAGCATGAAACGTTCTGAAAAATAGGAGGAGCATGAAGCGGTGTGGAAAAACATGAAGAGCATGAAAATGTGTGAAAAATATGATGAGCTTCAAAAGGTGTTAAAAATATGATGAGCATGAAACGGTCTGAAAATTTGGAGGATCATGAGCAGTGTTCAAAAACATGAAGAGCCTGAAAAGGTTTGAACAATATGAAGAGCTTCAAAAGGTGTCAAAAATATGAGAAGCATGAAACGGTCTGAAAGATAGGAGGAGCATGAAGCGGTGTTCAAAATCATGAAGAGCCTGAAAAGGTGTGAAAAATATGAAGAGCTTCAAAAGGTGTCAAAAATATGAGGAGCATGAAACGTTCTGATAAATAGGAGGAGCATGAAACGGTGAGCAAAAACATGAGGAGCCTGAAAAGATGTGAAAAATATGAAGAGCTTCAAAATGTGTGAAATTCATGAGGATCATGAAACGGTCTGAAATATAGGAGAAGCATGAAGTGGTGTTCAAAAACATGAAGAGCCTGAAAAGGTGTGAAAAATATGAAGAGCTTCAAAAGGTGTCAAAAATATGAAGAGCATGAAACGGTCTGAAAATTTGGAGGATCATGAGCGGTGTTCAAAAACATGAAGAGCCTGAAAAGGTGTGAAAAATATGAAGAGCTTCAAAAGGGGTCAAAAATATGAAGAGCATGAAATGGTCTGAAATTTTGGAGGATCATGAGCGGTGATCAAAACATTAGGAGCCTGGAAAGATGTGAAAAATATGAAGAGCTTCAAAAGTTGTGAAATACATGAGGAGCATGAAACGGGCTGAAAAATATGAGAAGCATGAAGTGGTGTGGAAAAACATGAAGAGCCTGAAAAGGTGTGAAAAATATGAAGAGCTTCAAATGGTGTCAAAAATATGAGGACCATGTAACGTTCTGAAAAATAGAAGGAGCATGAAACGGTGATCAAAAACATGAGGAGCCTGAAAAGGTGTGAAAAATATGAAGAGCTTCAAATGGTGTGAAATTCATGAGGAGCATGAAACGGTCTGAAAAATAGGAGAAGCATGAAGTGGTGTGGAAAAACATGAAGAGCATGAAAAGGTGTGAAAAATATGAAAAGCTTCAAAAGGTGTCAAAAATATGAAGAGCATGAAACGGTCTGAAAAATAGATGCGGCATGAAATGGTGTTGAAAAACATGAAGAGAGTGAAAACGTGTGAAAAATATGTAGAGCTTCAAAACGTGTGAAATACATGAGGAGCATGAAACGAGCTGAAAAAAAGAAGCATGAAGTGGTGTGGAAAAACATGAAGAGTCTGAAAAGGTGTGAAAAATATGAAGAGCTTCAAAAGGTGTCAAAAATATGAGGAGCATGAAACTCTCTGAAAAATAGGAGGAGCATGAAGCGCTGTTCAAAAACCTGAAGAGCCTAAAGAGTTGTGAAAAATATGAAAAGCTTCAAAAGGTGTCAAAAATGAGATGAGCATGAAACGGTCTGAAAAATAGGAGGATCATGAAACGGTGTTGAAAAACATGAAGAGCCTGAAAAGGTGTGAAAAATATGAAGAGTTTCAAAAGGTGTCAAAAATATGAGGAGCATGAAACGGTCTGAAAAATAGGAGGAGCATGAAGCTGTGTTCAAAAATATGAAGAGCCTGAAAAGGTGTGAAAAATATGAAGAGCTTCAAAAGGTGTGAAAAATATGAGGAGCATGAAACGGTCTGAAAAATAGAAGCAGCATGAAACGGTGTTGAAAAACATGAAGAGCCTGAAAAGGTGTAAAAAATATGAAGAGCTTCAAAAGGTGTGAAAAATATGAGGAGCATGAAACGGTCTGAAAAATAGGAGGAGCTTGAAGCGGTGTTCAAAAACATGACGAGCCTGAAATGGTGTGAAAAATATGAAGAGCTTCAAAAGGTGTGAAATAAATGAGGAGCATGAAACGGTCAGGAATATAGGAGGAGCATGAAGCGGTGTTCAAAAACATGAAGAGCCTGAAAAGGTGTTAAAAATATGAAGAGCTTATAAAGGTGTCAAAAATATGAGGAGCATGAAACGGTCTGAAAAAGAGGAGTAGCATGAAGTGGTGTTGAATAAAATCCAGAGCCTGAAAAGGTGTGAAAAATATGAAGAGCTTCAAAAGGTGTGAAATACATGAGGAGCATGAAACGGGCTGAAAAATAGGAGAAGCATGAAGTGGTTTTGAATAAAATCAAGAGCCTGAAAAGGTGTGAAAAATATGAAGAGCTTCAAAATGTGTGAAAAATATGAGGAGCATGAAACGGTCTGAAAAATAGGAGGAGCATGAAGCGGTGTTCAAAAACATGACGAGCCTGAAAAGATGTGAAAAATATAAAAAGCTTCAAAAGGTGTCCAAATTATGAGGAGCATGAAACGGTCTGAAAAATAGGAGAAGCATGAAGTGGTGTGGAAAAACATGAAGAGCCTGAAAAGGTGTGAAAAATATGAAGAGCTTCAAAAATATGAAAAATATGAAGAGCTTCAAAAGGTGTGAAAAATTTGAAGAGCTTCAAAAAGTGTGAAAAATATGAAGAGCTTAAAATGGTGTCAAAATGAGATGAGCATGAAACGGTCTGAAAAATAGGAGGAGCATGAAACGGTCTGAAAAAGAGGAGGAGCATGAAGTGGTGTTCAAAAACATGAAGAGCCTGAAAAGGTATGAAAAATATGAAGAGCTTCAAAAATATGAAAAATATGAAGAGCTTCAAAAGGTGTGAAAAATATGAAGAGCTTCAGAAGGTGTGAAAAATATGAAGAGCTTAAAATGGTGTCAAAATGAGATGAGCATGAAACGGTCTGAAAAACAGGAGGAGAATGAAGCGGTGTTGAAAATCATCAAGAGCCTGAAAAGGTGTGAAAAATATGAAGAGCTTTAAAAGGTGTGAAATACATGAGGAGCATTAAACGGTCTGAAAAAAAGGAGGAGCATGAAGCGATTTTCAAAATCATGAAGAGTCTGAAAATGTGTGAAAAATATGAAGAGCTTCAAAAAGTGGCAAAAATATGAGGAGCATGAAACGGTCTGAAAAATAGGAGGAGCATGAAGCGGTCTTGAAAAACATGAAGAGCCTGAAAACGTGTGAAAAATATGAAGAGCTTCAAAAGGTGTAAAAAATATGGGGAGCATGAAACAGTCTGCAAAAAAGGAGGAGCATGAAGTGGTGTTGAAAAACTTGAACAGCCAGAAAATGTGTGAAAAATATAAAAAGCTTCAAAAGGTGGTAAAAATATGCGGAGCATGAAACGGTCTGAAAAATCTGAGGAGCATGAAACGGTGTTCAAAAACATGAAGAGCCTGAAAATGTGTGAGAAATATGAAGAGCTTCAAAATGTGTCAAAATATGAGGAGCATGAAACGGTCTAAAAAAGAGGAGGAGCATGAATCGGTGTTGAAAAACATGAAGAGCCTAAAAAGTTGTGAAAAATATGAAGAGCTTCAAAAAGTGTCAAAAATATGAGGAGCATGAAACGGTCTGAAAAAAAGGAGGAGCATGAAACGGTGATCAAAAACATGAGGAGCCTGAAAAGGTGTGAAAAATATGAAGAGCTTCAAAAGTTGTGAAATACTTGAGGAGCATGAAACGGTCTGAAAAATATGAGAAGCATGAAGTGGAGTGGAAAAACATGAAGAGCCTGAAAAGGTGTGAAAAATATGAAGAGCTTCAAATGGTGTCAAAAATATGAGGACCATGTAACGTTCTGAAAAATAGAAGGAGCATGAAACGGTGATCAAAAACATGAGGAGCCTGAAAAGGTGTGAAAAATATGAAGAGCTTCAAATGGTGTGAAATTCATGAGGAGCATGAAATGGTCTGAAAAATAGGAGAAGCATGAAGTGGTGTGGAAAAACATGAAGAGCCTGAAAAGGTGTGAAAAATATGAAAAGCTTCAAAAGGTGTCAAAAATATGAAGAGCATGAAACGGTCTGAAAAATAGATGCGGCATGAAATGGTGTTGAAAAACATGAAGAGAGTGAAAACGTGTGAAAAATATGTAGAGCTTCAAAACGTGTGAAATACATGAGGAGCATGAAACGAGCTGAAAAAAAGAATCATGAAGTGGTGTTGAAAAACATGAAGAGCCTGAAAAGGTGTGAAAAATATGAAGAGCTTCAAAAGGAGTGAAATACAATAGGAGCATGAAACTCTCTGAAAAATAGGAGCAGCATGAAGCGCTGTTCAAAAACCTGAAGAGCCTAAAGAGTTGTGAAAAATATGAAAAGCTTCAAAAGGTGTCAAAAATGAGATGAGCATGAAACGGTCTGAAAAATAGGAGGATCATGAAACGGTGTTGAAAAACATGAAGAGCCTGAAAAGGTGTGAAAAATATGAAGAGTTTCAAAAGGTGTCAAAAATATGAGGAGCATGAAACGGTCTGAAAAATAGGAGGAGCATGAAGCTGTGTTCAAAAATATGAAGAGCCTGAAAAGGTGTGAAAAATATGAAGAGCTTCAAAAGGTGTGAAAAATATGAGGAGCATGAAACGGTCTGAAAAATAGAAGCAGCATGAAACGGTTTTGAAAAACATGAAGAGTGTGAAAAGGTGTGAAAAATATGAAGAGCTTCAAAAGGTGTGAAAAATATGAGGAGCATGAAACGGTCTGAAAAATAGGAGGAGCTTGAAGCGGTGTTCAAAAACATGACGAGCCTGAAATGGTGTGAAAAATATGAAGAGCTTCAAAAGGTGTGAAATAAATGAGGAGCATGAAACGGTCTGGAATATAGGAGGAGCATGAAGCGGTGTTCAAAAACATGCAGAGCCTGAAAAGGTGTTAAAAATATGAAGAGCTTATAAAGGTGTCAAAAATATGAGGAGCATGAAACGGTCTGAAAAAGAGGAGTAGCATGAAGTGGTGTTGAATAAAATCCAGAGCCTGAAAAGGTGTGAAAAATATGAAGAGCTTCAATAGGGGTGAAATACATGAGGAGCATGAAACGGGCTGAAAAATAGGAGAAGCATGAAGTGGTGTGGAAAAACATGAAGAGCCTGAAAAGGTGTGAACAATATGAAGAGCTTCAAAAGGTGTGAAAAATATGAGGAGCATGAACCGGCCGGAAAAATAGAAGCTGCATGAAAAGGTGTGGAAAAACATGAAGAGCCTTGAAAAGGTGTGAAAAATATGAAGAGCTTCAAATGGTGTCAAAAATATGAGGAGCATGTAACGTTCTGAAACATAGGAGGAGCATGAAACGGTGATCAAAAACATGAGGAGCCTGAAAAGGTGTGATAAATATGAAGAGCTTCAAATGGTGTCAAAAATATGAGAAGCATGAAACGGTCTGAAAGATAGGAGGAGCATGAAACGGTGATCAGAAACATGAAGAGCCTGAAAAGTAGTGAAAAATATAAAGAGCTTCAAAAGGTGTGAAATTCATGAGGAGCATGAAACGGTCTGAAAAATAGGAGAAGCATGAAGTGGTGTGGAAAAACATGAAGAGCCTGAAAAGGTGTGAAAACTATGAAGAGCTTCAAAAGGTGTGAAATACATGACGAGCATGAAACTCTCTGAAAAATAGGAGGAGCATGAAGTGCTGTACAAAAACATGAACAGCCTGAAAAGGTGAGAAAAATATGAAGAGCTTCAAAAGGGGTGAAAAATATGAGGAGCATGATACAGTCGAAAAAATAGGAGGAGCATGAAGCAGAGTTCAAAAACATGAAGAGCCTGAAAAGGTGTGAATAATATGAAAAGCTTCAAAAGGTGTCAAAAATGAGAAGAGCATGAAACGGTCTGAAAATTAGGAGAAGCATGAAGCGATGTTGAAAAATATGAAGAGACTGAAAAGGAGTGAGACATATGAAGAGCTTCAAAAGGTGTCAACAATATGAGGAGCATGAAACGGTCTTAAAAATAGGAGGAGGATGAAGCGGTGTTCAAAAACTTGAAGAGGATGAAAAGGTGTGAAAAATATGAAGAGCTTTAAAAGGTGTCAAAAATATGAGGAGCATGAAACAGTCTGAAAAATAGGAGGAGCATGAAGAGGTGTTGAAAAACATGAAGAGCCTGAAAAGGTGTGAAAAATATGAAGAGATTCAAAAGGTGTCAAAAATATGAGGAGCATGAAACGGTGTTGAAAAACATGAAGAGCCTGAAAAGGTGTGAAAAATATGAACAGCTTCAAAAAGTGTCAAAAATATGAGGAGCATGAAACGGTCTGAAAAATAGGAGTAGCATGAAGCGGTGTTGAAAAACATGAAGAGCCTGAAAAGGTGTGAAAAATATGAAGAGCTTCAAAAGGTGTGAAAAATATGAAGAGCTTCAAATGTATCAAAAATGAGATGAGCATGAAACGGTCTGAAAAATAGGAGGAGCATGAAGTGGTGTTGAAAAAAAAGAAGAGACTGAAAAAGTGTGAAAAAATATGAAGAGCATCAAAAGGTGTCAAAAATATGAGGAGAATGAAACGGTCTGCAAAAAGGAGGAGCATGAAGTGGTGGTGAAAAACTTGAAGAGCCTGAAAAGGTGTGAAAAATATGAAAAGCTTCAAAAGGTGTCAAAAATATGAGGAGCATGAAACGGTCTGAAAAATAGGAGGAACATGAAACGGTGATCAAAAACATGAAGAGCCTGAAAAGGTGTGAAAAATATGAAGAGCTTCAAAAGGTGTGAAATACATGAGGCGCATGAAACGGGCTGAAAAATAGGAGAAGCATGAAGTGGTGTGGAAAAACATGAAGAGCCTGAAAAGGTGTGAAAAATATGAAAAGCTTCAAAAGGTGTCAAAATTATGAGGAGCATGAAACGGTCTGAAAAATAGGAGGAGCATGAAGTGCTGTTGAAAAACAGAAGAGCCTGAAAAAGTGTGAAAAATATGAAGAGCTTCAAAAGTTGTCAAAAATATGAGGAGCATGAAACGGTCTGAAAAATAGGAGGAGCATGTAACGGTCTGAAAAAGAGGAGGAGCATGAAGTGCTGTTCAAAAACATGAAGAGCCTGAAAAGGTGTGAAAAATATGAAGAGCTTTAAAAATATGAAAAATATGAAGAGCTTCAAAAGGTGTGAAAAATATGAAGAGCTTCAAGGTGTGAAAAATATGAAGAGCTTAAAATGGTGTCAAAATGAGATGAGCATGAAACGGTCTGAAAAACAGGAGGAGAATAAAGCGGTGTTGAAAATCATCAAGAGCCTGAAAAGGTGTGAAAAATATGAAGAGCTTCAAAAGGTGTGAAATACATGAAGAGCATGAAACTCTCTGACAAATAGGAGGAGCATGTAGTGGTGTTCAAAACATGAAGAGTCTGAAAAGGTGTGAAAAATATGAAGAGCTTCAAAAACTGTCAAAAATATGAGGAGCATGAAACGGTCTGAAAAATAGGAGGAGCATGAAGCGGTCTTGAAAAACATGAAGAGCCTGAAAACGTGTGAAAAATATGAAGAGCTTCAAAAGGTGTAAAATATATGGGGACCATGAAACGGTCTGCAAAAAAGGAGGAGCATGAAGTGGTGTTAAAAACATGAAGTGCCTGAAAAGGTGTGAAAAATATGAAAAGCTTAAAAATGTGTCAAAATATGAGGAGCATGAAACCGTCTGAAAAATAGGAGGAGCATGAAGCATTGTTGAAAAACATGAAGAGCCTGAAAAGTTGTGAAAAATATGAAGAGCTTCAAAAGGTGTGAAAATTATGAAGAGCTTCAAATGTGTCAAAAATGAGATGAGCATGAAACGGTCTGAAAAATAAGAGGAGCATGAAGTGGTGTTGAAAAAAAAGAAGAGGCTGAAAAGGTGTGAAATATATGAAGACCTTCAAAGGTGTCAAAAATATGAGGAGAATGAAACGTTCTGAATAATAGGAGGAGAATGAAGCGGTGTTGAAAATCATGAAGAGCCTGAAAAGGTGTGAAAAATGTGAAGAGCTTCAAAAGGTGTCAAAAATATGAGGAGAATGAAACGGTCTGCAAAATAGGAGGAGCATGAAATGGTGTTCAAAAACATGAAGAGCATGAAAAGGTGTGAAAAATATGAAGAGCTTCAAAAGGTGTCAAAAATATGAGGAGCATGAAACTGTTTGAAAAATAGGAGCAGCATGAACCGGTGTTGAAAAACATGAAGAGCCTGAAAAAGTGTGAAATACATGAAGAGCTTCAAAAGGTGTGAAATATATGAAGAGCTTCTAAAGGTGTCAAAAATATGAGGAGCATGAAACTGTCTGAAAAACAGGAGGAGCATTGTAACATTGTTCAAAAACTTGAAGAGCCTGAAAAGGTGTGAAAAATATGAAGAGCTTCAAAAGGTGTCAAATATATGAGGAGCATGAAAAGGTCTGAAAAATAGGAGCAGCATGAACCGGTGTTGAAAAACATGAAGAGCCTGAAAAGGTGTGAAAAATATGAAGAGCTTCAAAAGGTGTCAAATATATGAGGAGGATGAAACGGTCTAAAAAATAGGAGGGGCATGAAGTGGTGTTGAAAAACATGAAGAGCCTGAGAAGGTGTGAAAAATATAAAGAGCTTCAAAAGCTGTCAAAAATATGAGGAGCCTGAAACGGTCTGACAAATAGGAGTAGCATGAAGCGGTGTAGAAAAACATGAAGAGCCCGAAAAGTTGTGAAAAATATGAAGAGCTACAAAAGGTGTCAAAAATATGAGGAGCATGAAACTGTCTGCAAAATAGGAGGATCATGAAGCGGTGTAGAAAAACATGAAGAGCCTGAACAGGTGTGAAAAATATGAAGAGCTTCAAAAGGTGTCAAAAATATGAGGTGCATGAAACGGTCTGAAAAATAGGAGGAGCATGAAGCGGTGTTGAAAAACATGAAGAGCCTGAAAAGATGTGAAAAATATGAAGAGCTTCAAAAGGTTTCAAAAATATGAGGAGCATGAAACGGTCTGAAAAATATTAGGAGCATAAAACGGTGTTCAAAAACATGAGGAGCCTGAAAAGTTGTGAAAAATATGAAGAGCTTCAAAAGGTTTTAAAAATATGAGGAGCATGAAACGGTCTGAAAAATAGGAGGAGCATTGTAGCATTGTTCAAAAACTTGAAGAGCCTGAAATGGTGTGAAAAATATGAAGAGCTTCAAAAGCTGTCAAAAATATCAGGAGCATGAAACGGTCTGAAAAATAGGAGGAGCATGAAGCGGTGTAGAAAAACATGAAGAGCCTGAAAAGTTGAGAAAAATATGAAGAGCTAGAAAAGGTGTCAAAATATGAGGAGCATGAAACGGTCTGCAAAATAGGAGGATCATGAAGCGATGTAGAAAAACATGAAGAGCCTGAACAGGTGTGAAAAATATGAAGAGCTTCAAAAGGTGTGAAAAATATGAGGAGCATGAAATGGTCTGAAAAATAGGAGGAGCATGAAGTGGTGTTGAAAATCATGAAGAGCCTGAAAAGGTGTGTAAAATATGAAGAGCTTCAAAATGTGTGAAATACATGAGGAACATGAAACGGTCTGAAAAATAGGAGGAGCATGAAGTGGTGTTCAAAAACATGAAGAGCATGGAAAGGTGTGAAAAATATGAAGAGCTTCAAAAGGTGTCAAAAATATGAGGAGCAAGAAACGGTCTGAAAAATAGGAGGAGCATTAAACGCTGTTCAAACATATGAGGAGTAAGAAACGGTCTGAAAAATAGGAGGAGCATTAAACGGTGTTCAAAAACATGAAGAGCCTGGAAAGGTGTGAAAAATATGAAGAGCTTCAATAGGTGTCAAAAATATGAGGAGCATGAAACGGTCTTAAAAATAGGAGGAGCATGAAGTGGTGTTGAAAAAAATGAAGAGCCTGAAAAAGGTGTGAAAACTATGAGGAGAATGAAACGGTCTGAAAAATAGGAGGAGCATGAAACGGTCTGAAAAATAGGAGGAGCATGAAGTGGTATTCAAAAACATGAAGAGCCTGAAAAGGTGTGAAATATATGAAGAGGTTCAAAAGGTGTCAAAAATATGTGGAGCACTAAACGGTCTGAAAAATAGGAGGAGCATGAAGTGGTGTTGAAAAATATGAAGAGCTTCTAAAATTGTCAAAAATATCAGGAGCATGAAACGGTCTGAAAAATAGGAGGAGCATGAAGTGGTGTTGAAAAAAATGAAGAGCCTGAAAAGGTGTGAAAAATATGAAGAGCTTCAACAGGTGTCAAAAATATGGGAGCCTGAAACGGTCTGAAAAATAGGAGGAACATGAAGCGGTGATGAAAAACATGAAGAGCCTGAAAAGGTGTGAAAAATATGAAGAGCTTCAAAAGGTTTCAAAAATATGCGGAGCATGAAACGGTCTGAAAAATAGGAGGGGCATTGTAGCGATGTTCAAAAACTTGAAGAGCCTGAAATGGTGTGAAAAATATGAAGAGCTTCAAAAGCTGTCAAAAATATGAGGAGCATGAAACGGTCTGAAAAATAGGAGGAGCATGAAGCGGTGTTCAAAAACATGAAGAGCCTGAAAAGGTGTAAAAAATATGAAGAGCTTCAAAAGGTGTGAAATATATGAGGAGCATGAAACGGTCTGAAAAATAGGAGGAGCATGAAGCGGTGTAGAAAAACATGAAGAGCCTGAAAAGGTGTGAAAAATATGAAGAGCTTCAAAAGGTGTGAAAAATATGAGGAGCATGAAACGGTCTGAAAAATAGGAGGAGCATGAAGCCGTGTTGAGAAACATGAAGAGCCTGAAAAGGTGTGAAAAATATGAAGAGCTTCAAAAGGTGTCAATAATAAGAGGTGCATGGAACAGTCTAAAAAATAGGATGAGCATGAAACGGTCTGAAAAATTGGAGGAGCATGAAGCGGTGTTCAAAAAAATGAAGAGCCAGAAATGGTGTGAAAAATATGAAGAGCTTCAAAAGGTGTCAAAAATATGAGGAGCATGAAACGGTCTCAAAAATAGGAGAAGCATGAAACGGTCTGAAAATTAGCAGGAGCATGAAACGGTCTGAAAAATTGGAGGAGCATGAAACGGTCTGAAAAATTAGAGGAGCATGAAGCGGTGTTCAAAAATACGGAGAGCCTGAAAAGGTAAGAAAAATATGAAGAGCTTCAAAGGTGTTAAAAATATGAGGAGCATGAAACGGTCTGAAAAATAAGAGCAGCATGAAATGGTGTTGAAAAACATGAAGAGCCTGAAAAAGTGTGAAATATATGAAGAGCTTCAAAAGGTGTGAAATATATGAAGAGCTTCTAAAGGTGTCAAAAATATGAGGAGCATGAAACTGTCTGAAAAATAGGAGCAGCATGAACCGGTGTTGAAAAACATGAAGAGCCTGAAAAAGTGTGAAATATATGAAGAGCTTCAAAAGGTGTGAAATATATGAAGAGCTTCTAAAGGTGTCAAAAATATGAGGAGCATGAAACTGTCTGAAAAACAGGAGGAGCATTGTAACATTGTTCAAAAACTTGAAGAGCCTGAAAGGTTAAGAAAAATATGAAGAGCTTCAAAAGGTGTCAAAAATATGAGGAGCATGAAACGGTCTGAAAAATAGGAGCAGCATGAAATGGTGTTCAGAAATATGTAGAGCCTGAAAAGGTGTGAAAAATATGAAGAGCTTGAAAATGTGTCAAAAATATGAGGAGCATGAAACGGTCTGAAATATAGGAGGAGCATGAAACGGTCTGAAAAATAGGAGCAGCATGAAACGGTGTTCAAAAACATGAAGAGCCTGAAAAGGTGTGAAAAATATGAAGAGCTTCAAAAGGTGTGAAAAATATGAGGAGAATGAAACGTTCTGAAAAATAGGAGGAGCATGAAGCTGTGCTCAAAAACATGAAGAGCCTGAAAAGGTGTGAAAAATATGAAGAGCTTCAAAAGGTGTGAAAAATATGAGGAGCATGAAACGGTCTGAAAAATAGGAGCTGCATGAAGCTGTGCTCAAATACATGAAGAGCCTGAAAAGGTGTTAAAAATATGAAGAGCTTGAAAATGTGTCAAAAATATGACGAGCATGAAACGGTCTGAAAAATAGGAGGAGCATGAAGCGGTGTTGAAAATCATGAAGAGCCTGAAAAGGTGTGCAAAATATGAAGAGCTTCAAAAGGTGTAAAAAATATGAGGAGCATGATACGTTCTCAAAAATAGGAGGAGCATGAATCAGTGATCAACAACATGAAGAGCTTCAAAAGGTGTGAAAAATGTGAAGAGTTTCAAAACGTGTCAAAAATATGAGGAGCATGAAACGGTCTGAAAAATAGGAGGAGCATGAAGCGGTGTTGAAAAACATGAAGAGCTTCAAAAGGTGTGAAAAATAGGAAGAGTTTCAAAAATGTGAAAAATATGAAGAGCTTCAAAAGGAGTGAAAAATATGAACAGCTTCAAAAGGTGTCAAAAATGAGACGAGCATGAAACGGTATGAAAAATAGGAGGAGAATGAAGCGGTGTTGAAAATCATGAAGAGCCTGAAAAGGTGTGTAAAATGTGAAGAGCTTCAAAAGGTGTCAAAAATATGAGGAGAATGAAACGGTCTGCAAAATAGGAGGAGCATGAAATGGTGTTCAAAAACATGAAGAGCATGAAAAGGTGTGAAAAATATGAAAAGCTTCAAAAGGTGTCAAATATATATGGAGCATGAAAAGGTCTGAAAATTAGGAGGAGCATGAAGCGGTGTTCAAAAATATGAAGAGCCTGAAAAGGTGTGAAATATATGAAGAGCTTCAAAAGGTGTCAAAAATATGAGGAGCATGATACGGTTTTAAAAATAGGAGGAGCATGAAGCAGTGTGGAAAAACATGAAGAGGCTGAAAACGTGTTAAAAATATGAAGAGCTTGAAAACATTTCAGAAATGAGAGGAGCATGAAACTGTCTGAAAAACAGGAGGAGCATGAAGCAGTGTTGAAAAACATGAAGAGCCTGAAAAGGTGTGAAAAATATAAAGAGCTTCAAAAGGTTTGAAAAATATGAAGAGCTTCAAAAGCTGTCATAAATGAGATGAGCATGAAACGATCTGAGAAATAGGAGAAGCATGAAGTGGTGTTCAAAAACATGAAGAGCATGGAAAGGTGTGAAAAATATGAAGAGCTTCAAAAGGTGTCAAAAATATGAGGAGCAAGAAACGGTCTGAAAAATAGGAGGAGCATTAAACGGTGTTCAAACATATGAGGAGCAAGAAACGGTCTGAAAAATAGGAGGAGCATTAAACGGTGTTCAAAAACATGAAGAGCCTGGAAAGGTGTGTAAAATAGGAAGAGCTTCAAAATGTGTGAAATACATGAGGAACATGAAACGGTCTGAAAAATAGGTGGAGCATGAAGCGGTGTTCAAAAAAATGAAGAGACTGGAAAGGTGTGAAAAATATGAACAGCTACAAAAGGTGTCAAAAATATGAGGTGCATGAAACGGTCTTAAAAATAGGAGGAGCATGAAGTGGTGTTGAAAAAAATGAAGAGCCTGAAAAAGGTGTGAAAATTATGAGGAGAATGAAACTGTCTGAAAAATAGGAGGAGCATGAAACGGTCTGAAAAATAGGAGGAGCATGAAGTGGTGCTCAAAAACATGAAGAGCCTGAAAAGGTGTGAAATATATGAAGAGCTTCAAAAGGTGTCAAAAATATGTGGAGCATGAAACGGTCTGAATAATAGGAGGAGCATGAAGTGGTGTTGAAAAATATGAAGAGCTTCAAAAGGTGTGAAAAATATGAAGAACATGAAACGGTCTGAAAAATAGGAGGAGCATGAAGCGGTGTTGAGAACATGAAGAGCCTGAAAAGGTGTGAAAAATATGAAGAGCTTCAAAAGGTGTCAATAATAAGAGGTGCATGGAACAGTCTAAAAAATAGGATGAGCATGAAACGGTCTGAAAAATTGGAGGAGCATGAAGCGGTGTTCAAAAACATGAAGAGCCAGAAATGGTGTGAAAAATATGAAGAGCTTCAAAAGGTGTCAAAAATATGAGGAGCATGAAACGGTCTCAAAAATAGGAGAAGCATGAAACGGTCTGAAAAATAGCAGGAGCATGAAACGGTCTGAAAAATTAGAGGAGCATGAAACGGTCTGAAAAATTGGAGGAGCATGAAGCGGTGTTGAAAATCATGAAGAGCCTGAAAAGGTGTGAAAAATGTGAAGAGCTTCAAAGGTTGTGAAATACATGAGGATCATGAAACGGTCTGAAAAATAGGAGGAGCATGAAGCGGTGTTCAAAAACATGAAAAGCCTGAAAAGGTGTGAAAAATATGAAGAGCCTCAAAACGTGTCAAAAATGAGAAGAGCATGAAACTGTGTGAAAAATAGGAGTAGCATGAAGTGGTGTTGAATAAAAAGAAGACACTGAAAAGGTGTGAAATATATGAAGATCTTCTAACAGTGTCAAAAATATGAGGAGAATGAAAGCGTCTCAAAAATAGGAGGAGCATGAAGCTGTGTTGAAAAACATGAAGAGCCTGAAAAGGTTTGAAAAATATGAAGAGCTTCTAAAGATATGAAAAATATGAGGAGCATGAAACGGTCTGAAAAATGGGAGGAGCATGAAGTGGTGTTGAAAAACATGAAGAGCCTGAACAGGTGTGAAAAATATGAAGAGCTGCAAAAGGTGAAATACATGATGAGCATGAAACAGGCTGAAAAATAGGGGGAGGATTGTAGTGTTGTTCAAAAACATGAAGAGCATGAAAAATGTGAAAAATATGAAGAGCTTCAAAAGGTGTCAAAAATATGAGGAGCATGAAACGGTCTGAAAAATATGAGGAGCATGAAGTAGTGTTGAAAAACATGAAGAGCCTGAAAAGTTGTGAAAAATATGAAGAGCTTCAAAAGGAGTCAAAAATATGTGGAGCATGAAAAGGTCTGAAAAATAGGTGGAGCATGAAGAGGTGTTGAAAAACATGAAGAGCCTGAAAAGGTGTGAAATATATGAAGAGCTTCAAAAGGAGTCAAAAATATGAGGAGCATGAAAAGGTCTGAAAAATAGGAGGAGCAGGAAACGATGTTCAAAAACATGAAGAGCCTGGAAAGGTGTGAAAAATATGAAGAGCTTCAAAAGGTGTCAAAAATATCAGGAGCATGAAATGATCTGAAAAATAGGAGGAACATGAAACGGTCTGAAAAATAGGAGGAGCATGAAGCGGTGTTCAAAAACATGAAGAGCTTTAAAAGGTGTGAAAAATATGAAGAGCTTCAAAAGGTGTGAAAAATATGAAGAGCTTCAAAAGGTGTCAAAAATATCAGGAGCATGAAATGATCTGAAAAATAGGAGGAACATGAAACGGTCTGAAAAATAGGAGGAGCATGAAGCGGTATTCAAAACATGAAGAGCCTGAAAAAGTGTGAAAAATATGAAGAGCTTCAAAAGGTGTGAAAAATATGAAGAGCTTCAAAAGGTGTAAAAAATATCAGGAGCATGAAATGATCTGAAAAATAGGAGGAACATGAAACGGTCTGAAAATAGGAGCTGCATGAAGCTGTCCTCAAATACATGAAGAGCCTGAAAAGGTGTGAAAAATATGAAGAGCTTGAAAATGTGCCAAAAATATGAGGAGCATGAAACGGTCTGAAAAATAGTAGGAGCATGAAGCGGTGTTGAAAATCATGAAGAGCCTGAAAAGGTGTGAAAAATGTGAAGAGCTTCAAAAGGTGTCAAAAATATGAGGAGAATGAAACGGACTGCAAAATAGGAGGAGCATGAAGCGGTGTTGAAAAATATGAAGAGCCTGGAATGGTGTGCAAAATATGAAGAGCTTCAAAAGGTGTGAAATATATGAAGAGCTTCAAAATGTGTGAAAAATGAGATGAGCATGAAACGGTCTGAAAAATAGGAGGAGCATGAAACGGTGATCAAAAACATGAAGAGCCTGAAAAGGTGTGAAAAATATGAAGAGCTTCAAAAGGTGTGAAATACATGAGGAGCATGAAACGGTCTGAAAAATAGGAGAAGCATGAAGAGGTGTGGAAAAACATGAAGAGCCTGAAAAGGTTTGAAAAATATGAAGATCTTCAAAAGGTGTGAAATATATGAGGAGCATGAAACACTCTGAAAAATAGAAATAGCATGAAGCGGTGTTGAAAAACATGAAGAGCCTGAAAACGTGTGAAAATATGAAGAGCTTCAAAAATATGAAAAATATGAAGAGCTTCAAAAGGTGTGAAATTCATGAGGAGCATGAAATGGTCTGAAAAATAGGATAAGAATGAAGTGGTGTGGAAAAACATGAAGAGCATGAAAAGGTGTGAAAAATATGAAGAGCTTCAAGAGGTGTCAAAAATATGAAGAGCATGAAACGGTCTGAAAAATAGAAGGATCATGAAGCGGTGATCAAAAACATGAGGAGCGTGAAAAGGTGTGAAAAATATGAAGAGCTTCAAAAGGTGTGAAATTCATGAGGATCATGAAACGGTCTGAAAAATAGGAGAAGCATGAAGTGGTGTGGAAAAACATGAAGAGCCTGTAAAGGTGTGAAAAATATGAAGAGCTTCAAAAGGTGTCAAAAATATGAGGAGCATGAAACGGTCCGAAAAATAGGAGGAGCATGAAGCAGTGTTCAAAAACATGAATATCCTGAAAACGTGTGAAAAAGATGAAGAGCTTCAAAAGGTGTGAAATACATGAGGAGCATGAAACGGTCTGACAAATAGGAGGAGCATGAAGCGGTGTTGAAAAACATGAAGAGCCTGAAAACGTGTGAAAAATATGAAGAGCTTCAAAAGGTGTGAAATACATGAGGATCATGAAATGGTCTGAAAAATAGGAGGAGCATGAAACGGTGATCAAAAACATGAAGAGCCTGAAAAGTTGTGAAAAATATGAAGAGCTTCAAAAGGTGTCAAAAATATGAGGAGCATGAAAAGGTCTGAAAAATAGGAGGAGCATGAAGCGGTCTGAAAAAAAGGAGGAGCATGAAGCGGTGTTCAAAAACATGAAGAGTCTGAAAAGGTATGAAATATATGAAGAGCTGCAAAAGGTGTCAAAAATATGAGGAACATGAAACTGTCTGATAAATAGAAGGAGCATGAAACGGTGTTGAAAAACATGAAGAGCTTGAAAAGGTGTGAAAAATTTGAAGAGCTTCAAAAGGTGTGAAATACATGAGGAGCATGAAACGATCTGAAAAAAAGGAGGAGCATGAAGAGGTGTTGAAAAAAATGAAGAGCCTGAAAAGGTGTGAAAAATTTCAAGAGCTTCAAAAGGTGTCAAAAATATGAGGAGCATGAAATGATCTGAAAAATAGGAGGAACATGAAACGGTCTGAAAAATAGGAGAGGCATGAAGTGGTGTTGAAAGACATGAAGAGCCTGAAAATGTGTGAAAAATATGAAGAGCTTCAAAAGGTGTCAAAAATATGAGGAGCATGAAACGGTCTGAAAAATAGGAGGAGCATGAAGCCGTGTTGAAAAACCTGAAGAGACTGAAAACGTGTGAAATATATGAAGAGCTTCAAAGGTGTGAAAAATATGAAGAGCTTCAAAAGGTGTCAAAAATATGAGGAGCATGAAAATGTCTGAAAAATAGGAGGAGCATGAAGCGGTGTTGAATAACAAGAAAAACCTGAAAAGCTGTGAAAATTATGAAGAGCTTCAAAACGTGTCAAAAATTTGAGGAGCTTGAAACAGTCTGAAAAATTGGAGGAGCATGAAGCGGTGTTGAAAAACATGAAGAGCCTGAAAAGCTGTGAAAAATATGAAGAGCTTCAAAACGAGTCAAAAATATGAGGAGCAGTAAACCGTCTGAAAAATAGGAGGATCATCAAGTGGTGTTGAAAAACATGAAGAGCCTGAAAGGGTATGAAAAATATGAAGAGCTTCAAAATGTGTCAAAAATATGAGGAGCATGAAACCATCTGAAAAATAGGAAGAGCATGAAAAGGTATTCAAAAACATGAAGTGGCTGAAAAGGTGTGAAAGATATGAAGAGCTTCAAAATGTGTGAAATACATGAGGAGCTTCAAACGGTCTGAAAAATAGGAGGAGCATGAAGCGGTGTTGAAAAACATGAAGAGCCTGAAAAGGTGTGAAATATATGAAGAGATTCAAAAGGTGTCAAAAAAATGAGGAGCATGAAACGGTCTGAAAAATAGCAGGAGCATGAAACGGTGTTCAAAACCATGAAGAGTCTGAAAAGTTGTGAAAAATATGAAGAGCTTCCAGAGGTGTCAAAAATGAGATGAGCGTGAAACGGTCTGAAAAATAGGAGGAGCATGAAGTGGTGTTGAAAAACATGAAGTGCCTGAAATGGTGTGAAATATATGAAGAGCTTCAAAAGGTGTGAAATATATGAAGAGCTTCAAATGGTGAGAAATATATGAGGAGCAAGAAACGGTCTGATAAATAGGAGGAGCATGAAGTTGTGTTGAAAAACATGAAGTTCCTGAAATGGTGTGAAATATATGAAGAGCTTCAAAAGGTGTGAAATATATGAAGAGCTTCAAATGTTGAGAAATATATGAGGAACATGAAACGGTCTGAGTAATAGGAGGATCAAGAAGCGGTGTTCAAAAACATGAAGAGCCTGAAAAGCTGTGAAAAATAAGAAGAGCCTCAAGGTGTGAAATACTTGAGGAGCATGAAACGGTCTGAAAAATAGGAGGAGCAAGAAGCGGTGTTGAAAAACCTGAAATGCCTGAAAAGGCGTGAAATATATGAAGAGCTTCAAAAGGTGTCAAAAATAGGAGGAGCATGAAACGGTCTGAAAAATAGGAGGAGTAAGAATCGGTGTTGAAAAACATGAAGGTCCTGAAAAGATGTGAAAAATATGAAGAGCTTCAAAAGGTGTCAAAACAATGAGGAGCATGAAACGGTCTGAAAAATAGGAGGAGCATGAAGCAGTGTTGAAAAACATGAAGAGCCTGAAAAGGTGTGAAAAATATGAAGAGCATGAAAATGTGTGAAAAATATGCGGAGCATGAAACTGTGTTAAAACATGAAGAGCCTGAAAAGTTGTGAAAAATATGAAGAGCTTCAAAAGGTGTCAACAATATGAGGAGCATTAAATGGTATGAAAAATAGGAGGAGCATGTAACGGTGTTCAAAAATATGAAGAGCCTGAAAGGTATGAAAAATATGCAGAGCTTCAAAACGTCTCAAAAACATGAGGAGCATGAAACGGTCTGAAAAATAGGAGGAGCATGAAAAGGTGTTCAAAATATGAAGAGCCTGAAAAGGTGTGAAAAATATGAAGAGCATGAAAATGTGTGAAAAATATGAGGAGAATGAAACTGTGTTCAAAAACATGAAAATCCTGAAAAGGTGTGAAATATATGAAGAGCTTCAAAACGTCTCAAAAACATGAGGAGCATGAAACAGTCTGAAAATAGAAGGACCCTGAAGCAGTGTTCAAAAACATGAAGAGCCTGAAAAGGTGTGAATAATATGAAGAGCATCAAAAGATGTCAAAATATGAGGAGCATGATACGGTCTAAAAATAGGAGGAGCATGAAACGGTGTTGAAAACATGAAGAGCCTGAAAAGGTGTGAAAAATATGAAGAGCTTCAAAAGGTGTCAAAAATATGAGGAACATGAAATGGTGTTCAAAAACATGAAGAGCCTGAAAAGGTGTGAAAAATATGAAGAGCTTCAAAATGTGTCAAAAATATGAGGAGCATGAAACGGTCTGAAAAATAGGAGGAGCATGAAATGGTGTTCAAAACCATGAAGAGCCTGAAAAGGTTTGAAAAATATGAAGAGCTTGAAAACGTGGCAAAAATATGAGGAGCATGAAACGGTCTGAAAAATAGGAGGAGCATTAAGCTGTGTTGAAATTCAGGAAGAGCATGAAAAGGTGTGAAATATATGAAGAGCTTCAAAAGGTGTCAAAAATATGAGGAGCATTAAACGGTCTGAAAAATAGGAGGAGCATGAAGCGTTGTTGAAAAACATGAAGAGCCTGAAAAGGTGTGAAAAATATGAAGAGCTTCAAAATTATCAAAAATATGAGGAGCATGACACGGTCTGAAATAAAGGAGGATCATGAAGCGGTGTTGAAAAACATGAAGAGCCTGAAGGTGTGAAATATATGAAGAGCTTCAAAAGGTGTCAAAAATATGAGGAGCATGAAACGGTCTGAAAAATAGGAGTAGCATGAAGCGGTGTTGAAAAACATGAAGAGCCTGAAAAGCTGTGAAAAATATGAAAAGCTTCAAAATGTGTGAAAAATGTGAGGAGCATGAAACGGTATGAAAAATAGGAGCAGCATGATGCGATGTTGAAAAACATGTATAGCCTGAAAATGTGTGAAATATATGAAGAGCTTCAAAGGTGTCAAAACTAAGAGGAGCAGGAAATGGTCGTAAAAATAGGAGGAGCATGAAGCCGTGTTGAAAAATATGACGAGCATGAAAAGGTGTGAAAAATTATGAAGAGCTTCAAATGGTGTAAAAAATTTGAGGAGCATGAAACGGTCCGAAAAAGAGGAGCAAGAAGCGGTTTTGAAAAACATGAAGAGCGTGTAAAGGTGCGAAATATATGAAGAGCTTCAAAAGGTGTCAAAAATATGAGGAGCATGAAACGGTCTGAAATATAGGAGTAGAATGAAGTGGTGTTGAGAAACATGAAGAGCCTGAAAAGGTGTGAAAATATGAAGAGCTTCAAAAGATGTCAAAAATATGAGCAGCATGAAACGGTCTGAAAAATAGGAGAAGCATAAAACGGTGTTGAGAAACATGAAGAACCTGAAAAGGTGTGAAAAATATGAAGAGCATGAAAAGGTGTAAAAAATATGAGGAGCATGAAACAGTCAGAAAAGTAGGAGGAGCATGAAATGGTGTTCAAACACATGAAGACTTGGAAAGGTGTGAAAAATATGAAGATCTTCAGAAGGTGTCAAAAATATGAGGAGCATGAACGGTCTCAAAAATAGTACGAGCATGAAGCTGTGCTGAAAAACATGAAGAAAATGAAAAGGTGTGAAAAATATGAAGAGCTTCAAAATGTGTGAAATACATGAGGAGCAAGAAACGGTCTGAAAAATAGGAGGAGCATGAAGTGGTGTTGAAAAACATGAAGAGCCTGAAAAGGTGTGAAAAATATGAAGAGCTTCAAAACGTGTCAAAAATATGAGAAGCATGCAACGTTCTGAAAAATAGGAGGAGTAAGAACCGTTATTGAAATACATGAAGAGCCTGAAAACGTGTGAAGAATGTGAACAGCTTGAAAGTTTTGAAAAAATGAAGAGCTTCAGAAGGTGTCAAAAATGAGATGAGCATGAAACCGTCGGAAAAATAGGAGGAGCATGAAGTGGTGTTCAGAAACATGGAGAGCCTGAAATAGTGTGAAAAATATGAAGAGCTTCAAAAGGTGTGAAATACATGAGGAGCATGAAAAGGTCTGAAAAATAGGAGGAGCATGAAGGGGGGTTCAAAAACCTGAAGAGCCTGAAAAGGTGTGAAAAATATGAAGAGCTTCAAAAGGTGTGAAAAATTGGAAGAGCATGATGCGGTGTTCAAAAACATGAAAAGCCTGAAAAGGTGTGAAAAATATGAAGAGCGTCAAAAGGTGTCAAAAATATGAGGAGCATGAAATGGTCTGAAAAATAGGAGGAGCATGAAACGGTGTGCAAAAATATGAAGAGCCTGAAAAGGTGTGAAAAATATGAACAGCTTCAAAAGGTGTCAAAAAAGAGATGAGCATGTAACGGTCTGAAAAATAGGAGGAGCATGAAGCAGTGTTGAAAAACATGAAGAGTCTGAAAAGGTGTGAAAAATACAAAGAGCTTCAAAAGGTGTGAAAAATATGAGGAGCATGAAACGGTCTGAAATATAGGGGGATCATGAAGCGGTTTTGAAAAACATGAAGAGCCTGAAAAGGTGTGAAAAATGTGAAGAGCTTAAAAAGGTGTCAAAATATGAGGAACATGAATCGGTCTGAAAAATAAGAGAAGCATGAAGTGGTGTTGAAAAACATGTAGAGCCTGAAAAGGTGTGAATATTATGAAGAGCTTCAAAAGGTTTGAAATACATGAGGAGCATGAAACGGTCTGAAAAATAGGAGGAGCATGAAACGTTGTTCAAAAACAAGAAGAGCCTGAAAAGGTGTGAAAAATACGAAGAGGTTCAAAAGGTGTCAAAAATATGACGAGCATGAAATGGTCTGAAAAATAGGAGGAGCATGAAACGGTGATCAAAAATATGAAGAGCCTGAAAAGTTGTGAAAAATATGAAGAGCTTCAAAAGGTGTGAAAAATATGAGGAGCATGAAACGGTCTGAAAAAGATGAGGAGCATGAAGCGGCGTTGAAAAACATGAAGAGCCTGAACAGGTGTGAAAAATATGAACAGCTTCAAAAGGTGTCAAAAATATGAGGAACATGAATCGGTCTGAATAATAAGAGAAGCATGAAGTGGTGTTGAAAAACATGTAGAGCCTGAAAAGGTGTGAATATTATGAAGAGCTTCAAAAGGTGTGAAATACATGAGGAGCATGAAACGGTCTGAAAAATAGGAGGAGCATGAAACGTTGTTCAAAAACAAGAAGAGCCTGAAAAGGTGTGAAAAATATGAAGAGCTTCAAAAGGGGTCAAAAATATGAGGAGCATGAAACGGTATGAAAAATAGGAGGAGCCTGAAACAGTCGGAAAAAAAGGAGGACATTGAAACGTTGTTGAAAAACATGAAGAGCCTGAAAACGTGTGAAAAATAGGAGGAGCTTCAAAATGTGTCAAAAATATGAGGAGCATGAAACGGTCTGAAAAATAGTAGGAGCAAGAAGCGGCATGCAAAAACATGAAAATCCTGAAAAGTTGTGAAAAATATGAAGAGCTTCAAAAGGTGTGAAAAATGAAAGGAGCATGAAAACGGTATGAAAAATAGAAGGAGCATGAAGTGCTGTTGAAAAAAAAGAAGAGCCTGAAATAGTGTGAAAAATATGAAGAGCTTCAAAAGGTGTGAAATACATGAGGAACATTAAACGTTGTGAAAAATAGGAGGAGCATGAAGCGGTGTTCAAAAACATGAAGAGCCTGAAAAGGTGTGAAAAATATGGAGAGCTTCATAAAGTGTGAAAAATAGGAGGAGCATGAAGCGGTGTTCAAAAACATGAAGAGCCTGAAAAGGTTTGAAAAATATGAAGAGATTCAAACGGTCTGAAATACATGAGGAGCATGAAACGGTCTGAAAAATAGGAGGAGAATCAAACGGTGTTCAAAAATAAGAAGAGCCTGAAAAGCTGTGCAAAATATGAAGACCTTCAAAAGGTGTCAAAATTATGAGGAGCATTTATCGGTCTGAAAAATAGGAGTAGCATGAAGCGGTGTTCAAAAACATGAAGATCCTGAAAAGCTGTGAAAAATATAGAGCTTCAAAAGGTGTCAAAGATATGAGGAGCATGAAACGGTCTGAAAAATAGGAGGAGCATGAAACGGTGTTATAAAACATGAACAGCCTGAAAAGTTGTGAAAAATATGAAGAGCTTCAAAAGGTGTCAAAAATATGAGGAGCATGAAAAGGTCTGAAAATAGGAGGAGCATGAATCCATGTTCAAAAACATGAAGAGCCTGAAAAGGTGTGAAATATATGAAGAGCTTCAAATGGTGTCAAAAATATGAGGAGAATGAAACGGTCTGCAAAATAGGAGGAGCATGAAATGTTGTTCAAAAACATGAAGAGCCTGAAAAGGTGTGAAAAATATGAGGACTTTCAAAAAGTGTGAAATACATGAGGAGGATTAAACAGTCTGAAAAATAGGAGGAGCATGAAGCGGTGTTGAAAAACATGAAGGCCTGAAAACGTGTGAAAAACATGAAGAGCTTCAAAAGGTGTGAAAAATATGAAGAGCTTCAAAAGGTGTCAAAAATTATATGAGCATGAAATGGTCTGAAAAATAGGAGGAGCATGAAGTGTTGTTGAAAAAAATGAAGAGCCTGAAAAGGTGTGAAAAATATGAAGAGCTTCAAGAGATGTCAAAATATGAGGAGTATGAATCGTTCTGAAAAAGAGGAGGAGCATGAAGCGGTTTTCAAAGACATGAAGAGCCTGAAAAGTTGTGAAAAATATGAAGAGCTTCAAAAGGTGTCAAAAATATGAGGAGCATGAAACGGTCTGAAAAATAGGAGGAGCATGAAGCGGTGTTGAAAAACATGAAGAGCCTGAAAAGGTGTGAAAAAAATGAAGAGCTTCAAAAGGTGTGAAAAATATGAAGAGCTTCAAAAAGTGTGAAATATATGAGGAGGATTAAACGGTCTGAAAAATAGGAAGAGCATGAAGCGTTTTTGAAAATCATGAAGAGCCTGAAAACGTGTGAAAAATATGAAGAGCTTCAAAAGGTGTGAAAAATATGAAGAGCTTCAAAAGGTGTCAAAAATTCGATGAGCATGAGACGGTCTGAAAAATAGGAGGAGCATGAAGTGGTGTTTCAAAAAATGAAGAGCCTGAAAAGGTGTGAAAAATATGAAAACCCTCAAAACGTGTCAAAAATATGACGAGTATGAAACGATCTGAAAAATAGCAGGAGCATGAAGCGGTGTTGAAAAATATGAAGATTGTGAAAACGGGTGAAAATATGAAGAGCTTCAAAAATATGAAAAATATTAAGAGCTTCAAAAGGTGTGAAAACTATGAAGAGCTTCAAGAGGTGACAAAAATATGAGGAGCATGATACGGTCTGAAAAGTAGGAGGAGCATGAAGCGTTGTTGAAAAACATGAAGAACCTGAAAAGGTGTGAAAAATATGAAGAGCTTCAAAAGGTGTCAAAAATATGAGGAGCATGTAACGGTCTGAAAAATAGGAGGAGCACGAAGGGTGGTAAAAAAAATGAAGAGACTGTAAAGGTGTGAAAAATATGAAGAGCTTCAAAACGCGACAAAAATATGAGGAGCATGAAACGGTCTGAAAAGTAGGAGGAGCATGAAGCGGTGTTCTAAAACAAGAAGAGCCTGAAAAGGTGTGAAAAATATGAAGAGCTTCAAAAGGTGTCAAAAATATGAGGAGCATGAAACGGTCTGAAAAATTGCAGAAGCATGAAGCCGTGTTCAAAAAAATGAAGAGCCTGAAAAGTTGTGAAAAATATGAAGACCTTCAAAAGGAGTGAAAACATGAGGTGCATTAAACGGTCTGATAAATAGGAGGAGCATGAAGCGGTGTTGAAAAACATGAAGAGCCTCAAAACGTGTGAAAAATATGAAGAGCTTCAAAAGGTGTGAAAAATATGAAGAGCTGCAAAAGGTGTCAAAAATTCATAAGCATGAAACGGTCTGAAAAATAGGAGGAGCATGAAGTGGTGTTGAAAAAAATGAAGAGCCTGAAAAGGTGTGAAAAATATGAAGAGCTTCAAAAAGTGTGAAATACATGAGGAGCATGAAACTGTCTGAAAAATAGGAGGAATATGAAACGGTGATCTAAAACATGAAGAGCCTGAAAATATGTGAAAAATATGAAGAGCATAAAAATATGTGAAAAATATGAGGAGCATGGAACGGTTTTGAGAAACATGAATAGCCTGAAAATATGTGAAAAATATGAAGAGCATAAAAATATGTGAAAAATATGAGGAGCATGAAACTGTGTTCAAAACATGAAGAGCCTGAAAAGGTGTGAAAAATATGAAGATCTTCAGAAGGTGTCAAAATTGAAGGCATTTCCCCTGAAATCAGGAACAAGACAAGGGTGCCCACTCTCACCACTACTATTCAACATACTGTTGGAAGTTCTGGCCACAGCAATCAGAGCAGAAAAAGAAGTAAAAGGAATCCAGATAGGAAAAGAAGAAGTAAAACTCTCACTGTTTGCAGATGACATGATCCTCTACATAGAAAACCCTACAGACTCTACCAGAAAATTACTAGAACTAATCAATGAATATAGTAAAGTTGCAGGATATAAAATTAACACACAGAAATCCCTTGCATTCCTATATACTAACAATGAAAAAACAGACAGAGAAATTAAGGAAACAATACCATTCACCATTGCAACAAAAAGAATAAAATACTTAGGAGTATATCTACCTAAAGAAACAAAGGACCTATACATAGAAAACTATAAAACACTGATGAAAGAAATCAAAGAGGACACAAACAGATGGAGAAACATACCGTGTTCATGGACTGGAAGAATTAATATTGTCAAAATGGCTATTCTACCCAAAGCAGTCTATAGATTCAATGCAATCCCTATCAAGCTACCAATGGTATTTTTCACAGAACTAGACCAAAGAATTTCACAATTTGTATGGAAATACAAAAAACCTCGAATAGCCAAAGTAATCTTGAGAAAGAAGAATGGAGCTGGAGGAATCAACCTGCCTGACTTCAGACTCTACTACAAAGCCACAGTCATCAAGACAGTATGGTACTGGCACAAAGACAGAAATATAGATCAATGGAACAGAATAGAAAGCCCAGAGATAAATCCACGAACCTATGGACACCTTATCTTTGACAAAGGAGGCAAGGATATACAATGGAAAAAAGACAACCTCTTTAACAAGTGGTGCTGGGAAAACTGGTCAACCACTTGTAAAAGAATGAAACTAGAACACTTTCTAACACCATACACAAAAATAAACTCAAAATGGATTAAAGATCTAAATGTAAGACCAGAAACTATAAAACTCCTAGAGGAGAACATAGGCAAAACACTCTCTGACATAAATCAAAGCAAGATCCTCTATGACCCACCTCCCAGAATATTGGAAATATAAGCAAAACTAAACAAATGGGACCTAATGAAACTTAAAAGCTTTTGCACTACAAAGGAAACTATAAGTAAGGTGAAAAGACAGCCCTCAGATTGGGAGAAAATAATAGCAAATGAAGAAACAGACAAAGGATTAATCTCAAAAATATACAAGCAACTCCTGCAGCTCAATTCCAGAAAAATAAATGACCCAATCAAAAAATGGGCCAAAGAACTAAACAGACATTTCTCCAAAGAAGACATACAGATGGCTAACAAACACATGAAAAGATGCTCAACATCACTCATTATTAGAGAAATGCAAATCAAAACCACAATGAGGTACCATTACACGCCAGTCAGGATGGCTGCTATCCAAAAGTCTACAAGCAATAAATGCTGGAGAGGGTGTGGGGAAAAGGGAACCCTCTTACACTGTTGGTGGGAATGCAAACTAGTACAGCCGCTATGGAAAACAGTGTGGAGATTTCTTAAAAAACTGGACATAGAACTGCCATATGACCCAGCAATCCCACTTCTGGGCATACACACTGAGGAAACCAGAACTGAAAGAGACACGTGCACCCCAATGTTCATCGCAGCACTGTTTATAATAGCCAGGACATGGAAGCAACCTAGATGCCCATCAGCAGATGAATGGATAAGGAAGCTGTGGTACATGTACACCATGGAATATTACTCAGCCATTAAAAAGAATTCATTTGAACCAGTCCTAATGAGATGGATGAAGCTGGAGCCCATTATACAGAGTGAAGTAAGCAAGAAAGATAAAGAATATTACAGCATACTGACACATGTATATGGAATTTAGAAAGGTGATAACGATAACCCTATATGCAGAACAGAAAAAGAGACACAGAAATACAGAACAGACTTTTGAACTTTGTGGGAGAATGTGAGGGTGGGATATTTCAAAAGAACAGCATGTATCCTATCTATGGTGAAACAGATCACAAGCCCAGGTGGGATGAACGAGACAAGTGCTCCGGCCTGGTGCACTGGGAAGACCCAGAGGAATCGGGGGGAGAGGGAGGTGGGAGGGGGGCTCGGGTTTGGGAATACATGTAAATCCATGGCTGATTCATATCAATGTATGACAAAACCCACTGGAAAAAAAATATGAGAGGATGAAACAGTCTGAAAAATACGAGGAGCATGAAGCCGTGTTAAAAAACCTGAAGAAACTGAAAAGGTGTGAAAAATATGAAGAGCTTCAAAAGGTGTCAAAGTTATGAGGAGCATGAAACCGTCTGAAAAATAGGAGGAGCATGAAACGGTGTTCAAAAACATGAAGAGCCTGAAAGTTGTGAAAAATATGAAGAGCATGAAAATGTGTGAAAAATATGAGGAGCATGAAACTGTGTTCAAAAAAATGCAGAGCCTGAAAAGGTGTGAAAAATATGAATAACTTCAAAATGTGTCAAAAATATGAGGAGCATGAAACTGTCTGTAAAAGGAGGAGCATGAAGCGGTGTTCAAAAACATGAAGAGCCTGAAAAGGTGTAAAATATATGAAGAGCTTCAAAAAGTGTCAAAAATATGAGGAACATGAAACATTTTCAAAAATAGGAGGAGCATGAAGCGGTGTTAGAAAACCTAAAGAGCCTGAAAAGGTGTGAAAAATATGAAGATCTTCAAAAGGTGTGTAAAATATGAGGAGCATGAAACGGTCTGAAATATAGGAGGAGCATGAAACGGTGTTCAAAAACATGAAGAGGCTGAAAAGGTGTGAAAAATATGAAGAGCTTCAAAAGGTGTCAAAAATATGAGGAGCATGAAACAGTCTGAAAAATAGGAGGAGCATGAAGTGGTGTTCAAAAACATGAAGAGCCTGAAAAGTTCTGTAAAATATGAAGAGCTTCAAAAGGTGTGCAAAATATGAGGAGCATGAAACGGTCTCAAAAATAGGAGGAGCATGAAGCGGTGTTGAAAAACATGAAGAGCCTGAAAAGGTGTGAAAAATATGAAGAGTTTCAAAATGTATCAAAAATATGAGGAGCATGAAGCGCTGTTTAAAAATATGAAGAGCCTGAAAAAGTGTGAAAAATATGAAGAGCTTCAAAAGGTGTCAAATATAGGAGGAGCATGAAACAGTGTTCAAAAACAAGAAGAGCCTGAAAAGGTGTGAAAAATATGAAGAGCTTCAAAGGTGTCAAAAATATGAGGAACATGAAACAGTCTGAGAAATAGGAGGAGCATGAAGCGGTGTCCAAAAACATGAAGAGCCTGAAAAGGTGTGAAAAATATGAAGAGCTTCAAAAGGTGTCAAATATATGAGGAGCATGAAACGTTCTGAAAAATAGGAGGAGCATGAAGCTGTGTTGAAAAACATGAAGAGCCTGAGAAGGTGTGAAATATGTGAAGAGCTTTAAAAGGTGTCAAAAATATGAGGAGCATGAAACAGTCTGAAAAATAGGAGGAGTATGAAGAGGTGTTTAAAAACATGAAGAGGCTGAAATGGTGTGAAAAATATGAAGAGCTTCAAAAGGTGTCAAAAATATGAGGAGCATGAAACGACTCATAAATAGGAGGAGCATGAAGCGGTGTTGAAAAACATGAAGAGTCTGAAAAGGTGTGAAAAATATGAAGAGCTTCAAACGGTGTGAAATATATGAGGAGCATGAAACGGTCTGAAAAATACGAGGAGCATGAAGCCGTGTTAAAAAAACTGAAGAGCCTGAGAAGTTGTGAAAAATATGAAGAGCATCAATAGGGTTAAAAATATGAGGAGCATGAAACGGTCTGAAAAATAGGAGGAGCGTGAAGCGGTGTTCCAAAACATTAAGAGACTGAAAAGGTATGAAAAATATGAAGAGCTTCAAAAAGTGTCAAAAATATGAGGAGCATGAAACGGTCTGAAAAATACGAGGAGCATGAAGCCGTGTTCAAAAACCTGAAGAGCATGAAACGGTGTTGAGAAACATGAAGAGCATGAAAAGATGTGAAAAATATGAAGAGCATGAAAAAGTGTGAAAAATATAAGGAGCATGAAATGGGCTGAAAAATACGAGGAGTATGAAGCCGTGTTCAAAAACCTGAAGAGCCTGAAAAGGTGTGAAACATATGAAGAGCTTCAAAAGGTGTGTAAAATATGAGGAGCATGAAACGGTCTGAAATATAGGAGGAGATTGAAACGGTGTTCAAAAACAAGAAGAGGCTGAAATGGTGTGAAAAATATGAAGAGCTTCAAAACGTGTCAAAAATATGAGGAACATGAAACAGTTTGAGAAAAGGAGGAGCATGAAGCGGTGTTCAAAAACATGAAGAGCCTGAAAAGTTCTGTAAAATATGAAGAGCTTCAAAAGGTGTGCAAAATATGAGGAGCATGAAACGGTCTCAAAAATAGGAGGATCATGAAGCGGTGCTGAAAAACATGAAGAGCCTGAAAAGGTGTGAAAAATACGAAGAGCTTCAAAATGTATCAAAAATATGAGGAGCATGAAGCGGTGTTCAAAATCATGAAGAGCCTGAAAAGGTGTGAAAAATATGAAGAGCTTCAAAAGGTGCCAAAAATATGTGGAGCATGAAACGGTCTGAAAAATAGGAGGAGCATGAAGCGGTGTTCAAAAACATGAAGAGCCTGAAAAGGTGTGAAAAATATAAAGAGATTCAAAAGGTGTGAAAAATATGAGGAGCATTAAACGGTCTGAAAAATACGAGGAGCATGAAGCGGTGTTGAAAAACATGAAGAGCCTGAAAAGCGGTGAAAAATATGAATAGCTTCAAAAGGTTTCAAAAAGATGAGGAACATGAAACGGTTTTGAAAAACATGAAGAGCCTGAAAAGGTGTGAAATATATGAAGAGCTTCAAAGGGTGTCAAAAATATGAGGAGCATGAAACGGTCTGAAAAATAGGAGGAGCATGAAATGTTGTTCAAAAACATGAAGGGCTTGAAATGATGTGAAAAATATGAAGACTAACAAAAGGTGTCAAAATTATGAGGGGCATGAAACGGTCTGAAAAATAGGAGGAGCATCAAACGGTGTTGAAAAACATGAAGAGCCAGTAAAGGTGTGAAAAATATGAACAGCTTCCAAATGTGACAAAAATAAGATGAGCATGAAACGGTCTGAAAAATAGGAGGAGCATGAAGCGGTGTTGAAAAACATGAAGAGCCTGAAAAGGTGTGAAAAATATGAACAGCTTCCAAATGTGACAAAAATAAGATGAGCATGAAACGGTCTGAAAAATAGGAGGAGCATGAAGCGGTGTTGAAAAACATGAAGAGCCTGAAAAGGTGTGAAATATATGAAGAGGTTCAAAAGGTGTCAAAAATGCGAGGAGCATGAAACCATTGAAATATAGGAGGAGCATGAACTGGTGTTGAAAAACATTAATAGCCTGAAAAGGTGTGAAATATATGAAGAGTTTCAAAAGGTGTCAAAAATATGAGGAGCATGAAACGGTCTGAAAAAAAGGAGGAGCATGAAGTGGTGTTGAAAATCATGAAGTGCCTGAAAATGTGTAAAAAATATGAAGAGCTTGAAAAGGTGTCAAAAATATGAGGAGCATGAAACGGTCAAAAAATAGGCGGAACATGAGACGGCGTTGAAAATCAGGAAGAGCATGAAAAGGTGTGAAAAATATGAGGTGTTTTAAAAGGTGTCAAAAATATGAGGAGCATGAAACGGTGTTGAAAAAAATGAAGATCATGAAAAGGTGTGAAAAATATGAAGAGCTTCAAAAGGTGTCACATATATGACGAACATGAAACGGTCTGAAAAATAAGAGGAGCATGAAACAGTCTGAAAAAAAGTAAGAGTATGAAACTGTGTTGAAAAACATGAAGAGCTTCAAAAGGTGTGAAATACTTGAGGAGCATGAAACGGTCTGAAAAGTAGGAGGAGCATTAAGCGATGTTCAAAAACATGAAGAGTCTGAAAAGGTGTGAAAAATATGAAGAGCTTCAAAAAGTGTCAAAAATATGAGGAGCATGAAACGGTCTGAAAAATAGGAGGAGCATGAAGCGGTGTTGAAAAACATGAAGAGCCTTAAAAGGTGTGAAATATATGAAGAGCTTAAAAAGGCGTGAAATATATGAGGAACCTGAAACGCTCTGAAAAACAGGAGGAGAATGAAGCGGTTTTGAAAAATATGAAGAGCCTGAAAAGTTGTGAAATATACGAAGAGCTTCCAAAGGTGTCAAAAATTTTAGGAGCATGAAACGGTCTGAAAAATTGGAGGAGCATGAAGCAGTGTTGAAAAATATGAAGAGCCTGAAAAGGTGTGAAATATATGAAGAGCTTAAAAAGGCGTGAAATATATGAGGAACCTGAAACGCTCTGAGAAACAGGAGGAGAATGAAGCGGTGTTGAAAAATATGAAGAGCCTGAAAAGGTGTGAAATATATGACGAGCTTAAAAAGGCGTGAAATATATGAGGAACCTGAAACGCTCTGAGAAACAGGAGGAGCATGAAGCGGTGTTGAAAAACATGAAGAGTCTGAAAAGGTGTGAAAAATATGAAGAGCTTCAAAAAGAATCAAAAATATGAGGAGCATGAAACGGTCTGAAAAATAGGAGGAGCAAGAAGCAGTGTTGAAAAACTTGAAAAGCCTGAAAAGGTGTGAAAAACATGAAGAGCTTCAAGAAGTGTCAAAAATATGAGGAGCATGAAAGGGTCTGAAAAATAGGAGGAGCATGAAGCGGTGTTCAAAAACATGAAAAGTCTGAAAAGGTGTGAAAAATATGAAGAGCTTCAAAAAGTGTCAAAAATATGAGGAGCATGAAAGGGTCTGAAAAATAGGAGGAGCATGAAGAGGTGTTCAAAAACATGAAGAGCCTGAAAAGGTGTGAAACATATGAAGAGTTTCAAAATTTGTCAAAAATAAGAGGAGCATGAAACGGTCTGAAAAATAGAGGGAACATGAAGCGGTGTTGAAATACTTGAAGAGCTTGAAAAGGTGTGAAAAATATGAAGAGCCTGAAAAGAGTGAAATATATGAAGAGCTACAAAAGGTGTCAAAAATATGAGGAGCATGAAACGATCTGAAAAATAGGTGGGTCATGAAGCGGTGTTGAAAAACTTGAAGAGCCTGAAAAGGTGTTAAAAATATTAGGAGCATGAAAAGGTCTGAAAAAAAGGTGGAGCATGAAGCGGTGTTGAAAAACATGACGAGACTGAAAAAGTGTGAAATATATGTAGAGCTTCAAAAGGTGTTAAAATTTGAGGAGCATGATACGGTCTGAAAGATAGGAGGAGCATGAAGCGGTGTGGAAAAACATAAAGAGCCTGAAAAGGTGTTAAAAATATTAGGAGCCTGAAACGGTCTGAAAAATAGGAGGCGCATAAAGTGGTGTTGAAAAACTTGAAAAGCCTGAAAAGGTGTGAAAAACATGAAGAGCTTCAAGAAGTGTCAAAAATATGAGGAGCATGAAACGGTCTGAAAAATAGGAGGAGCATGAAACGGTGTTGAAAAACATGAAGAACCTGAAAAGAGTGAAATATATGAAGAGCTTCAAAAGGTGTCAAAAATATGAGGAGCATGATACGGCCAGAAAAATAGGAGGAGCATGAAGCGGGGTTGAAAAACATGAAGAGCCTGAAAAGTTGTGTAATATATGAAGAGCTTCAAAAGATGTGAAAAATATGAGGAGAATGATACGGGCTGAAAAGAAGGAGGAGCATGAAGCGGTGTTGAAAAACATGAACAGCCTGAAAAGGTGTGAAAAACATGAAGAGCTTCAAAAGGTGTCAAAAATATGAGGAGCATGAATCGGCCAGAAAAATAGGAGGAGCATGAAACGGTCAGAAAAATAGGAGGAGCATGAAGCGGTGTTCAGAAATATGAAGCGCCTGAAAAGGTGGGAAAAATATGAGGAGCATGATACGGTCTGAAAAATAGGTGGAGCATGAAGCGGTGTTCACATGAAGAGCCTGAAAAGGTGTGAAAAATATGAAGAGCTTAAAAAAGTGTCAAAAATATGAGGAGCATGAAACGGTGTTGAAAAACATGAAGAGCCTGAAAAGTTGTGTAATATATGAAGAGCTTCAAAAGATGTGAAAAATATGAGGAGAATGATACGGGCTGAAAAAGGGGGAGGAGCATGACGCGGTGTTGAAAAACATGAACAGCCTGAAAAGGTGTGAAAAACATGAAGAGCTTCAAAAGGTGTCAAAAATATGAGGAGCATGAAACGGTCTGAAAAATAGGTTGGGCATGAAGGGTGATGAAAAACATGAAGAGCCTGAAAAAGTGTGAAATACATGAAGAGCTTCAAAGGTGTTAAAATTTGAGGAGCATGATACGGTCTGAAAAATAGGAGGAGCATGAAGCGGTGTTGAAAAACATGAAGAGTCTGAAAAGGTGTGAAAAATATGAAGAGCTTCAAAAAGTGTCAAAAATATGAGGAGCATGAAACGGTATGAAAAATAGAGGGAACATGAAGCGGTGTTGAAATACTTGAAGAGCCTGAAAAGGTGTGAAAAATATGAAGAGCCTAAAAGGAGTGAAATATATGAAGAGCTTCAAAAGGTGTCAAAAATATGACGAGCATGAAACGATCTGAAAAAAAGATGGGTCATGAAGCGGTGTTGAAAAACTTGAAGAGCCTGAAAAGGTGTTAAAAATATTAAGAGCATGAAACGGTCTGAAAAATAGGTGGAGCGTGAAGCGGTGCTGAAAAACATGACGAGACTGAAAAAGTGTGAAATATATGAAGAGCTTCAAAAGGTGTTAAAATTTGAGGAGCATGATATGGTCTGAAAGATAGGAGGAGCATGAAGCGGTGTTGAAAAACATGAAGAGCCTGAAAAGGTGTTAAAAATATTAGGAGCATGAAACGGTTTGAAAAATAGGTGGAGCATGAAGTGGTGTTGAAAAACTTGAAGAGCCTGAAAAGGTGTTAAAAATATTAGGAGCCTGAAACGGTTTGAAAAATAGGAGGCGCATAAAGCGGTGTTGAAAAACTTGAAAAGCCTGAAAAAGTGTGAAAAACATGAAGAGCTTCAATAAGTGTCAAAAATATGAGGAGCATGAAACGGTCTGAAAAATAGGAGGAGCATGAAACGGTGTTGAAAAACATGAAGAGCCTGAAAAGAGTGAAATATATGAAGAGCTTCAAAAGGTGTCAAATATATGAGGAACATGAAACGGTCTGAAAAATAGGAGGAGCATGAAGCGGGGTTGAAAAACATGAAGAGCCTGAAAAGTTGTGTAATATATGAAGAGCTTCAAAAGATGTGAAAAATATGAGGAGAATGATACGGGCTGAAAAGAAGGAGGAGCATGAAGCGGTGTTCAGAAATATGAAGCGCCTGAAAAGGTGGGAAAAATATGAGGAGCATGAAACGGTTTGAAAAATAGGTGGAGCATGAAGTGGGGTTGAAAAACTTGAAGAGCCTGAAAAGGTGTTAACAATATTAGGAACCTGAAACGGTCTGAAAAATAGGAGGCGCATAAAGCGGTGTTGAAAAACTTGAAAAGCCTGAAAAGGTGTGAAAAACATGAAGAGCTTCAAGAAGTGTCAAAAATATGAGGAGCATGAAACGGTCTGAAAATTGGAAGGAGCATGAAACGGTGTTGAAATACATGAAGAGCCTGAAAAAAGTGAAATATATGAAGAGCTTCAAAAGGTGTCAAAAATATGAGGAACCTGAAACGGTCTGAAAAATAGGAGGAGCATGAAGCGGTGTTCAGAAATATGAACAGCCTGAAAAGGTGTGAAAAACATGAAGAGCTTCAAAAGGTGTCAAAAATATGAGGAGCATGAAACGGTCTGAGAAATAGGTGGAGCATGAAGCGTGATTAAAAACATGAAGAGCCTGAAAAAGTGTGAAATACATGAAGAGCTTCAAAGGTGTTAAAATTTGAGGAGCACGATACGGTCTGAAAAAAGGAGGAGCATGAAGCGGTGTTGAAAAACATGAAGAATCTGAAAAGGTGTGAAAAATATGAAGAGCTTCAAAAAGTGTCAAAAATATGAGGAACATGAAACGGTCTGAAAAATAGGAGGAGCATGAAGCGGTGTTGAAAAACATGAAGAGTCTGAAAAGGTGTGAAAAATATGAAGAGCTTCAAAAAGTGTCAAAAATATGAGGAGCATGAAACGGTATGAAAAATAGAGGGAACATGAAGCGGTGTTGAAATACTTGAAGAGCCTGAAAAGGTGTGAAAAATATGAAGAGCCTAAAAGGAGTGAAATATATGAAGAGCTTCAAAAGGTGTCAAAAATATGACGAGCATGAAACGATCTGAAAAAAAGATGGGTCATGAAGCGGTGTTGAAAAACTTGAAGAGCCTGAAAAGGTGTTAAAAATATTAAGAGCATGAAACGGTCTGAAAAATAGGTGGAGCGTGAAGCGGTGCTGAAAAACATGACGAGACTGAAAAAGTGTGAAATATATGAAGAGCTTCAAAAGGTGTTAAAATTTGAGGAGCATGAAACGGCCAGAAAAATAGGAGGAGCATGAAGCGGTGTTCAAAAATATGAAGCGCCTGAAAAGGTGGGAAAAATATGAGGAGCATGATACGGTCTGAAATGAAGGAGGAGCATGAAGCGGTGTTGAAAAACATGAACAGCCTGAAAAGGTGTGAAAAACATGAAGAGCTTCAAAAGGTGTCAAAAATATGAGGAGCATGAAACGGCCAGAAAAATAGGAGGAGCATGAAGCGGTGTTCAAAAATATGAAGCGCCTGAAAAGGTGGGAAAAATATGAGGAGCATGATACGGTCTGAAAAATAGGTGGAGCATGAAGCGTTGTTCACATGAAGAGCCTGAAAAGGTGTGAAAAATATGAAGAGCTTAAAAAAGTGTCAAAAATATGACGAGCATGAAACGGTGTTGAAAAACATGAAGTGCCTGAAAATAGTGAAATAAATGAAGAGCTTCAAAAGGTGTCAAAAATATGAGGAGCATGAAACGGTCTGAAAAATAGGTGGAGCATGAAGCGGTGATGAAAAACATGAAGAGCCTGAAAAAGTGTGAAATACATGAAGAGCTTCAAAGGTCTTAAAATTTGAGGAGGATGATACGGTCTGAAAAATAGGAGGAGCATGAAGCGGTGTTGAAAAACATGAAGAGCCTGAAAAGGTGTGAAAAACAAGAAGAGTCTGAAAAGGTGTGAAATATATGAAGAGCTTCAAAAGGTTTGAAAAATATGAGGAGCATGATACGGTCTGAAAAATAGGAGGAGCAAGAAGCACTGTTGAAAAACATGAAGAGCCTGAAAAGGTTTGAAAAACATGAAGAGTCTGAAAAGGTGTGAAATATATGAATAGCTTCAAAAGGTGTCAAAAATGTTAGGAGCATGAAGTGGTGTTGAAAAACATGAAGAGCCTGAAAATGTGTGAAAAATATGAAGAGCTTCAAAATGTATCAAAAATATGAGGAGCATGAAGCACTGTTTAAAAATATGAAGAGCCTGAAAAAGTGTGAAAAATTAGAAGAGCTTCAAAAGGTGTCAAATATAGGAGGAGCATGAAACAGTGTTCAAAAACAAGAAGAGCCTGAAAAGGTGTGAAAAATATGAAGAGTTTAAAAAGGCAGGAAATATATGAGGAATCTGAAACGCTCTGAGAAACAGGAGGAAAATGAAGCGGTGTTGAAAAATATGAAGAGCCTGAAAAGGTGTGAAATATATGAAGAGTTTAAAAAGGCAGGAAATATATGAGGAATCTGAAACGCTCTTAGAAACAGGAGGAAAATGAAGCGGTGTTGCAGAATATGAAGAGCCTGAAAAGGTGTTAACAATATTAGGAGGCTGAAACGGTCTGAAAAATAGGAGGCGCATGAAGCGGTTTTGAAAAACTTGAAAATCCTGAAAAGGTGTGAAAAACATGAAGAGCTTCAAAAGGTGTCAAAAATAAGAGGAGCATGAAACGGCCTGAAAAATAGGAGGAGCATGAAGCGGTGTTCGAAAATATGAAGAGCCTGAAACGGTGTGAAATATATGAAGAGCTGCAAAAGCTGTCAAAAATATGAGGAGCATGAAACGGTCTGAAAAATTGGAGGAGCATGATGCGGTCTTGAAAGACATGAAGACCCTGAAAAGGTGTGAAAAATATGAATAGCTTCAAAATGTGTCAAAAATATGAGGAGCATGAAACAGTCTGAAAACAAGGAGGAGCATGAAGCAGTGTTGAAAAACATGAGACCTGAAAATGTGTGAAATATATGAAGAGCTTCAAAAGGTGTCAAAAATTTTAGGAGCATGAAACGGTCTGAAAAATTGGAGGAGCATGAAGTGGTGTTGAAAAAGATGAAGAGCCTGAAAAGGAGTGAAAAATATGAAGAGTTTCAACAGGTGTGAAAAATATGAGGAGAATGAAACTGTTTGAAAAATAGAAGTAGCATGAAGCGGTGTTGAAAAACATGAAGAGACTGAAACCGTGTGAAAAATATGAGGAGCAGGAAACAGTCTGAAAAATAGGAGGAGCATGAAGTGGTGATGAAAATCATGAAGCGGCTGAAAATGTGTGAAGTATATGAAGAGCTTCAAAAGGTGTGAAAAATATGAGAAGCATGAAATGGCCTGAAAAATAGGAGGAGCATGAAGCTGAGTTGAAAAACATGAGGGGCATGAAAAGGTGAGAAAAATTTGAAGAGACTCAAAAAGTGTCAAAAATATGAGGAGCATGAAACGGTGTTGAAAAACATGAAGAACCTGAAAAGAGTGAAATAAATGAAGATCTTCAAAAGGTGTCAAAAATATGAGGAGCATGAAACGGTCTGAAAAATAGGTGGAGCATGAAGCGGTGATGAAAAACATGAAGAGCCTGAAAAAGTGTGAAATATATGAAGAGCTTCAAAGGTGTTAAAATTTGAGGAGCATGATACGGTCTGAAAAATAGGAGGAGCATGAAGCGGTCTTGAAAAACATGAAGAGCCTGAAAAGGTGTGAAAAACATGAAGAGCTTCAAAAGGTGTCCAATATATGAGGTGCATGAAACGGTCTAAAAATTAGGAGGAGAATGAAACGGTGTTGAAAAACATGAAGCCTGAAAAGGTGTGAGAAATATTAGGAGCAAGAAACGGTCTGAAAAATAGGTGGAGCATGAAGCGGTGTTGAAAAACATGAAGAGCCTGAAAAGGTGTGAAAAATATGAGGAGCATGATATGGTCTGAAAAATAGGTGGAGCATGAAACGGTGTTCAAAAACAAGAAGAGCCTGAAAAGGTGTGAAAAATATGAGGAGCATGAAACGGTCTGAAAAACAGGAGGAGCATGAAACGGTGTTCAAAAACAAGAAGAGCCTGAAAAGGTGTGAAAAATATGAAGAGCTTTAAAAGGTGTCAAAAATATGAGGAGCAGGAAATGGTCTGAAAAATCGGAGGAGCATGAAGCGGTGTTGAAAAACATGAAGAGCCTGAAAAGGTGTGAAAAACATGAAGAGTTTGAAAAGCTGTAAAATATATGAAGTGCTTCAAAAGGTGTCAAAAATATGAGGAGCATGAAACGGTCTGAAAAAGAGGAGGAGCATGAAGCGGTCTTGAAAGACATGAAGAGCGTGAAAAGGTGTGAAAAATATGAAGAGCTTCAAAAGGTGTCAAAAATATGAGGAGCATGAAGCGGTGTTCAAAAACATGAAGAGCCTGAAAAGGTGTGAAATATATGAAGAGCTTCAAAAGGTGTCAGAAATATGAGGAGCATGAAACAGTCTGAAAAATAAGAGGAGCTTGAAATGGTGTTGAAAAACAAGAAGAACCTGAAATGGTGTGAAAAATATGAAGAGCTTCAACAGGTGTGTAAAATATGAGGAGCATGAAACGGTCTGAAAAATAGGAGGAGCGTGAAGCTTTGTTGACAAAAATGAAAAGCATGAAATGGTGTGAAAAATGTGAAGAGCTTCAAAAGGTGTCAAAAATTTGAGAAGCATGAAACGGTCTGAAAAATATAGGAGGAGCATGAAGCGGTGTTCAAAAACATGAAGAGCGTGAAAAGGTGTGAAATATATGAAGAGCTTCAAAAGTTGTGAAATATAGGAGGAGCATGAAGCGGTGTTCAAAAACATGAAGAGCCTTAAAAGTGGTGAAATATATGAAGAGCTTCAAAAGGTGTCAAAAATATGAGGAGCATGAAATAGTCTGAAAAATAGGAGGAGCATGAAATGGTGTTGAAAAACATGAAGAGCATGAAAAGATGTGAAAAATATGAATAGCTTCTAAAGGTGTCAAAAATAAGAGGAGCATGAAACAGTCTGAAAATAGGAGGAGCATGAAACGGTGTTGAAAAGCATGAAGAGCCTGAAAATGTGTGAAAAATATGGAGAGCTTCAAAAGGTGTCAAAAATATAGCAGCATGAAACAGTCTGAAAATACGAGGAGCATGAAACAGTGTTGAAAATCATGAAGAGCCTGAATAGGTGTGAAAAATATGAACAGATTCAAAGGGGAAAAAATATGAGGAGCATGAAACGGTCTGAACAATAGGAGGAGCATGAAACGGTGTTGAAAAACATGAAGAGCCTGAAATTTTGTGAATAATATGAAGAGCTTCAAAAGGTGTCAAATATATGAAGAGCATGAAACGTTTTGAAAAATATGAGTAGCATGAAGCGGTGTTCAAAAACGTGAAGAGCCTGAGAAGGTGTGAAAAATATGAAGAGCTTCAATGGTGTCAAAAATATGAGGAGCATGAAACGGGCTGAAAAATAGGTGGAGCATGAAACGGTGTTGAAAAACATCAAGAGCCTGACAAGGTGTGAATACTATGAAGAGCTTCAAATGGTGTGAAAAATATAAGGAGCATGAAACGGTCTGCAAAATAGGAGGAGAATGAAAAGGTGTTCAAAAACATGAAGAGCCCGTAAAGGTGTGAAAAATATGAAAAGCTTCAAAATGTGTGAAAAATATGAGGAGCATGAAACGGTCTGAAATATAGCAGAAGCATGAAACGGTGTAGAAAAACATGAAAAGAATGAAAAGGTGTCAAAAATATGAAGAGTTTCAAAAGGAGTAAAAAATGTGAGGAGCAAGAAAAGGTCTGACAAATAGGAGGAGCATGAAACGGTGTTGAAAACATGAAGAGCATGAAAAGGTGTGAAATATAGGAGGAGCATGAAGCGGTGTTCAGAAACATGAAGAGCCTTAAACGGTGTGAAATATATAAAGAGCTTCTAAAGGTGTCAAAAATAAGAGGAGCATGAAACAGTCTCAAAATAGGAGGAGCATGAAACAGTGTTGAAAAAACTGAAGAACAGGAAAAGGTGAGAAATATATGAAGAGCCTCAAAAGGTGTGAAAAATATGAGGAGCATGAAACGGTCTGAAAAATAGGAGGAGCATCAAACGGTGTTCAAAAACATGAAGAGCCTGAAAATGTGTGAAAAATATAAAGAGCTTCAAAAGGTAAGAAAAATATGAGGAGCATGAAGCGGTGTTCAAAAACATGAAGAGCTTGAAAAGGTTTGAAATTTTTGAAGATCTTCAAAAGGTGTGAAAAATAGGAGGAGCATGAATCGGTGTTGAAAATCGTGAGGAGCCAGAAAAGTTGTGAATAATATGAATAGCTTCAAAAGGTGTGAAAAATATGAAGAGGTTCAAAAGGTGTCGAAAATGAGATGAGAATGAAACGGTCTGAAAAATAGGAGGAGCACGAAGCGGTGTTGAAAAACATGAAGAGCCTGAAAAGTTGTGAATAATATGAATAGCTTCAAAAGGTGTGAAAAATATGAAGAGGTTCAAAAGATGTAAAAAATGAGAAGAGCATGAAACGGTGTGAAAAATAGGAGGAGCATGAAACGGTGTTGAAAATCATGAAGAGCCTGAAAAGTTGTGAATAATATGAATAGCTTCAAAAGGTGTGAAAAATATGAAGAGGTTCAAAAGGTGTCGAAAATGAGATGAGCATGAAACGGTCTGAAAAATAGGAGGAGCATGAAGAGGTGTTGAAAAACATGAAGAACCTGAAAAGTTGTGAATAATATGAAGAGCTTCAAAAGGTGTCAAAAATATGAGGAGCATGAAACGGTCTGAAAAATAGGAGGAGCATGAAGTGGTGTTGAAAAAATGAAGAGACTGAAAAGGTGTGAAAAATATTAAGAGCATAAATAGGTGTCAAAAATATGAGGAGCATGAAACGGTCTGCAAAAAAGGAGGAGCATGAAGTGGTGTTGATAAACTTGAAGAGCCTGAAAAGGTGTGAAATATGAAAAGCTTCAAAAGGTGTCAAAAATATGAGGAGCATGAAACGGTCTGAAAAATAAGAGGAGCATGAAGCGGTGTTCAAAAACATGAAGAGCCTGAAAAGGTGTGAAAAATATGAAGAGCTTCAAAAGGTGTCAGAAATATGAGGAGCATGAAACGGTCTGAAAAATAGGAGGAGCATGAAGCGGTGTTGAAAAACATGAAGAGCCTGAAAAGGTGTGAAAAATATGAAGAGCTTAAAAAAATGTGAAAAATATGAAGAGCTTCAAAAGATGTGAAAAATATGAAGAGCTTCAAAAGGTGTGAAATATATGAGGAGCATGAAACGGTCTGAAAAATAGCAGGATCATGAAGCGGTGTTGAAAAACATGAAGAATCTGAAAACGTGTGAAAATCTGAAGAGCTTCAAAAATATGAAAAATATGAAGAGCTTCAAAAGGTGTCAAACATATGAGGAGAATGAAACGGTCTGCAAAATAGGAGGAGCATGAAATGGTGTTCAAAAACATGAAGAGCCTGAAATCGTGTGAAAAATATGAAGAGCTTCAAAAGGTGTGAAAAATATGAGGAGCATGAAACGGTCTGAAAAATAGGAGGAGCATGAAGCGGTTTTCAAAAATATGAAGAGCCTGAAAAGGTGTGAGAAATATGAAGAGCTTCAAAAGGTGTCAAAAGTATGAGGAGCATGAAACGGTCTGAAAATGATGAGGAGCATGAAGCGTGTTGAAAAACATGAAGAGCTTGAAAAGGTGTGTAAAATATGAAGAGGTTCTAAAGGTGTCAAAAATATGAAGAGTATGAAACGGTCTTAAAAATACGAGGAGAATGAAGTGGTGTTGAAAAACATGAAGAGCCTGAAAATGTGTGAACTATATGAAGAGCTTCAAAAGGTGTCGAATATATGAGGAGCATGAAACGGTCTGAAAAATAGGAGGATCATGAAACGGTGTTGATAAACATGAAGAGCCTGAAAAGGTGAGTAAAATATGAAGAGCTTCAAAAGGTGTCAAAAATATGAGGAGCATGATAAGGTCAGAAAAATAGGAGGAGCATGAAGCTGTGTTCAAAAACATGAAGAGCCTGAAAATGTGTGAAAAATATGAAGAGCTTCAAAAGTGTGAAAAATATGAAGAGCTTCAAAAGGTGTCAAAAATGGAATGAGCATGAAACGGTCTGAAAAACAGGAGGAGCATAAAACGTTGTTGAAACACATGAAGAGCCTGAAAAGGTGTGAAATATATGAAGGGCTTCAAAAGGTTTCAAAATTATGACGAGCATGAAACGGCCTGAAAAATATGAGGAGCATGAAATGGTCTGAAAAATACGAGGAACATGAAACGGTGTTGAAAAACATCAAGAGCCTGACAAGGTGTGAAAAATATGAAGAGCTTCAAAACGTGTGAAAAATATGAAGAGCTTCAAAAGGTGTCAAAAATATGAGGAGCATGAAATGGTCTGAAAAATAGGAGGAGTATGAAACGGTCTCAAAAATAGGAGGAGCAGGAAACGGTGTTGAAAATCATGAACAGTCTGAAAAGGTGTGAAAAATAGGAGGAGCTTCAAAATGTTTCACATATATGAGGAGCATGAAACGGTCTGAAAAATAGGAGGAGCATGAAGCTGTGTTCAAAAACATGAAGAGCCTGAAAAGGTGTGAAAAATAAGAAGAGCTTCAAAGGGGAAAAAATATGAGGAGCATGAAAGGGTCTGAAAAATAGGAGGAGCATGAAGCGGTGTTCAGAAACATGAAGAGCCTGAAAAGGTGTGAAAAATATGAAGAGCTTCAAAAGGTGTCAAAATTATGAGGAGCATGAAATGGTCTGAACAATAGGAGGATTATGAAACGGTGTTCAAAAACATGAAGAGCCTGAAAAGGTGTGAAAAATATGAAAAGTATCAAAACGTGTCAAAATTATGAGGAGCATGAAACGGTCTGAAAAATAGTAGGATCATGAAACGGTGTTGAAACATATTAAAAGCCTGAAAAGTTGTGAAAAATATGAAGAGCTTCCAAAGGTGTCAAAAATTTGAGGAGCATGAAACAGTCTGAAAAATAGGAGGAGCATATAGCTGTGTTCAAAAACATCAAGAGCCTGAAAAGGTGTGAAAAATATGAAGAGCTTCAAAAAGTGTGAAATATATGAGGTTCATGAAACGGTCTGAAAAATAGAAGCAGCAGGAAACAGTGTTGAAAAACATGAAGAGCCTGAAAAAGTGTGAAAAATATGAAGAGCTTAAGAAGGTGTGAACAATATGAAGAGCTTCAAAATGTGTCAAAAATGAGATGAGCATGAAACGGTCTGAAAAATAGGAGGAGCATGAAGCGGTGTTCAAAACATGAAGAGCCCGAAAAGGTGTGAAAAATATGAAGAGCTTCAAAAGGTGTCAAAAATATGAATACCATGAAAAGGTTTGCAAAAAAGGAGCATGAAGTGGTGTTGAAAAACATGAAGAGCCTGAAAAGGTGTGAAAAATATGAAAAGTTTCAAAAGGTGTCAAAAATATGAGGAGCATGAAACGGTCTGAAAAATAGGAAGAGCATGAAGCGGTGTTCAAAAACATGAAGAGCCTGAAAAGGTTTGAAAAGTATGAAGAGCTTCAAAACGTGTCAAAAATATGAGGAGCATGAAACGGTCTGAAAAATAGGAGGAGCATGAAGTGGTGTTGAAAAACATGAAGAGCCTGAAAAGGTGTGAAAAATATGAAGAGCTTCAAAAGGTGTCAAAAATATGAGGAGCATGAAATGGTCTGAACAATAGGAGGATTATGAAACGGTGTTCAAAAACATGAAGAGACTGAAAAGGTGTGAAAAATATGAAAAGCATCAAAACGTGTCAAAATTATGAGGAGCATGAAACGGTCTGAAAAATAGGAGGAGCATGAAGCGGTGTTGAAAAACATGAAGAGCCTCAAAAGGTGTGAGAAATATGAAGAGCTTCCAAAGGTGTCAAAATATGAGGAGCATGAAACTGTCTGAAAATGATGAGGAGCATGAAGCGTGTTGAAAAACATGAAGAGCTTGAAAAGGTGTGTAAAATATGAAGAGGTTCTAAAGGTGTCAAAAATATGAGGAGCATGAAACGGTCTTAAAAATACGAGGAGAATGAAGTGGTGTTGAAAAACATGAAGAGCCTGAAAAGGTGTGAACTATATGAAGAGCTTCAAAAGGTGTCGAATATATGAGGAGCATGAAACGGTCTGAAAATTAGGAGGATCATGAAACGGTGTTGATAAACATGAAGAGCCTGAAAAAGTGTGAAAAATATGAAGAGCTTCAAAAGGTGTCAAAAATATGAGGAGCATGATACGGTCAGAAAAATAGGAGGAGCATGAAGCTGTGTTCAAAAACATGAAGAGCATGAAAATGTGTGAAAAATATGAAGAGCTTCAAAAGTGTGAAAAATATGAAGAGCTTCAAAAGGTGTCAAAAATGGCATGAGCTTGAAACGGTCTGAAAAATACGAAGAGCATGAAGTAGTGTTGAAAAACATGAAGAGCCTGAAAAGGTGTGAAATATATGAAGAGCTTCAAAAGGTGTCAAATATATGAGGAGCATGAAACGGTCTGAAAAATAGGAGGATCATGAAACGGTGTTGAAAAACATGAAGAGCCTAAAAAGTTGAGAAAAATATGAAGAGATTCTAAAGGTTTCAAAAATGTGAGGAGCATGAAACAGTCTGAAAAATAGGAGGAGCATGAAGCGGTGTTGAAAAACATGAAGAGCCTGAAAAGGTGTGAAAAATATGAAGAGCTTCAAACGGTGTCAAAAATTTGAGGAGCATGAAACGGTCTGAAAAAGAGGAGGAGGATGAAGCGGTGTTGAAAAACATGAAGAGCCTGAAAACGTGTGAAAAATATGAAGAGCTTCAAAAGGTGTGAAAAATATGAAGAGTTTCAAAAGGTGTGAAATATATGAAGAGCTTCAAAAGGTGTCAAAAATGAGATGAGCATGACACGGTCTGAAAAATAGGAGGAGCATGAAGTGGTGTTGAAAAAAATGAAGAGCCTGAATAGGTGTGAAATATATGAAGAGCTTCAAAAGGTGTCTAAAATATGAGAAGAACGAGACGGTCTGAAAAATAGGAGGAGCATGAAGCAGTGTTGAAAAATATGAAGAGCCTGAAAAGATGTTAGAAATATGAAGAGCTTCAAAAGGTGTCAAAAATATGAGGAGCATGAAACGGTCTAAAAAATAGGAGGAGCATGAAGTGGTGTTCAAAAACATGAAGAGCCTGAAAAGGTGTGAAAAATATGAAGAGCTTCAAAAGGATTCAAAAATATGAGGAGCATGAAAAGGTCTGAAAAATAGGAGGAGCCTGAAACCGTGATGAAAAACATGAAGAGCCTGAAAAGGTGTGAAAAATATGGATAGCTTCAAATGGTGTGAAATACATGAGGAGCATGAAACGGACTGAAAATAGGAGAAGCATGGAGTGCTGTTCAAAAACATGAAGAGCCTGAAAAGGTGTGAAAAATATGGATAGCTTCAAATGGTGTGAAATACATGAGGTGCATGAAACTCTCTGAAGAATAGATGAAGCATGAAGTGCTGTTCAAAAACATGAAGAGCCTGAAAAGTTGTGAAAAATATGAAGAGCTTCAAATGGTGTGAAAAATATGAGGAGCATGATACTGTCTGAAAAAAGGAGGAGCATGAAGCGGTGTTCAAAAACATGAAGAGCCTGAAAAGTTGTGAAAAATATGAAAAGCTTCAAAAGGTGTCTAAAATGAAATGAGCATGAAACGGTCTGAAAAATAGGAGGAGCATAAAGCAGTGTTGAAAAACATGAAGAGCCTGAAAATGTGTGAGAAATATGAAGAGCTTCAAAAGGTGTCAAAAATATGAGGAGCATGAAACGGTCGGAAAAATAGGAGAAGCATGAAGCCGTGTTGAAAAACATGAAGAGCCTGAAAAGGTGTGAAATATATGAAGAGCTTCAAAATGTGTCAAATATATGAGGAGCATTAAACGGTCTGAAAAATAGGAGGAGCATGAAGCGGTGTTGAAAAACATGAAGAGCCTGAAAAGGTGTGAGAAATACGAAGAGCTTCAAAAGGTGTCAAAAATATGAGGAGCATGAAACGGTCTGCAAAAAAGGAGGAGCATGAAGGGGTGTTGAAAAACATGAAGAGCCTGAAAAGGTGTGAGAAATATGAAGAGCTTCAAAAGGTGTCAAAAATATGAGGAGCATGAAACGGTCGGAAAAATAGGAGAAGCATGAAGCCGTGTTGAAAAACATGAAGAGCCTGAATAGGTGTGAAATATATGAAGAGCTTCAAAAGGTGTCTAAAATATGAGAAGAACGAGACGGTCTGAAAAATAGGAGGAGCATGAAGCAGTGTTGAAAAATATGAAGAGCCTGAAAAGATGTTAGAAATATGAAGAGCTTCAAAAGGTGTCAAAAATATGAGGAGCATGAAACGGTCTAAAAAATAGGAGGAGCATGAAGTGGTGTTCAAAAACATGAAGAGCCTGAAAAGGTGTGAAAAATATGAAGAGCTTCAAAAGGATTCAAAAATATGAGGAGCATGAAAAGGTCTGAAAAATAGGATGAGCCTGAAACCGTGATGAAAAACATGAAGAGCCTGAAAAGGTGTGAAAAATATGGATAGCTTCAAATGGTGTGAAATACATGAGGAGCATGAAACGGACTGAAAATAGGAGAAGCATGGAGTGCTGTTCAAAAACATGAAGAGCCTGAAAAGGTGTGAAAAATATGGATAGCTTCAAATGGTGTGAAATACATGAGGTGCATGAAACTCTCTGAAGAATAGAAGAAGCATGAAGTGCTGTTCAAAAACATGAAGAGCCTGAAAAGTTGTGAAAAATATGAAGAGCTTCAAATGGTGTGAAAAATATGAGGAGCATGATACTGTCTGAAAAAAGGAGGAGCATGAAGCGGTGTTCAAAAACATGAAGAGCCTGAAAAGTTGTGAAAAATATGAAAAGCTTCAAAAGGTGTCTAAAATGAAATGAGCATGAAACGATCTGAAAAATAGGAGGAGCATAAAGCAGTGTTGAAAAACATGAAGAGCCTGAAAATGTGTGAGAAATATGAAGAGCTTCAAAAGGTGTCAAAAATATGAGGAGCATGAAACGGTCGGAAAAATAGGAGAAGCATGAGCCGTGTTGAAAAACATGAAGAGCCTGAAAAGGTGTGAAATATATGAAGAGCTTCAAAAGGTGTCAAAATTATTAGGGGCATGAAACGGTCTGAAAAATACGAGGAGCATGAAGTGGTGTTGAAAAACATGAAGAGCCTGAAAAGGTGTGAAAATTATGAAGAGCTTCAAAAGGTGTCAAAAATATGAGGAGCATGAAACGGTCTGAAAAATAGGAGAAGCGTGAAGCTGTGTTCAAAAACATGAAGAGCCTGAAAAGTTGTGAAAAATATGAAGAGCTTCAAAAGGTGTGAAAAATATGAGGAGCATGAAAAGGTCTGAAAAATAGAAGCAGCATGAAATGGTGTTGAAAAACATGAAGAGCCTGAAAAGGTGTGAAAAATATAAAGAGCTTCAAAAATGTGAAAATTATGAAGAGCTTCAAAAGGTGTGAAATATATGAAGAGTTTCAAAAGGTGTTAAAAATTAGAAGAGCAAGAAACGGTCTGAAAAATAGGAGGAGCATGAAATGGTGTTGAAAAACATGAAGAGCCTGAAAAGGTGTGGAAAATATGAAGAGATTCAAAAGGTGTCAATAATATGAGGAGCATGAAACTGTCTGAAAAATGGGAGGAGCATGAAGCTGTGTTCAAAAACATGAAGAGCCTGAAAAGGTGTGAAAAATATGAGGAGCATGAAATTGTCTGAAAAATAGGAGGAGCATGAAGTGGTGTTCAAAAACATGAAGAGCCTGAAAAGTTGTGAAAAATATGAAGAGCTTCAAAAGGTGTCAAAAATACGAGGAGCATGAAACGGTCTGAAAAATAGGAGGAGCATGAAGCGTTGTTGAAAAACGTGAAGAGCCTGAAAAGGTGTGAAAAATATGAAGAGCTTCAAAAGGTGTCAAAAATACGAGGAGCAATAAACGGTCTGAAAAATAGGCGGAGCATGAAGCGGTGATCAAAAACATGAAGAGCCTGAAAGGTGTGAATAATATGAAGAGCTTCAAAAGCTGTCAAAAATATGAGGAGCATGAAACGGTCTGAAAAATACGAGGAGCATCAAGCGGTGTTGAAAAACATGAAGAGCCTGAAAAGGTGTGAAAAATATGAAGAGCTTCAAAAGGTGTGAAATATATGAAGAGCATGAAACGGTGTGAAAAATAGGAGGAGCATGAAGCGGTGTTGAAAAATATGAAGAGCCTAAAATGTGTGAAAATTATGAAGAGCTTCAAAAGGTGTCAAAAATATGAGGAGCATGAAACGGTCTTAAAAATAGGAGGAGGATGAAGTGGTGTTCAAAAACTTGAAGAGGATGAAAAGGTGTGAAAAATATGAAGAGCTTTAAAAGGTGTCAAAAGTATGAGGAACATGAAACGGTCTGAAAAATAGGAGGATTATGAAACGGTGTTCAAAAACATGAATAGCCTGAAAAGGTGTGAAAAATATGAAGAGCCTCAAAACGTGTCAAAAATATGTGGAACATGAAACGGTATGATAAATAGCAGGAGCATGAACTGGTGTTGAAAAACATGAAGAGTCTGAAATCGTGTGAAAAATATGAAGAGCTTCAAAAATGGGAAAAATATGAAGAGCTTCAAAAGATGTGAATAATATGCAAAGCTTCAAAAGATGTCAAAAATGAGATGAGCATGAAACAGTCTGAAAAATAAGAGGGGCATGAAATCGTGTTCAAAAATATGAAGAGCCTGAAAAGGTGTGAAAAATATGAAGAGCTTCAAAAGGTGTGAAAAATATGAGGAGCATGATACGGTCTGAAAAATAGGAGGAGCATGTAGCGGTGTTCAATAACATGAACAGCCTGAAAAGGTGTGGAAAATATGTGTAGCTTCAAAAGGTATTAAATACATGAGGAGCATGAAACCGTCTGAAAAATAAGATTAGCATGAAGCAGTGTTCAAAAACATGAAGAGCCTGAAAAGGTGTGAAAAATATGAAGAGCTTCAAATGGTGTCAAAAATATGAGAAGCATGAAACGGTCTGAAAGATAGGAGGAGCATGAAACGGTGATCATAAACATGAAGAGCCTGAAAAGGTGTGAAAAATATGAAGAGCTTCAAAAGGTGTCAAAAATATGAGGAGCATGAAACGGTCTGAAAAATAGGAGAAGCATGAAGTGGTGTGGAAAAACATGAAGAGCCTGAAAAGGTGTGAAAAATATGAAGAGCTTCAAAAGGAGTGAAATACATGAGGAGCATGAAACTCTCTGAAAAATAGGAGGAGCATGAAGTGGTGTTCAAAAACATGAAGAGCCTGAAAAGTTGTGAAAAATATGAAGAGCTTCAAAAGGAGTGAAAAATATGAGGAGCATGAAACGGTCTGAAAAATAGATGCGGCATGAAATGGTGTTGACAAACATGAAGAGCCTGAAAAGGTGTGAAAAATATGAAGAGATTCAAAAGGTGTGAAATACATGAGGAGTATGAAATGGGCTGAAAAATAGAAGCAGGAAGTCGTGTGGAAAAACATGAAGAGCCTGAAAAGGTGTGAAAAATATGAAGAGTTTCAAAAGGAGTGAAATACATTATTAGCATGAAACTCTCTGAAAAATAGGATGAGCATGAAGCGGTGTTCAAAAACATGAAGAGTCTAAAAAGTTGTGAAAAATATGAAAAGCTTCAAAAGGTGTCAAAAATGAGATGAGCATGAAACGGTCTGAAAAATAGGAGGATCATGAAATGGTGTTGAAAAACATGAAGAGCCTGAAAAGGTGTGAAAAATATGAAGAGTTTCAAAAGGTGTCAAAAATATGAGGAGCATGAAACGGCCTGAAAAAGAGGACGAGCATGAAGCTGTGTTCAAAAATATGAAGAGCCTGAAAAGGTGTGAAAAATATGAAGAGCTTCAAAAGGTGTCAAAAATATGAGGAGCATGAAACGGTCTGAAAAATAGAAGCAGCATGAAATGGTGTTGAAAAACATGAAGAGCCTGAAAAGGTGTGAAAAATATGAAGAGCTTCAAAAGGTATGAAAAATATGAGGAGCATGAAACGGCCTGAAAATTAGAAGCAGCATGAAACGGTGTTGAAAAATATGATGAGCCTGAAAAGGTGTGAAAAATATGAAGAGCTTCAAAAGGGGTCAAAAATATGAAGAGCATGAAACGGTCTGTAAAATAGGAGGATCATGAAGCGGTGTTCCAAATCATGAAGAGCCTGAAAAGGTGTGAAAAATATCAAGAGCTTCAAAACGTGTCAAAAATATGAGGAGCATGAAACGGTCTGAAAAATAGGAGGAGCAAGAAGCGGTGTTGATAAAAATGAACAGCCTGAAAACGTTTGAAAAATATGAAGAGCTTCAAAACGTGTGAAATTAATGAGGAGCATGAAACGGTCTGAAAAATACGAGAAACATGAAGTGGTGTGGAAAAACATGAAGAACCTGAAAACGTGTGAAAAATATGAAGAATATCAAAAGGTGTCAAAAATATGAAGGGCATGAAACGGTCTGAAAATTTGAAGGATCATGAGCGGTGTTCAAAAACATGAGGAGCCTGAAAAGATGTGAAAAATATGAAGAGCTTCAAATGGTGTCAAAAATATGAGAAGCATGACACGGTCTGAAAGATAGGAGGAGCATGAAACGGTGATCAGAAACATGAAGAGCCTGAAAAGTTGTGAAAAATATGAAGAGCTTCAAAAGGTGTGAAAAATATGAAGAGCTTCAAAAGGTGTCAAAAATTAGATGAGCATGAAAGGGTCTGAAAAATAGGAGGAACATGAAGTGGTGTTGAAAATAATGAAGAGCCTGAAAAGGTGTGAAAAATATGAAGAGCTTCTAATGGTGTCAAAAATATGAGGAGCATGAAACGGTCTGAAAAATAGGAGGAGCATGAAGTGGTGTGGAAAAACATGAAGAGCCTGAAAAGGTGTGAAAAATATGAAGAGCTTCAAAATGTGTCAAAAATATGAGGAGCATGAAACGGTCTGAAAAATAGGAGGAGCAAGAAGCGGTGTTGAAAAACATGAAGAGTCTGAAAACTTGTGAAAAATATGAAGAGCTTCAAAAGATGTGAAAAATATGAAGAGCTTCAAAAGGTGTCAAAAATGAGATGAGCATGAAACGGTCTGAAATATAGGAGGAGCATGAAGCGGTATTGAAAAACATGAAGAACCTGAAAAGGTGTGAGAAATATGAAGAGCTTTCACAGGTGTCAAAAATATAAGGAGCATGAAACGGTCTGAAAAAGAGGAGAAGCATGAAGCGGTGTTGAAAAACATGAAGAGCCTGAAAACGTGTGAAAAATTTGAAGAGCTTCAAAAGGAGTGAAAAATATGAAGAGCTTCAAAAGGTGTCAAAAATGAGATGAGCATGAAACGGTCTGAAAAAAAGGAGGAGCATGAAGTAGTGTTGAAAAACCTGCAGAGCCTGAAAAGGTGAGAAAAATATGAAGAGGTACAAAAGGTGTTAAAAATATGAGGAGAATGAAACGGTCTGAAAAATAGGAGGAGCATGAAGCGGTCTTGAAAAACATGCAGAGCCTGAAAAGGTGAGAAAATTATGAAGAGCTTCAAAAGGTGTGAAATAAATGAGGAGCATGAAGCGGTCTGAAAAATAGGAGGAGCATGAAGCGGTGTTGAAAAACATGAAGAGCCTGAAAATGTGTGAAAAATAAAAAGAGCCTCAAAACGTGTCAAATATATGAGGAGCATGAAATGGTCTGAAAAATAGGAGGAGCAGGAAGTGGTGTTGAAAAACGTGAAGTGCCTGAAAAGTTGTGAAAAATATGAAGAGCTTCAAAAGGTGTGAAACACATGAGGAGAATTAAACGGTCTGAAAATTAGGAGGAGCATGAAGCGTTGTTCAGAAACATGAAGAGCCTGAAAAGGTCTGAAAAATATGAAGAGCTTCAAAAGTGTGAAAAATATGAGGAGCATGAAACGGTCTGAAAAATAGGAGGAGCATGAAGCGGTGTTCAAAAACATGAAGAGCCTGAAAAGGTGTGAAAAATATGAAGAACTTCAAAAGGTGTCAAAAATATGAGGAGCATGAATAGGTCTGAAAAATAGGAGGAGCATGAAGCGGTGTTCAAAAACATGAAGAGCCTGAAAACGTGTGAAAAACATGAAGAGCTTCAGAAGGTGTGAAAAATATGAAGGGCTCAAAAGGTGTCAAAATGAGATGAGCATGAACCGGTCTGAAAAATAGGAAGAGCATGAAGCGGTGTTGAAAAACATGAAGAGCCTGAAAAGATGTGAAAAATATGAAGAGCTTCAAAAGGTGTAAAAAATATGAGGAGAATGAAACGGTGTGAAAAATAGGAGGAGCATGAAGTGGTGTTGAAAAACATGAAGAGCCTGAAAAGGTGTGAAAAATATGAAGAGCTTCAAAAGGTGTCAAAAATATGAGGAGCATGAAACGGTCTGAAAAATAGGAGGAGCATGAAGCGGTGTTGAAAAACATGAAGAGCCTTAAAACGTGTGAAAAATATGACGAGCTTCAAAAGGTATGAAAAATATGAAGAGCAAGAAACGGTCAGAAATATATGAGGAGCATGATGCGGTGTTGGAAAACATGAAGAGCCTGAAAACGTGTGAAAAATTTGAAGAGCTTCAAAAGGAGTGAAAAATATGAAGAGCTTCAAAATGTGTCAAAAATGAGATGAGCATGAAACGGTCTGAAAAAAAGGAGGAGCATGAAGTAGTGTTGAAAAACATGCAGAGCCTGAAAAGGTGAGAAAAATATGAAGAGCTACAAAAGGTGTTAAAAATATGAGGAGCATGAAACGGTCTGAAAAATAGGAGGAGCATGAAGCAGTGTTCAAAAACATGAAGAGCCTGAAAAGGTGTGAAAAATATGAAGAGCTTCAAAGGTGTGAAAAATATGAGGAGCATGAAACGGTCTGACAAATAGGAGGAGCATGAAGTGGTTGTGAAAAACATGAAGAGCCTGAAAATGTGTGCAAAATATGAAGAGCTTCAAAAGGTGTGAAATACATGTGGAGCATGAAACGGTCTGAAAAATAGGAGGATCATGAAGCGTTGTTCAAAAAAATGCAGAGACTGAAAAGGTGTGGAAAATATGAAGAGCTTCAAAAGGTGTCAAATTATGAGCAGCATGAAACGGTCTGTAAATAGGACGAGCATGAAGCGGTGTTCAAAAACATGAAGAGCCTGAAAAGGTGTGAAAAATAGTAAAAGCCTCAAAAAGTGTCAAAAATATGAGGAGCATAAAACGGTCTGAAAAATTGCAGGAGCATGAAGTGGTGTTGAAAAACATGAAGAGTCTGAAAACGTGTGAAAATAGAAGAGCTTTAAAAATATGAGAAATATGAAGAGTTTCAAAAGGTGTCAAAATGAGATGAGCATGAAACGGTCTGAAAAACAGGAGGAGAATGAAGCAGTGTTGAAAATCATCAAGAGCATGAAAAGGTGTGAAAAATATGAAGAGCTTCAAAAGTTATCAAAAAGGGATGAGCCTGAAAAGGTCTGAAAAATAGGAGGAGCAAGAAGTGGTGTTGAAAAAAATGAGAAGCCTGAAAAGGTGTGAAATATATGAAGAGCTTCAAAAGGTGTGAAATACATGAGGAGCATGAAACTCTCTGAAAAAAAGAAGGAGCATGAAGTGTTGTTGTAAAACATGAAGAGCCTAAAAAGGTGTGAAAAATATGAAGAGCTTCAAAAGGTGTCCAAAATATGAGGAGCATGAAACGGTCTGAAAAATAGGAGGAGCATGGAGTGGTGTTGAAAAACATGAAGAGCCTGAAAAGGTGTGAAAAATATGAAGAGCTTCAAAAGGTGTCAAAAATATGAGGAGCATGAAACGGTCTGAAAAATAGGAGGAGCATGGAGTGGTGTTGAAAAACATGAAGAGCCTGAAAAGCTGTGAGAAATATGAAGAGCTTCAAAAGGTGTGAAAAATATGAAGAGCTTCAAAAGGTGTCAAAAATATGAGGAGTATGAAACGGTCTGCAACATAGGAGGAGCATGAAATGGTGTTCAAAAACATGAAGAGCCTGAAAAGGTGTGAAAAATATGAAGAGTTTCAAAAGGTGTGAAATACATGAGGAGGATTAAACGGTCTGAAAAATAGGAGGAGCATGAAGCGGTGTTGAAAAACATGAAGAGCCTGAAAACGTGTGAAAAATATGAAGAGCTTCAAAAGGTGTGAAAAATATGAAGAGCTTCAAAAAGTGTCAAAAATTAGATGAGCATGAAACGGTCTGAAAAATAGGAGTAGCATGAAGTGGTGTTGAAAAATATGAAGAGCCTGAAAACGTGTGAAAAATATGAAGAGCTTCAAAATGTGTGAAAAATATGAAGAGCTTCAAAAGTTGTCAAAATGAGATGAGCATGAAACGGTCTGAAAAATAGGAGGAGAATGAAGCGGTGTTGAAAAACATGAAGAGCCTGAAAACGTGTGAAAAATATGAAGAGCTTCAAAAGGTGTAAAAAATATGAAGAGCTTCAAATGGTGTCAAATATTAGATGAGCCTGAAACGGTCTGAAAAATAGGAGGAGCATGAAGCGGTGTTGAAAAACATGAAGAGCCTGAAAAGGTGTGAAAAATATGAAGAGCTTCAAAAGGTGTCAAAAATATGAGGAGCATGAAACGGTCTGAAAAATAGGAGTAGCATGAAGTGATGTTGAAAAATATGAAGAGCCTGAAAACGTGTGAAAAACATGAAGAGCTTCAAAATGTGTGAAAAACATGAAGAGCTTCAAAAGGTGTGAAAATGAGATGAGCATGAAACGGTCTGAAAAATAGGACGAGCATGAAGTGGTGTTAAACAAAATGAAGAGCCTGAAGAGGTGTGAAAAATATGAAGAGCTTCAAAAGGTGTCAAAATGAAATGAGCATGAAACGGTCTGAAAAACAGCAGGAGATTGAAGCGATGCTGAAAATCATCAAGAGCCTGAAAAGGTGTGAGAAATATGAAGAGCTTCAAAAGGTGTCTAACATATGAGGAGCATGAAAAAATCTGAAAAATAGGAGGAGCATGAAGCGGTGTTCAAAAATATGAAGAGACTGAAAAGGTGTGAAATATATGAAGAGCTTCAAAAGGTGTCAAAAATATGAGGAGCATGAAACGGTCTGAAAAATAGGAGGAACATGAAGCGGTGTTCAAAAACATGAAAAGCCTGAAAATTTGTGAAAAATATGGAGAGCTTCAAAAGGTGTCAAAAATATGAGGAGCATGAAACGTTCTGAAAAATAGGAGGAGGAGGAAGCAGTGTTGAAAAACATGAAGATCCTGAAAAGGTGTGAAAAATATGAAGAGCTTCAAAAGGTGAGAAAAATATGAAGAGCTTCAAAAGGTGTCAAAAATTAGATTAGCATGAAAGGGTCTGAAAAATAGGAGGAGCATGAAGTGATGTTGAAAAACATGAAGAGCCTGAGAAGGTGTGAAATATATGAAGAGCTTCAAAAGGTGTGAAAAAAATGAAGAGCTTCAAAAGTTGTGAAAAATATGAGGAGCATGAAACGGTCTGAAAAACAGGAGGAGCATGAAACGGGGTTCAAAAACATGAAGAGCCTGAAAAGGTGTGAAAAATATGAAGAGCTTCAATAGGTGTGATATACATGAGGAGCAAGACGGTCTGAAAAATAGGAGGAGCATGAAGCTGTGTTCAAAAACATGAAGAGCCTGAAAAGGTGTGAAAAATATGAAGAGCTTTAAAAGATGTAAAAATACGAAGAGCTTCAAAAGATGTGAAAAATATGAAGAGCTTCAAAAGGTGTCAAAAATATGAGGAGCATGAAATGGTCTAAAAAATACGAGGAGCATTAAGCGGTGTTCAAAATCATGAAGAGCCTGAAAAGGTGTGAAAAATATGAAGAGCTTCAAAATGTATCAAATATATGAGGAGCAGGAAACGGTCTGAAAAACAGGAGGAGCAAGAAGCGGTGTTCAAAAACATGAAGAGCCTGAAATGGTGTGAAAAATATGAGAGCTGCAAAAGGTGTCAAAATTATGAGGAGCATGAAACGGTCTGAAAAATAGGAGGAGCATGAAGCGGTGTTCAAAAACACGAAGAGCTTGAAAGGTGTGAAAAATATGAAGAGCTTTAAAAGGTGTCAAAAATATGAGGAGCATGAAACGTTCTGAAAAATAGGAAGATCATGAAACGTTGTTCCAAAAAATGAAGAGCTTGAAAAGGTGTGAAAAATATGAAGAGCCTCAAAACGTGTCAAAAATATGAGGAGTATGAAACGGTCTGGAAATTTGCAGGAGCATGAAGCAGTGTTCAAAAACTTGAAGAGCCTGAAAAGGTGTGAAAACTATGAAGAGCTTCAAAAGGTGTGAAAAATATGAAGAGCTACAAAAGGTGTAAAAATTTAGATGAGCATGAAACTGTCTGAAAAATAGGAGGAGCATGAAACGGTGTTGAAAAACATGAAGAGCCTGCAAAGGTGTGAAATATATGAAGAGCTTCAAAAGGTGGGAAAATATGAAGAGCTTCAAAAGGTGTCAAAAATATGAGGAGCATGAAACGGTCTGAAAAATAAGCGGAGCATGAAATGGTGTTCAAAAACATAAAGAGCTTGAAAAGGTGTGAAATATATGAAGAGTTTCAAAATGTGTGAAATACATGAGGAGCATGAAACGATCTGCAAAAAAGGAGGACCATGAAGCGGTATTCAAATACATGAAGATCCTGAAAAAGTGTGAAAAATATGAAGAGCTTCAAAAGGTGTCAAAAATGAGATATGCATGAAACGGTGAAAAATAGGGGGAGCATGAAGTGGTTGTTAAAAACATGAAGAGCATGAAAAGGTGTGAAAAATATGAAGAGCTTCAAAAGGTGTCAAAAATGAGATATGCATGAAACGGTCTGAAAAATGGGAGGAGCATGAAGTGGTTGTTAAAAACATGAAGAGCCTGAAAAGGTGTGAAAAATATGAAGAGCTTCAAAAGGTGTGAAATACATGAGGAGCATGAAACGGGCTGAAAAATAGGAGAAGAATGAAGTGGTGTTGAAAAACATGAAGAGCCTGAAAAAGTGTGAAAAATATGAAAAGCTTCAAAAGGTGTGAAATATATGAGGAGCATGAAACTCTCTGAAAAATAGAAGGAGCATGAAGTGGTGTTCAAAAACATGAAGAGCCTGAAAAGGAGTGAAAATATGAAGAGCTTCAAAAATATGAAAAATATGAAGAGCTTCAAAGGGTGAGAAAAATATGAAGCGCTTCAAAAGGTGTCAAAAATATGACGAGCATGAAACGGTCTGAAAAATAGGCGGAGCAAGAAGCGATGTTGAAAAACATGAAGAGCCTGAAAAGGTGTGAAAAATATGAAGAGCTTCAAAAGGTGTGAAAAATATGAGGAGCATGATACAGTTTTAAAAATAGGAGGAGCATGAAGCGGTGTTGAAAAACATGAAGAGCCTGAAAACGTGTGAAAATATGAAGAGCTTCAAAAATATGAAAAATATGAAGAGCTTCAAAGGGTGAGAAAAATATGAAGAGCTTCAAAATGTGTCAAAAATATGAGGAGCATGAAACGGTCAGAAAAATATGAGGAGCATGAAGATGTGTTGAAAAACATGAAGAGCCTGAAAAGGTGTGAAAAATATGAAGAGCTTCAAAAGGTGTGAAAAATATGAGGAGCATGATACAGTTTTAAATATAGGAGGAGCATGAAGCGGTGTTGAAAAACATGAAGAGCCTGAAAACGTGTGAAAATATGAAGAGCTTCAAAAGGTGTGAAAAATATGAGGAGCATGGTACAGTTTTAAATATAGGAGGAGCATGAAGCGGTGTTGAAATACATGAAGAGCCTGAAAACGTGTGAAAAATATGAAGAGCTTCAAAAGGTGTGAAAAATATGAAGAGCTTCAAAAGGTGTGAAATACATGAGGAGCATGAAACGGGCTGAAAAATAGGAGAAGCATGAAGTGGTGTGGAAAAATATGAAGAGCGTGAAAAGGTGTGAAATATATGAAGAGCTTCTAAAGGTGTCAAAAATGAGATCAGCATGAAACGGTCTGAAAAATAGGAGGATCATGAAATGGTGTTGAAAAACATGAAGAGCCTGAATAGGTGTGAAAAATATGAAAAGCTTCAAAAGGTGTCAAAAATATGAGGAGCATCAAACGGTCTGAAAAATAGGAGGAGCATGAAGCTGTGTTCAAAAACATGAAGAGCATGAAAATGTGTGAAAAATATGAAGTGCTACAAAAGGTGTGAAAAATATGAGGAGCATGAAACGGTCTGAAAAATAGAAGCAGCATGAAACGGAGTTAAAAAACTTGAAGAGCCTGAAAAGGTGTGAAAAATATGAAGAGCTTCCAAAGGAGTGAAATACATGAGGAGCATGAAACGGTCTGAAAATTAGGAGAAGCATTAAGTGGTGTTCAAAAACATGAAGAGCCTTAAAAAGGGGTGAAAAATATGAAGAGTTTCAAGAGGTGTCAAATATATGAAGAGCATCAAACGGTCTGAAAAATAGGAGGAGCATGATGTTGTGTTGAAAAAAAAGAAGAGCCTTAAAATGTGTGAAATATATGAAGAGCTTCAAAAGGTGTGAAATACATGAGGAGAATGAAACGGTCTCTAAAATAGGAGGAGCATGAAGCGGTGTTCAAAAACATGAAGAGCCTGAAAAGGTGTGAAAAATAGGATGAGCTTCAAAAGGTGTGAAATACATGAGGAGAATGAAACGGACTCTAAAATAGGAGGTGCATGAAGCGGTGTTCAAAAACATGAAGAGCCTGGAAAGGTGTGAAAAATACGAAGAGCTTCAAAAGATGTGAAAAATATGAGGAGCATGAAAAGATCAAAAAATAGGAGGAGCATGAAGTTGTGTTAAAAAAAAAGAAGAGCCTGAAAAGTTGTAAAAAATATGAAGAGCTTCAAAAGGTGTCAATAATAAGAGGTGTATGAAACGTCCTGAAAAATATGAGGAGCACGAAACTGTCTGAAAAATAGGAGGAGCATGAAGCGGTCTTGAAAACCAAGAAGAGCCTGAAAACGTGTGAAAAATATGAAGAGCTTCAAAAGGTTTCAGAAATATGAGGAGCATGAAACGGTCTGAAAAATAGAAGCAGCATGAAGCGGTGTTGAAATAGATGAAGAGCCTGAAAAGGTGTGAAAAATATGAAGAGCTTCAAAACGTGTGAAATACATGAGGAGCCTGAAACGGGCTGAAAAATAGGAGAAGCATGAAGCGGTGATGAAATAGATGAAGAGCCTGAAAAGGTGTGAAAAATATGAAGAGCTTCAAAAGGTGTGAAATACATGAGGAGCATGAAACTCTCTGAAAAATAGAAGGAGCATGAAGTGGTGTTCAAAAACATGAAGAGCCTGAAAAGGTGTGAAAAATATGAAAAGCTTCAAAAGGTGTCAAAAATATGAGGAGCATGAAACGGGCTGAAAAATAGGAGAAGCATGAAGTGGTGTTGAAAAACATGAAGAGCCTGAAAAGGTGTGAAAAATATGAAGAGCTTCAAAAGGTGTCAAAAATATGAGGAGCATGAAAGGGTCTGAAAAATAGAAGCAGCATGAAGAGGTGTTGAAATAGATGAAGAGCCTGACAACGTGTGAAAAATATGAAGAGATTCAAAAGGTGTGAAAAATATGAAGAGCTTCAAAAGATGTCAAAAATTAGATGAGCATGAAACAGTCTGAAATATAGGAGGAGCAAGAAGTAGTGTTGAAAAAAATGAAGAGCTTGAAAAGGTGTGAAAAATATGAAAGCTTTAAAAGGTGTCAAAAATATGAGGAGCATGAAACGGTCTGAAAAATAGGAGGAGCATGAAGGGGTGTTGAAAAACATGAAGAGCCTGAAAAGGTGTGAAAAATATGAAGAGCTTCAAAAGGTGTCAAAAATATGAGGAGCATGTAACGGTCTGAAAAATAGGAGGAGCATGAAGCGGTGTTGAAAAACATGAAGAGCCTGAAAGGTGTGAAATATATGAAGAGCTTCAAAACGTGTCAAAAAGATGAGGAGCACAAAACGGTCTGAAAAATAGGAGGATCATGAAGCGGTGTTGAAAAACATGAAGAGCCTGAAAAGGTTTAAAACAAGAAGAGCCTGAAAAGGTGTGAAAAATATGAAGAGCTTCAAAAGGTGTGAAAAATATGAAGAGCATGAAACGGTCAGGAAAATAGGAGCATCATGAAGCGGTGTTCAAAAACATGAAGAGCATGAAAAGGTGCGAAAAATATGAAGAGCTTCAAAAGGTGTTAAAAATATGAGGAGCATGAAGCGGTGTTCAAAAACATGAAGAGCCTGAAAAGGAGTGAAAAATATGAAGAGCTTCAAAAGATGTCAAAAATAGGAGGAGCATGAAGCGGTGTTCAAAAACATGAAGAGCCTGAAAAGGAGTGAAAAATATGAAGAGCTTCAAAAGGTGTCAAAAATATGAGGAGCATGAAACGGTCTGAAAATTAGAAGGAGCAAGAAGCGGTGTTGAAAATCATAAAGAGCCTGAAAACGTGTGAAAAATATGAAGAGCTTCAAAAGCTGTGAAAAATATGAAGAGTTTCAAAAGATGTCAAAAATGAGATGAGCATGAAACGGTCTGAAAAATAGGGGGAGCATGAATTTGTGTTGAAAAACATGAATAGCCTGAAAATGTGTGAAATATTTGAAGAGCTTCAAACGCTGTCAAAAATATGAGGAGCATGAAATGGTCTGAAAAATAGGAGGAGCATGAAGCGGTGTTCAAAAACATGAAGAGCCTGAAAAGTTGTGAAAAATATGAAGAGCTTCAAAAGGTGTGAAAAATATGAAGAGCTTCAAAAGGTGTGAAAAATATGAGGAGCTTCAAAAGGTGTCAAAATATGAGGAGCATGAAACGGTCTGAAAAATAGGAGGAGCATGAAGTGGTGTTCAAAAAAATGACGAGTCTGAAAAGGTGTGAAATATATTAAGAGCTTTAAAAGGTGTCAAAAATTTGAGGAGCATGAAACGGTCTGAAAAATAGGAGGAGCATGAAGCGGTGTTGAAAAACATGAAGAGCCTGAAAAAGTGTGAGAAATATGAAGAGATTCAAAAGGTGTCAAAAATATGAAGAGCTTCAAAAGGTGTCAAAAATGAGATGAGCATGAAGCCGTCTGAAAAATATTTGGAAGATGAAGTGGTGTTGAAAAACATGAAGAGCCTGAAAAGGGGTGAAATTTATGAAGAGCTTCAAAAGGTGTCAAAAATATGAGGAGCATGGAACGGTCTGAAAATAGGAGGAGCATGATGCGCTGTTCAAAAACATGTGGAGCCTGAAAAGGAGTGAAAAATATGAAGAGCTTCAAAAGGTTTCAAAAATATGAGGAGCATGAAATGACCTGAAATATAGGAGGAGCATGAAGCAGTGTTCAAAAACTTGAAGAGCCTGAAAAGTTGTGAAAAATATGAAGAGCTTCAAAAGGTGTGAAAAATATGAACAGCTTCAAAATGTGTCAAAAATGAGATGAGCATGAAACGGTCTGAAAAAGATGAGGAGCATGAAGTTGTGTTGAAATACATGAAGAGCCTGAAAAGGTGTGTAAAATATGAAGAGGTTCAAAGGTGTGAAATACATGAGGATCATGAAACGGATTGAAATATAGGAGGAGCATGAAACGGTGTTCAAAAACATGAAGAGCCTGAAAAGGTGTGAAAAATATGAAGAGCTTCAAAAGGTGTGAAAAATATGAAGAGCTTCAAAATGTGTCAAAAATGAGATGAGCATGAAACTGTCTGAAAAAGATGAGGAGCATGAAGTGGTGTTGAAATACATGAAGAGCCTGAAAAGGTTTGAAAAATATGAAGAGCTTCCAAAGGTGTGAAATACATGAGGAGCATGAAACGGTCTGAAAAATAGGAGGAGCATGAAGCGGTGTTCAAAAACATGAAGAGCCTGAAAACGGGTGAAAAATATGAAGAGCTTCAAAATGTGTGAAAAATATGAATAGCTTCAAAACGTGTCAAAAATATCAGGACCATGAAGCGGTCTGGAAAATAGGATGAGCATGAAGCGGTGGTGAAAAACATGAAGAGCCTGAAAACGTGTGAAAAATATGAAGAGCTTCAAAAGGTGTGAAAAATATGAAGAGCTTCAAAAGATGTCAAAAACGAGATGAGCATGAAACGGTCTGAAAAATAGAAGAAGCAAGAAGTGGTGTTGAAAAACATGAAGAGCCTGAAAAGGTGTGAAAAATATGAAGAGCTTCAACACGTGTGAAAAATATGAAGAGCTTCAAAAGGTGTCAAAATTGAGGAGCATGAAACGGTCTGAAAAAGAAGAGGAGCATGAAGCGGTGTTCAAACACATGAAGATCCTGAAAAGGTGTGAAAAATATGAAGAGCTTCAAAAGGTGTGAAATACAAGAGAAGCAAGAAACAGTATGAAAAATAGGAGGAGCATGAAGTGGTGTTGAAAAACATGAAGAACCTGAAAAGGTGTGAAAAAACTGAAGAGCTTCAAAAGGTGTCAAAAATATGAGGAGCATGAAACGGTATGAAGAATAGAAGGAGCATGAAACGCTGTTCAAAAACATCAGGAGCCTGAAAAGGAGTGAAATATATGAAGAGCTTCAAAAGGGGTGAAATAAAAGTGGAGCATGAAACGGTCTGAAAAATAGGAGGAGCATGATGTGGTGTTGAAAAAAAACAAGAGCCTTAAAATGTGTGAAATATATGAAGAGCTTCAAAAGGTGTGAAATACATGAGGAGCATGAAACGGGCAGAAAAATAGGAGGAGCATGAAGCGGTGTGGAAAAACATGAAGAGCCTGAAAATGTGTGAAAGATATGAAGAGTTTCTAAAGGTGTCAAAAATATGAGGAGCATGAAAACGTTTGAAAAATAGAAGGAGCAAGAAGTAGTGTTGAAAAAAATGAAGAGCTTCAAAAGGTGTCAAAAATATGAGGAGCATGAAATGGTATGAAGAATAGAAGGAGCATGAAACGCTGTTCAAAAACATGTGGAGCCTGAAAAGGAGTGAAATATATGAAGAGCTTCAAAAGGGGTGAAATACAAGTGGAGCATGAAACGCTCTGAAAAATAGGAGGAGCATGAAGCGGTGTTCAAAAACATGAAGAGCTGAAAAGTGTGAAAAATATGAAGAGCTTCAAAAGGTGTCAGAAATATGAGGAGCATGAAATGGTCTAAAAAATAGGAGCAGCAAGAAGCGGTTTTCAGAATAATGAAGAGCCTGAAAAAGTGTGAAAAATATGAAGAGCTTCAAAAGTTGTCAATTCCATGAGGAGCATTATACGGTCTCAAAAATAGGAGGAGCATGAAGCAGTGTTCAGAAACATGAAGAGCCCGAAAAGGTGTGAAAAAATATGAAGAGATTCAAAACGTGTGAAAAATAGGAGGAGCATGAAGCGGTGTTCAAAAACATGAAGAGCCTGAAAAGGTGTGAAAAATTGAAGGAGCTTCAAAATGTGTCAAAAATATGAGGAGCATGAAACGGTCTGAAAAATAGAAGGAGCATGAAGCGGTGTTCAAAAACATGAAGAGCCGAAAAGGTGTGAAAAATAGGAAGAGCTTCAAAAGGTGTGAAATACATGAGGAGAATGAAACGGTCTCTAAAATAGGAGGTGCATGAAGCGGTGTTCAAAAACATGAACAGCCTGGAAAGGTGTGAAAAATACGAAGAGCTTCAAAAGATGTGAAAAATATGAGGAGCATGAAAAGGTCTAAAAAATAGGAGGAGCATGAAGTTGTGTTAAAAAAAAAGAAGAGCCTGAAAAGTTGTAAAAAATATGAAGAGCTTCAAAAGGTGTCAAAAATATGAGGAGCATGAAATGGGCTGAAAAATAGGAGAAGCATGAAGTGGTGTTGAAAAACATGAAGATCCTGAAAAGGTGTGAAAAATATGAAGAGCTTCAAAAGGTGTCAAAAATATGAGAAGCATGAAACGGTCTGAATAATAGGAGGAGCATGAAGCGGTGTTCAAAAACATGAAGAGTCTGAAAAGGTGTGAAAAATATGAACAGCTTCAAAAGGTGTCAAAAATATGAGGAGAATGAAACGGTCTGAAAAATGGGAGGAGCATGAAGTGGTTGTTAAAAACATGAAGAGCCTGAAAAGGTGTGAAAAATATGAAGAGCTTCAAAAGGTGTGAAATACATGAGGAGCATGAAACGGGCTGAAAAATAGGAGAAAAATGATTTGGTGTTGAAAAACATGAAGAGCCTGAAAAAGTGTGAAAAATATGAAAAGCTTCAAAAGGTGTGAAATACATGAGGAGCATGAAACTCTCTGAAAAATAGAAGGAGCATGAAGTGGTGTTCAAAAACATGAAGAGCCTGAAAACGTGTGAAAATATGAAGAGCTTCAAAAATATGAAAAATATGAAGAGCTTCAAAGGGTGAGAAAAATATGAAGAGCTTCAAAAGGTGTCAAAAATATGAGGAGCATGAAACGGTCTGAAAAATAGGAGGAGCATGAAACCTTGTTCAAAAACATGAACAGCCTGAAAAGGTGTGAAAAATATGAAGAGCTGCAAAAGGTGTCAAAAAAGAGATGTGCATGAAACCGTCTGAAAAAGAGGCGAAGCATGAAGCAGTGTTGAAAAACATGAAGAGCCTGAAAAGGTGTGAAAAATATGAAGAGCTTCAAAATGTGTCAAAAAGGTGAGGAGCATGAAGTTGTGTTGAAATACATGAAGAGCCTGAAAAAGTGTGTAAAATATGAAGAGTTTCAAAGGTGTGAAATAAATGAGGATCATGAAACGGATTGAAATATAGGAGGAGCATGAAACGGTGTTCAAAAACATGAAGAGCCTGAAAAGGTGTGAAAAATATGAAGAGCTTCAAAAGGTGTGAAAAATATGAAGAGCTTCAAAATGTGTCAAAAATGAGATGAGCATGAAACGGTCTGAAAAAGATGAGGAGCATGAAGTGGTGTTGAAATACATGAAGAGCCTGAAAAGGTTTGAAAAATATGAAGAGCTTCCAAAGGTGTGAAATACATGAGGAGCATGAAACGGTCTGAAAAATAGGAGGAGCATGAAGCGGTGTTCAAAAACATGAAGAGCCTGAAAACGGGTGAAAAATATGAAGAGCTTCAAAATGTGTGAAAAATATGAATAGCTCAAAACGTGTCAAAAATATCAGGAGCATGAAGCGGTCTGGAAAATAGGATGAGCATGAAGCGGTGGTGAAAAACATGAAGAGCCTGAAAACGTGTGAAAAATATGAAGAGTTTCAAAAGGTATGAAAAATATGAAGAGCTGCAAAAGGTGTCAAAAAAGAGATGTGCATGAAACCGTCTGAAAAAGAGGCGAAGCATGAAGCAGTGTTGAATAACATGAAGAGCCTGAAAAGGTGTGAAAAATATGAAGAGCTTCAAAAGGTGTCAAAAATATGAGGAGCATGAAACGGTCTGAAAAATAGGAGGAGCATGAAACCGTGTTCAAAAACATGAACAGCCTGAAAAGGTGTGAAAAATATGAAGAGCTTCAAAAGGTGTAAAAAATAGGAGGAGCATGAAGCGGTGTTAAAAAACATGAAAAGACTGAAAAGGTGTGAAAAATATGAAGAGCTTCAAAAGGTGTCAAAAATATGAGAAGCATGAAACGCTCTGAAAAATATGAGGAGCATGAAACGGTGTTCAAAAATATGAAGAGCCTGAAAAGGTGTGAAAAATATGAAGAGCTTCAAAAGGTCTGAAAAATAGGAGGAGCATGAAGTGGTGTTGAAAAACATGAAGAGCCTGAAAAGGTGTGAAAAATATGAAGAGCTTCAAAACGTGTCAAACATATGAGCAGCAAGAATCGGTCTGAAATATGCAGGAGCATGAAACGGTGTTCAAAAACATGAAAAGCCTGAAAAGTTGTGAAAATATGAAGAGCTTCAAAAGGTGTGAAAAATATGAAGACCTTCAAAAGGTTTCAAAAATGAGATGAGCATTAAACGGTCTGAAAAAGAGGAGGAGCATGAAGCGGTGTTGAAAAACATGAAGAGCCTGAAAACGTGTGAGAAATATGAAGAGCCTCAAAAGTTGTCAAAAATATGAAGAGCTTCAAAAGGTGTCAAAAATGAGAGGAGCATGAAGTGGTCTGAAAAATAGGAGGAGGAGGAAGTGGTGTTGAAAAACATGAAGAGCCTGAAAAGGTGTGAAATATATGAAGAGCTTCAAAAGGTGTCAAAAATATGAGGAACATGAAACGGTCTGAAAATTAGGAACAGCTTGAAACGGTGTTCAGAAACATGAAGAGCCTGAAAAGGTTTGAACAATGTGAAGAGCTTCAAAAGGTGTGAAATACATCAGGAGCATGAATCGGTCTGAAAATAGGAGGAGCATGAAGCGGTGTTCAAAAACATGAAGAGCCTGAAAAGGTGTGAAATATATGAAGAGCTTCAAAAGGTGTGAAAAATATGAGGAGCATGAAACGGTCTGAAAAATAGGAGGAGCATGAAACGGTGTTGACAACATGAAGAGCCTGAAAAGGTGCGACAAATTTGAAGAGCTTCAAAAGGTGTGAAAAATAGGCGGAGCATGTACCAGTGTTCAAAAACTTGAAGAGACTGAAAAGGTGTGAAAAATATGAAGAGGTTCAAAAGGTGTGAAATTCATGAGGAGTATGAAACGGTCTGAAAATGAGGAGGAGCATGAAGCTGTGTTCAAACACATGAAGAGCCTGAAAATATGTGAAATATATGAAGAACTTCAAAGGGTGTCAAAAATATGAGGAGCATGAAGCGGTCTGCAAAATAGGAGGAGCATGAAACGGTGTTGAAAAACATAAAGAGCCTGAAAAGGTGTGAAAAATATGAAGAGCTTCAAAACCTGTCAAAAATATGAGGAGCATGAAACGGTCTGAAAAATAGCAGGAGCATGATGCGGTGTTAAAAAACATGAAGAGCCTGAAAACGTGTGAAAAATATGAAGATCTTCAAAAGGTATGAAAAAAATGAAGAGCTTCCAATGGTGTCAAAAAAGAGATGAACATGAAACGGTCTGAAAAATAGGAGGAGCATGAAGTTGTGTTCAAAAATATGAAGAGCCTGAAAAGGCTTGTAAAATATGAAGAGCTTCAAAAGGTGTCAAAAATATGAGGAGCATGAAACGGTCTGAAAAAGAGGAGGAGCATGAAGCGGTGTTCAAAAACATGAAGAGCCTGAAAAGGTGTGAAAAATATGAAGAGCTTCAAAAGGTGTGAAAAATATGAAGAGCTTCAAAACTTGTCAAAAATTTCAGGAGCATGAAACGGTATGGAAAATAGGATGAGCATGAAGCGGTGGTTAAAAACATGAAGAGCCTGAAAACGTGTGAAAAATATGAAGAGCTTCAAAAGGTGTGAAAAATATGAAGAGCTTCATAAGGTGTCAAAAATATGAAGAGCATGAAACGGTCTGGAAAATAGGAGCATCATGAAGCGGTGTTCAAAAACAAGAAGAGCCTGAAAAGGAGTGAAAAATATGAAGAGCTTCAAAAGGTGTCAAAAATATGAGGAGCATGAAACGGTCTGAAAATTAGAAGGAGCAAGAAGCGGTGGTGAAAATCATAAAGAGCCTGAAAACGTGTGAAAAATATGAAGAGCTTCAAAAGCTGTGAAAAATATGAAGAGTTTCAAAAGATGTCAAAAATGAGATGAGCATGAAACGGTCTGAAAAATAGGGGGAGCATGAATTTTTGTTGAAAAACATGAATAGCCTGAAAATGTGTGAAATATTTGAAGAGCTTCAAACGCTGTCAAAAATATGAGGAGCATGAAATGGTCTGAAATATAGGAGGAGCATGAAACGGTGTTCAAAAACATGAAGAGCCTGAAAAGTTGTGAAAAATATGAAGAGCTTCAAAAGGTGTGAAAAATATGAAGAGCTTCAAAAGGTGTGAAAAATATGAGGAGCTTCAAAAGGTGTCAAAATATGAGGAGCATGAAACGGTCTGAAAAATAGGAGGAGCATGAAGTGTTGTTCAAAAAAATGATGAGCCTGAAAAGGTGTGAAATATATGAAGAGCTTTAAAAGGTGTCAAAAATTTGAGGAGCATGAAACGGTCTGAAAAATAGGAGGAGCATGAAGCGGTGTTGAAAAACATGAAGAGCCTGAAAAAGTGTGAGAAATATGAAGAGATTCAAAAGGTGTCAAAAATGAGATGAGCATGAAGCCGTCTGAAAAATATTTGGAGGATGAAGTGGTGTTGAAAAACATGAAGAGCCTGAAAAGGGGTGAAATTTATGAAGAGCTTCAAAAGGTGTCAAAAATATGAGGAGCATGGAACGGTCTGAAAATAGGAGGAGCATGATGCGCTGTTCAAAAACATGTGAAGCCTGAAAAGGAGTGAAAAATATGAAGAGCTTCAAAAGGTTTCAAAAATATGAGGAGCATGAAATGACCTGAAAAATAGGAGGAGCATGAAGCAGTGTTCAAAAATATGAAGAGCCTGAAAAGTTGTGAAAAATATGAAGAGCTTCAAAAGGTGTGAAAAATATGAACAGCTTCAAAATGTGTCAAAAATGAGATGAGCATGAAACGGTCTGAAAAAGATGAGGAGCATGAAGTTGTGTTGAAATACATGAAGAGCCTGAAAAGGTGTGTAAAATATGAAGAGTTTCAAAGGTGTGAAATAAATGAGGATCATGAAACGGATTGAAATATAGGAGGAGCATGAAACGGTGTTCAAAAACATGAAGAGCCTGAAAAGGTGTGAAAAATATGAAGAGCTTCAAAAGGTGTGAAAAATATGAAGAGCTTCAAAATGTGTCAAAAATGAGATGAGCATGAAACGGTCTGAAAAAGATGAGGAGCATGAAGTGGGGTTGAAATACATGAAGAGCCTGAAAAGGTTTGAAAAATATGAAGAGCTTCTAAAGGTGTGAAATACATGAGGAGCATGAAACGGTCTGAAAAATAGGAGGAGCATGAAGCGGTGTTCAAAAACATGAAGAGGCTGAAAACGGGTGAAAAATATGAAGAGCTTCAAAATGTGTGAAAAATATGAATAGCTTCAAAACGTGTCAAAAATATCAGGAGCATGAAGCGGTCTGGAAAATAGGATGAGCATGAAGCGGTGGTGAAAAACATGAAGAGCCTGAAAACGTGTGAAAAATATGAAGAGTTTCAAAAGGTATGAAAAATATGAAGAGCTGCAAAAGGTGTCAAAAAAGAGATGTGCATGAAACCGTCTGAAAAAGAGGCGAAGCATGAAGCAGTGTTGAATAACATGAAGAGCCTGAAAAGGTGTGAAAAATATGAAGAGCTTCAAAAGGTGTCAAAAATATGAGGAGCATGAAACGGTCTGAAAAATAGGAGGAGCATGAAACCGTGTTCAAAAACATGAACAGCCTGAAAAGGTGTGAAATATATGAAGAGCTTCAAAAGGTGTAAAAAATAGGAGGAGCATGAAGCGGTGTTAAAAAACATGAAAAGCCTGAAAAGGTGTGAAAAATATGAAGAGCTTCAAAAGCTGTCAAAAATATGAGAAGCATGAAACGCTCTGAAAAATATTAGGAGCATGAAACGGTGTTCAAAAATATGAAGAGCCTGAAAAGGTGTGAAAAATATGAAGAGCTTCAAAACGTGTCAAACATATGAGCAGCAAGAATCGGTCTGAAATATGCAGGAGCATGAAACGGTGTTCAAAAACATGAAAAGCCTGAAAAGTTGTGAAAATATGAAGAGCTTCAAAAGGTGTGAAAAATATGAAGACCTTCAAAAGGTTTCAAAAATGAGATGAGCATTAAACGGTCTGAAAAAGAGGAGGAGCATGAAGCGGTATTGAAAAACATGAAGAGCCTGAAAACGTGTGAGAAATATGAAGAGCCTCAAAAGTTGTCAAAAATATGAAGAGCTTCAAAAGGTGTCAAAAATGAGAGGAGCATGAAGTGGTCTGAAAAATAGGAGGAGGAGGAAGTGGTTTTGAAAAACATGAAGAGCCTGAAAAGGTGTGAAATATATGAAGAGCTTCAAAAGGTGTCAAAAATATGAGGAACATGAAACGGTCTGAAAATTAGGAACAGCTTGAAACGGTGTTCAGAAACATGAAGAGCCTGAAAAGGTGTGAACAATGTGAAGAGCTTCAAAAGGTGTGAAATACATCAGGAGCATGAATCGGTCTGAAAATAGGAGGAGCATGAAGCGGTGTTCAAAAACATGAAGAGCCTGAAAAGGTGTGAAATATATGAAGAGCTTCAAAAGGTGTGAAAAATATGAGGAGCATGAAACGGTCTGAAAAATAGGAGGAGCATGAAAAGGTGTTGACAACATGAAGAGCCTGAAAAGGTGCGACAAATTTGAAGAGCTTCAAAAGGTGTGAAAAATAGGCGGAGCATGTACCAGTGTTCAAAAACTTGAAGAGACTGAAAAGGTGTGAAAAATATGAAGAGCTTCAAAAGGTGTGAAATACATGAGGAGCATTAAACGGTCTGAAAAATAGGAGGAGCATGAAGCGGTGTTCTAAAACATTAAGAGCCTGAAAAGGTGTGAAAAATATGAAAACCTTCAAAAGTTGTCAAAAATGAGATGAGCATGAAATGGTCTGAAAAATAGGAGGAGCATGAAGCGGTGTTGAAAAACATGAAGAGCCTGAAAAGGTGTGAGAAATATTAAGAGCTTCAAAAGGTGTCAAAAATATGAGGAGCATGAAACGGTCTGAAAAATTTCAGGAGCATGAAGCGGTGTTGAAAAACATGAAGAGTCTGAAAACGTGTGAAAATATGAAGAGCTTCAAAAATATTAAAAATATGAAGAACTTCAAATTGTGAAAAATATGAAGAGCTTCAAAGGGTGTCAAAAAAGAGATGAGCATGAAACGGTCTGAAAATTAGGAGGAGCATGAAGCGGTGTTGAAAATCATGAAGAGCCTGAAAAGGTGTGAAAAATATGAAAAGCTTCAAAAGATGTGGAAAATATGAAGAGCTTCAAAATGTGTCAAAATGAGATAAGCAAGAAACGGTCTGAAAAATAGGAGGAGAATGAAGTGGTGTTGAAAAAAATGAAAAGCCTGAAAAGGTGTGAAATACATGAAGAGCTTCAAAAGGTGTCAAAAATATGAGGAGAATGAAACGGTCTGCAAAATAGGAGGAGCATGAAATGGTGTTCAAAAACATGAAGAGCCTGAAAATGTGTGAAAAATATGAAGAGCTTCAAAAGGTGTGAAAAATATGAAGAGCTTCAAAAGGTGTCAAAAATTAGATGAGAATGAAACGGTCTGAAAAAAAAGAGGGGCATGAAGTGGTGTTGAAGAAAATGAAGAGCCTGAAAAGTTGTGAAAAATATGAAAAGCTTCAAAAGGTGTCAAACATATGAGGAGCATGAAACTGTCTCATAAATAGGAGGAGCATGAAGCGGCGTTCAAAAACAAGAAGAGCTTGAAAATATGTGAAAAATATGAAGAGCTTCAAAAGGTGTCAAAAATATGAGGAGCATGAAACGGTCTGAAAAATAGGAGGAGCATGAAGCTGTGTTCAAAAACATGAAGAGCCTGAAAAGGCGTGAAAAATATGAGGAGCTTCAAAAGGTGTGAAATACATGAGGAGCATTAAACGGTCTGAAAAATAGGAGGAGCATGAAGCGGTGTTCAAAAACATGAAGAGCCTGAAAAGGTGTGAAAAATATGAAGAGCTTCAAAAGGTGTCAAAAATATGAGCAGTATGAAACGGTTTAAAAATAGGAGGACCATGAAGCGGTGTTCAAAAACATGAAGAGCCTGAAAAGGTGAGAAAAATATCAAGAGCTTCAAAAGGTGTCAAAAATATGAGGAGCTTGAACCGGTCTGAAAAATAGGAGGATCATGAAGCGATGTTGAAAAACATGAAGAGCCTGAAAACGTGTGAAAATTATGAAAAGTTTCAAAAGGTTTGAATAATATGAAGAGCATCAAAAGGTGTCAAAAATGAGATGAGAATGAAACGGTCTGAAAAATAGGAGGAGCACGAAGCGGTGTTGAAAATCATGAAGAGCCGGAAAAGTTGTGAAAAATATGAAGAGCTTCAAAAGGTTTCAAAAATATGAGGAGCATGAAACGGTCTGAAAAATAGGAGGAACATGAAACGGTGTTCAAAAACATGAAGAGCCTGAAAAGGTGTGAAAAATATGAAGAGCTTCAAAAGGTTTCAAAAATATGAGGAGCATGAAACGGTCTGAAAAATAGGAGGAGCATGAAACGGTGATGAAAAACATGAGGAGCCTGAAAAGGTGTGAAAAATATGAAGAGCTTCAAAAGGTGTGAAATACATGAGGAGCATGAAACTCTCTGAAAAATAGAAGGAGCATGAAGTGGTGTTAAAAAACATGAAGAGCCTGAAAAGGTGTGAAAAATATAAAGAGCTTCAAAAGGTGTGAAATTTATGAGGAGCATGATACGGTCAGAAAAATAGGAGGAGCATGAAGCGGTGTTCAAAAAAATGAAGAGCCTGAAAATTTGTGAAAAATATGAAAAGCTTCAAAAGTTGTCTAAAATGAGAAGAGCATGAAACGGTATGAAAAATAGGAGGAACATGAAGTGGTGTTGAAAAACATGAAGAGCCTGAAAAGGTGTGAGAAATATGAGGAGCTTCAAAAGGTGTCAAAAATGAGATGAGCATGAAACGGTCTGAAAAATAGGAGGAGCATGAAGCGGTGTTCAAAAATATGAAGAGCCTGAAAAGGTGTGGAAAATATAAAGAGCTTCAAAATGTGTCAAAAATATGAGGAGCATTAAACGGTCTGAAAAATAGGAGGAGCATGAAGCAGTGTTGAAAAATATGAAGAGCCTTAAAAGGTGTGAGAAATATGAAGAGCTTCAAAAGGTGTCAAAAATATGAGGAGCATGAAACGGTCTGCAGAAAAGGAGGAGCATGAAGTGGTTTTGAAAAACATGAAGAGCCTGAAAAGGTGTGAGAAATATGAAGAGCTTCAAAAGGTGTCAAAAATATGAGGAGCATGAAACGGTCTGAAAAATTTCAGGAGCATGAAGCGGTGTTGAAAAACATGAAGAGTCTGAAAACGTGTGAAAATATGAAGAGCTTCAAAAATATGAAAAATATGAAGAACTTCAAATTGTGAAAAATATGAAGAGCTTCAAAGGGTGTCAAAAAAGAGATGAGCATGAAACGGTCTGAAAATTAGGAGGAGCATGAAGCGGTGTTGAAAATCATGAAGAGCCTGAAAAGGTGTGAAAAATATGAAGAGTTCAAAAGGTGTCAAAAATATGAGGAGTGTGAAACTGTGTTGAAAAACATGACAAGAATGAAAAGGTGTGAAAAATATGAAGATCTTCAAAACGTGTCAAAATTTGAGAAGCATGAAATGGTCTCAAATATATGAGGAGCATGAAACGGTGTTGAAAAAACATGAAGAGCATGAAAAGTTGTGAAAAATATGAAGAGCTTCAAAATGTAGCAAATATATGAAGAGCACGAAACGGTCTGAAAAAGAGGAGGATCATGAATCAGTTTTGAAAAATATGAAGAGCCTGAAAAGTTATGAAATATATGAAGAGCTTCAAAAGGGGTCAAAATATGAGGAGCATGAAACGGTCTGAAAAATAGGAGGAGCATGAAGCGGTGTTGAAAAACATGAAGAGCCTGAAAAGGTGTGAAAAATATGCAGAGCTTCAAAACGTGTCAAAAATAAAAGGAGTGTGAAACTGTGTTGAAAAACATGATGAGCATGAAAAGGTGTGAAAAATATGAAGATTTTCAAACGGTGTCAAAATTTGAGAAGCATGAAATGGTCTGAAAAATATGAGGAGCATGAAACGGTGTTGAAAAAACATGAAGAGCATGAAAAGGTGTGAAAAATATGAAGACCTTCCCAAGGTGTCAAAAATATGAGGAGCATGAAACGGTCTGAAAAATAGGAGGAGCATGAAGCGGTGTTGAAAAAATGGAAGAGCCTGAAAAGGTGTGAAAAATATGAAGAGCTTCAAAAGGTGTCAAATATATGAGGAGCATGAAACGGTCTGAAAAATCGGAGGAGCATGAAACGGTGTTCCAAAACATGAAGAGCCTGAAAAGGTGTGAAAAATATGAAGAGCTTCAAAAGGTGTGAAATACATGAGGAGCATTAAACGGTCTGAAAAATAGGAGGAGCATGAAGCGGTGTTCTAAAACCTGAAGAGCCTGAAAAGGTGTGAAAAATATGAAAACCTTTAAAAGGTGTCAAAAATGAGATGAGCATGAAATGGTCTGAAAAATAGGAGGAGCATGAAGCGGTGTTGAAAAACATGAAGAGCCTGAAAAGGTGTGAGAAATATGAAGAGCTTCGAAAGGTGTCAAAAATATGAGGAGCATGAAACGGTCTGAAAAATTTCAGGAGCATGAAGCGGTGTTGAAAAACATGAAGAGTCTGAAAACGTGTGAAAATATGAAGAGCTTCAAAAATATGAAAAATATGAAGAACATCAAACTGTGAAAAATATGAAGAGCTTCAAAGGGTGTCAAAAAAAGATGAGCATGAAACGGTCTGAAAATTAGGAGGAGCATGAAGCGGTGTTGAAAATCATGAAGAGCCTGAAAAGGTGTGAAAAATATGAAAAGCTTCAAAAGATGTGGAAAATATGAAGAGCTTCAAAATGTGTCAAAATGAGATAAGCAAGAAACGGTCTGAAAAATAGGAGGAGAATGAAGTGGTGTTGAAAAAAATGAAAAGCCTGAAAAGGTGTGAAATACATGAAGAGCTTCAAAAGGTGTCAAAAATATGAGGAGAATGAAACGGTCTGCAAAATAGGAGGAGCATGAAATGGTGTTCAAAAACATGAAGAGCCTGAAAATGTGTGAAAAATATGAAGAGCTTCAAAAGGTGTCAAAAATTAGATGAGAATGAAACGGTCTGAAAAAAAAGAGGGGCATGAAGTGGTGCTGAAGAAAATGAAGAGCTTGAAAAGTTGTGAAAAATATGAAAAGCTTCAAAAGGTGTCAAAAATATGAGGAGCATGAAACTGTCTCAAAAATAGGAGGAGCATGAAGCGGCGTTCAAAAACAAGAAGAGCTTGAAAATGTGTGAAAAATATGAAGAGCTTCAAAAGGTGTCAAAAATATGAGGAGCATGAAACGGTCTGCAGAAAAGGAGGAGCATGAAGTGGTTTTGAAAAACATGAAGAGCCTGAAAAGGTGTGAGAAATATGAAGAGCTTCAAAAGGTGTCAAAAATATGAGGAGCATGAAACGGTCTGAAAAATTTCAGGAGCATGAAGCGGTGTTGAAAAACATGAAGAGTCTGAAAACGTGTGAAAATATGAAGAGCTTCAAAAATATGAAAAATATGAAGAACTTCAAATTGTGAAAAATATGAAGAGCTTCAAAGGGTGTCAAAAAAGAGATGAGCATGAAACGGTCTGAAAATTAGGAGGAGCATGAAGCGGTGTTGAAAATCATGAAGAGCCTGAAAAGGTGTGAAAAATATGAAGAGTTCAAAAGGTGTCAAAAATATGAGGAGTGTGAAACTGTGTTGAAAAACATGACAAGAATGAAAAGGTGTGAAAAATATGAAGATCTTCAAAACGTGTCAAAATTTGAGAAGCATGAAATGGTCTCAAATATATGAGGAGCATGAAACGGTGTTGAAAAAACATGAAGAGCATGAAAAGTTGTGAAAAATATGAAGAGCTTCAAAATGTAGCAAATATATGAAGAGCACGAAACGGTCTGAAAAAGAGGAGGATCATGAATCAGTTTTGAAAAATATGAAGAGCCTGAAAAGTTATGAAATATATGAAGAGCTTCAAAAGGGGTCAAAATATGAGGAGCATGAAACGGTCTGAAAAATAGGAGGAGCATGAAGCGGTGTTGAAAAACATGAAGAGCCTGAAAAGGTGTGAAAAATATGCAGAGCTTCAAAACGTGTCAAAAATAAAAGGAGTGTGAAACTGTGTTGAAAAACATGATGAGCATGAAAAGGTGTGAAAAATATGAAGATTTTCAAACGGTGTCAAAATTTGAGAAGCATGAAATGGTCTGAAAAATATGAGGAGCATGAAACGGTGTTGAAAAAACATGAAGAGCATGAAAAGGTGTGAAAAATATGAAGACCTTCCCAAGGTGTCAAAAATATGAGGAGCATGAAACGGTCTGAAAAATAGGAGGAGCATGAAGCGGTGTTGAAAAAATGGAAGAGCCTGAAAAGGTGTGAAAAATATGAAGAGCTTCAAAAGGTGTCAAATATATGAGGAGCATGAAACGGTCTGAAAAATCGGAGGAGCATGAAACGGTGTTCCAAAACATGAAGAGCCTGAAAAGGTGTGAAAAATATGAAGAGCTTCAAAAGGTGTGAAATACATGAGGAGCATTAAACGGTCTGAAAAATAGGAGGAGCATGAAGCGGTGTTCTAAAACCTGAAGAGCCTGAAAAGGTGTGAAAAATATGAAAACCTTTAAAAGGTGTCAAAAATGAGATGAGCATGAAATGGTCTGAAAAATAGGAGGAGCATGAAGCGGTGTTGAAAAACATGAAGAGCCTGAAAAGGTGTGAGAAATATGAAGAGCTTCGAAAGGTGTCAAAAATATGAGGAGCATGAAACGGTCTGAAAAATTTCAGGAGCATGAAGCGGTGTTGAAAAACATGAAGAGTCTGAAAACGTGTGAAAATATGAAGAGCTTCAAAAATATGAAAAATATGAAGAACATCAAACTGTGAAAAATATGAAGAGCTTCAAAGGGTGTCAAAAAAAGATGAGCATGAAACGGTCTGAAAATTAGGAGGAGCATGAAGCGGTGTTGAAAATCATGAAGAGCCTGAAAAGGTGTGAAAAATATGAAAAGCTTCAAAAGATGTGGAAAATATGAAGAGCTTCAAAATGTGTCAAAATGAGATAAGCAAGAAACGGTCTGAAAAATAGGAGGAGAATGAAGTGGTGTTGAAAAAAATGAAAAGCCTGAAAAGGTGTGAAATACATGAAGAGCTTCAAAAGGTGTCAAAAATATGAGGAGAATGAAACGGTCTGCAAAATAGGAGGAGCATGAAATGGTGTTCAAAAACATGAAGAGCCTGAAAATGTGTGAAAAATATGAAGAGCTTCAAAAGGTGTCAAAAATTAGATGAGAATGAAACGGTCTGAAAAAAAAGAGGGGCATGAAGTGGTGCTGAAGAAAATGAAGAGCTTGAAAAGTTGTGAAAAATATGAAAAGCTTCAAAAGGTGTCAAAAATATGAGGAGCATGAAACTGTCTCAAAAATAGGAGGAGCATGAAGCGGCGTTCAAAAACAAGAAGAGCTTGAAAATGTGTGAAAAATATGAAGAGCTTCAAAAGGTGTCAAAAATATGAGGAGCATGAAACGGTCTGAAAAATAGGAGGAGCATGAAGCTGTGTTCAAAAACATGAAGAGCCTGAAAAGGCGTGAAAAATATGAGGAGCTTCAAAAGGTGTGAAATACATGAGGAGCATTAAACGGTCTGAAAAATAGGAGGAGCATGAAGCGGTGTTCAAAAACCTGAAGAGCCTTAAAGGTGTGAAATATATGAAGAGTTTCAAAAGGTGTCAAAAATGAGATGAGAATGAAACGGTCTGAAAAATAGGAGGAGCATGAAACGGTGATCAAAAACATGAAGAGCCTGAAAAGGTGTGAAAAATATGAAGAGTTCAAAAGGTGTCAAAAATATGAGGAGTGTGAAACTGTGTTGAAAAACATGACAAGAATGAAAAGGTGTGAAAAATATGAAGATCTTCAAAACGTGTCAAAATTTGAGAAGCATGAAATGGTCTCAAATATATGAGGAGCATGAAACGGTGTTGAAAAAACATGAAGAGCATGAAAAGTTGTGAAAAATATGAAGAGCTTCAAAATGTAGCAAAAATATGAAGAGGATGAAACGGTCTGAAAAAGAGGAGGATCATGAAGCAGTTTTGAAAAATATGAAGAGCCTGAAAAGTTATGAAAGATATGAAGAGCTTCAAAAGGGGTCAAAATATGAAGAGCATGAAACGGTCTGAAAAATAGGAGGAGCATGAAGCGGTGTTGAAAAACATGAAGAGCCTGAAAAGGTGTGAAAAATATGCAGAGCTTCAAAACGTGTCAAAAATAAAAGGAGTGTGAAACCGTGTTGAAAAACATGATGAGCATGAAAAGGTGTGAAAAATATGAAGATTTTCAAATGGTGTCAAAATTTGAGAAGCATGAAATGGTCTGAAAAATATGAGGAGCATGAAACGGTGTTGAAAAAACATGAAGAGCATGAAAAGTTGTTAAAAATATGAAGACCTTCACAAGGTGTCAAAAATATGAGGAGCTTGAAACGGTCTGAAAAATAGGAGGAGCATGAAGCGGTGTTGAAAAAATGGAAGAGCCTGAAAAGGTGTGAAAAATATGAAGAGCTTCAAAAGGTGTCAAAAATATGAGGATCATGAAATGATCTGAAAAATATGAGGAACATGAAACGGTCTGAGAAATAGGAGGAGCAAGAAACGGTGTTCAAAAACATGAAGAACCTGAAAAGGTGTGAAAAATATAAAGAGCTTCAAAATGTGACAAAAATATGAGGAGCATGAAACGGTCTTAAAAAGAGGAGGAGCAGGAAGCTGTGTTCAAAAACATGAGGACCATAAAAGGTGTGAAATATATGAAGAACTTAAAAGGGTGTGAAATATATGCGGAGCATGAAATGGTCTGAAAAATAGGAGGATCATGAAGCGGTATTCAAAACCTGAAGAGACTGAAAAGGTGTGAAAAAAATGAATAGCTTTAAAGGTGTGAAAATTATGAGGAGCATGAAACCGCCTGAAAAATATGAGGAGCATGACACGGTGTTGAAAAACATGAAGAGCCTTAAAATGTGAGAAAAATATGAAGAGATTTAAAGGTGTGAAAAATATGAGGAGCATGAAACCGTCAGAAAAATAGGAGGAGCATGACACGGTGTTGAAAAATATGAAGAGCATGAAAAGGTGTGAAAAATAGGAAGAGAATCAAAAGCTGTCAAAAATATGAGGAGCCTGAAACGTTCTGAAAAATAGGAGAAGCATGAAGTGGTGTTGAAAAACATGAAGAGCCTGAAAAGGTGTGAAAAATTAGAAGAGCTTCAAAAGGTGTGAAATACATGAGGAGCAGGAAACGGTCTGAAAAATTGGAGGAGCATGAAACGGTGTGGAAAATCATGAAGAGCCTGAAAAGGTGTGAAAAATATGAAAAGCTTCAAAAGATGTGGAAAATATGAAGAGCTTCAAAATGTGTCAAAATGAGATAAGCAAGAAACGGTCTGAAAAATAGGAGGAGAATGAAGTGGTGTTGAAAAAAATGAAAAGCCTGAAAAGGTGTGAAATACATGAAGAGCTTCAAAAGGTGTCAAAAATATGAGGAGAATGAAACGGTCTGCAAAATAGGAGGAGCATGAAATGGTGTTCAAAAACATGAAGAGCCTGAAAATGTGTCAAAAATATGAAGAGTTTCAAAAGGTGTGAAAAATATGAAGAGCTTCAAAAGGTGTCAAAAATTAGATGAGAATGAAACGGTCTGAAAAAAAAGAGGGGCATGAAGTGGTGCTGAAGAAAATGAAGAGCTTGAAAAGTTGTGAAAAATATGAAAAGCTTCAAAAGGTGTCAAAAATATGAGGAGCATGAAACTGTCTCAAAAATAGGAGGAGCATGAAGCGGCGTTCAAAAACAAGAAGAGCTTGAAAATGTGTGAAAAATATGAAGAGCTTCAAAAGGTGTCAAAAATATGAGGAGCATGAAACGGTCTGAAAAATAGGAGGAGCATGAAGCTGTGTTCAAAAACATGAAGAGCCTGAAAAGGCGTGAAAAATATGAGGAGCTTCAAAAGGTGTGAAATACATGAGGAGCATTAAACGGTCTGAAAAATAGGAGGAGCATGAAGCGGTGTTCAAAAACCTGAAGAGCCTTAAAGGTGTGAAATATATGAAGAGTTTCAAAAGGTGTCAAAAATGAGATGAGCATGAAACGGTCTGAAAAATAGGAGGAGCATGAAACGGTGATCAAAAACATGAAGAGCCTGAAAAGGTGTGAAAAATATGAAGAGTTCAAAAGGTGTCAAAAATATGAGGAGTGTGAAACTGTGTTGAAAAACATGACAAGAATGAAAAGGTGTAAAAAATATGAAGATCTTCAAAACGTGTCAAAATTTGAGAAGCATGAAATGGTCTCAAATATATGAGGAGCATGAAACGGTGTTGAAAAAACATGAAGAGCATGAAAAGTTGTGAAAAATATGAAGAGCTTCAAAATGTAGCAAAAATATGAAGAGGATGAAACGGTCTGAAAAAGAGGAGGATCATGAAGCAGTTTTGAAAAATATGAAGAGCCTGAAAAGTTATGAAAGATATGAAGAGCTTCAAAAGGGGTCAAAATATGAAGAGCATGAAACGGTCTGAAAAATAGGAGGAGCATGAAGCGGTGTTGAAAAACATGAAGAGCCTGAAAAGGTGTGAAAAATATGCAGAGCTTCAAAACGTGTCAAAAATAAAAGGAGTGTGAAACCGTGTTGAAAAACATGATGAGCATGAAAAGGTGTGAAAAATATGAAGATTTTCAAATGGTGTCAAAATTTGAGAAGCATGAAATGGTCTGAAAAATATGAGGAGCATGAAACGGTGTTGAAAAAACATGAAGAGCATGAAAAGTTGTTAAAAATATGAAGACCTTCACAAGGTGTCAAAAATATGAGGAGCTTGAAACGGTCTGAAAAATAGGAGGAGCATGAAGCGGTGTTGAAAAAATGGAAGAGCCTGAAAAGGTGTGAAAAATATGAAGAGCTTCAAAAGGTGTCAAAAATATGAGGATCATGAAATGATCTGAAAAATATGAGGAACATGAAACGGTCTGAGAAATAGGAGGAGCAAGAAACGGTGTTCAAAAACATGAAGAACCTGAAAAGGTGTGAAAAATATAAAGAGCTTCAAAATGTGACAAAAATATGAGGAGCATGAAACGGTCTTAAAAAGAGGAGGAGCAGGAAGCTGTGTTCAAAAACATGAGGACCATAAAAGGTGTGAAATATATGAAGAACTTAAAAGGGTGTGAAATATATGCGGAGCATGAAATGGTCTGAAAAATAGGAGGATCATGAAGCGGTATTCAAAACCTGAAGAGACTGAAAAGGTGTGAAAAAAATGAATAGCTTTAAAGGTGTGAAAATTATGAGGAGCATGAAACCGCCTGAAAAATATGAGGAGCATGACACGGTGTTGAAAAACATGAAGAGCCTTAAAATGTGAGAAAAATATGAAGAGATTTAAAGGTGTGAAAAATATGAGGAGCATGAAACCGTCAGAAAAATAGGAGGAGCATGACACGGTGTTGAAAAATATGAAGAGCATGAAAAGGTGTGAAAAATAGGAAGAGAATCAAAAGCTGTCAAAAATATGAGGAGCCTGAAACGTTCTGAAAAATAGGAGAAGCATGAAGTGGTGTTGAAAAACATGAAGAGCCTGAAAAGGTGTGAAAAATTAGAAGAGCTTCAAAAGGTGTGAAATACATGAGGAGCAGGAAACGGTCTGAAAAATTGGAGGAGCATGAAACGGTGTTCAAAAACATGAAGAGCCTGAAAAGGTGTGAAAAAAATGAAGAGCCTCAAAACGTGTCAAAAATATGAAGAGCATGAAACGGTCTGAAAAATAGGAGAAACATGATGCGGTGTTCAAAAACATGAAGAGCCTGAAAAGGTGTGAAAAATATGAAGAGCTTCAAAAGGTGTCAAAAATATGAGGATCATGAAACATTCTGAAAAATAGGAGGAGCATGAAACGGTGTTCAAAAATATGAAGAGCCTGAAAAGGTGTGAAAAATATGAAGAGCATCAAAAGGTGTCAAAAATATGAGGAGCATGAAACGATCTGAAAAATATGAGGAGCATGAAGCGGTGTTCAAAAATATGAGAAGCCTGAAAAGGTGTGAAAAATACGAAGAGCTTAAAAAGGTATGAAAAATATGAAGACCTTCCCAAGGTGTCAAGAATATGAGGAGCATGAAACGGTCTGAAAAATAGGAGGAGCATGAAACGGTGTTGAAAAACATGAAGAGACTGAAAACGTGTGAAAAATACGAAGAGCTTAAAAAGGTATGAAAAATATGAAGATCGTCACAAGTTGTCAAAAATAAGAGGAGCATGAAACGATCTGAAAAATATGAGGAGCATGAAGCGGTGTTCAAAAACATGAGGAGCCAGAAAAGGTGTGAAAAATATGAAGATCTTCAGAAGGTGTGAAATATATGTGGAGCATGAAACGTTATGAAAAATAGGAGGAGCAAGAAGCGGTGTTCAAAAACATCAAGAGTCTGAAACGGTGTGAAATATATGAAGAGCTTCAAAAGGTGTCAAAAATATGAGCAGCATAAAACGGTCTGAAAAATAGAAGGAGCATGAAGCGATGTTCAAAAACATGAAGAGCATGAAAAAGTGTGAAAAATTTGAAGAGCTTCAAAAGGTGTGAAATATATGAGGAGCATGAAACGGTCTGAAAAATAGGAGGAGCATGAAGCGGTGTTCAAAAACATGAAGAGTCTAAAAAGGAGTGAAATATATGAAGAGCTTCAAAAAGTGTCAAAAATATGAGGAGCATGAAACGGTCCGAAAAATAGGAGGAGCATGAAGCGGTGTTCAAAAACATGAAGAGTCTAAAAAGTTGTGAAAAATACGAAGAGCTTCAAAAGGTGTGAAATACATGAGGAGCATGAATCGGTCTGAAAAATAGGAGGAGCATGAAGCAGTGTTGAAAAACATGAAGAGCCTGAAAAGGTGTGAAAAATATGAAGAGCTTCAAAAGTTGTGAAAAGTATGAGGAGCATGAAACGGTCTGACAAATAGGATGAGCATGAAGTGGTGTTGAAAAAAAAGAAGAGCCTGAAAAGGTGTGAAATATATGAAGAGCTTCAAAAGGTGTCAAAAATATGAGGAGCATGAAACGGTCTGAAAAATAGGAGGAGAATGAAACGGTGTTCAAAGACATGAAGAGCCTGAAAAGGTGTGAAAAATATGAAGAGCTTTAAAAGGTGTCAAAAATATGAGGAGCATAAAACGGTCTGAAAAATAGGAGGAGCCTGAAGCGGAGTTCAAATACATGAAGAGCCTGAAATGCTGTGAAAAATATGAAGAGCTAAAAAGGTGTCAAACATATGAGGAGCATGAAAAGGTCTGAAAAATAGGAGGAGCATTGTAGCGTTGTTCAAAAACTTGAAGAGCCTGTAATGGTGTGAAAAATATGAAGAGCTTCAAAAGGTGTCAAAAATATGAGGAGCATGAAACCGTCTGAAAAATAGGAGAGGCTGAAAAGTTGTGGAAATACATGAAGAGCCGAAAAAGGTGTGAAAAATATGAAGAGCTTCAAAAGGAGTGAAATACATGAGGAGCATGAAACGGTCTGAAAAATAGGAGGAGCATGAAGCGGTGTTGAAAAACATGAAGAGCCTGAAAAGGTGTGAAAAATATGAAGAGCTTCAAAAGGAGTGAAATATATGAGGAGCATGAAACGGTCTGAAAAATAAGAGGAGCATGAAGCCGTGTTGAAAAACATGTAGAGACTGAAAAGGTGTAAAAAATATGAAAAGTTTCAAAAGGTGTCAAAAATATGAGGAGCATGAAACGGTCTGAAAAATAGGAGGAGCATTGTAGCGTTGTTCAAAAACTTGAAGAGCCTGAAAAGGTGTGAAAAATATGAAGAGCTTCAAAAGGTGTCAAAAATATGAGGAGCATGAAACGGTCTGAAAAATAGGAGGAGAATGAAGCGCTGTTCAATTACATGAAGAGCTTGAAAAGTTGTGAAAAATATGAAGAGCTTCAAAAGGTGTGAAAATATGAGGAGCATGAAACGGTCTGACAAATAGGATGAGCATGAAGTGGTGTTGAAAAAAAAGAAGAGCCTGAAAGGTGTGAAATATATGAAGAGCTTCAAAAGGTGTCAAAAATATGAGGAGCATGAAACGGTCTGAAAAATAGGAGGAGAATGAAACGGTGTTCAAAAACATGAAGCGCCTGAAAAGGTGTGAAAAATAAGAAGAACTTCAAAAGGTGTGAAATACATGATGAACATGATACGGGTTGGAAAATAGGAGAAGCATGAAGTGGTGTGGAAAAACTTGAAGAGCCTGAAAAGGTGTAAAAATATGAAGAGCTTCAAAATGTGTGAAATACATGAGGAGCATGAAACTCTCTGAAAAATAAGAGGAGCATGAAGCCGTGCTCAAAAACATGAAGAGCCTGAAAAGTTGTGAAAAATATGAAGAGCTTCAAAAGGTGTCAAAAATATGAGGAGCATAAAACGGTCTGAAAAATCGGAGGAGCCTGAAGCAGAGTTCAAATACATGAAGAGCCTGAAATGCTGTGAAAAATATGAAGAGCTACAAAAGGTGTCAAAAATATGAGGAGCATGAGAAGGTCTGAAAAATAGGACGAGCATGAAGCGGTGTTGAAAAACATGAAGAGCCTGAAAAGTTGTGAAATATATGAAGAGCTTCAAAAGATGTGAAAAATATGAAGAGCTTGAAAAGGTGTCAAAAATATGAGGAGCATGAAACGGTCTGAAAAATAGGAGAGGCATGAAGTTGTGTTGAAAAACATGAAGAGCCTAAAAAGGTGTGAAATATATGAATAGCTTCAAAAAGTGTAACAAATATGAGGACCATGAAACGGTTTGAAAAATAGGAAAAGCATGAAACGGTGTTCAAAAACATGAAGAGCCTGAAAAGGTGTGAAAAATATGAAGAGCTTCAAAAGGTGTGAAATACATGAGGAGCATGAAACGGTCTGAAAAATAGGAGAAGCATGAAGTGGTGTGAAAAAACATGAAGGGCCTGAAATGGGGTGAAAAATAAGAACAGCTTCAAAAGGTGTGAAATTCATGAAGAGCATGAAACTCTCTGAAAAATAGGAGGAGCATGAAGTGGTGTTCAAAAACATGAAGAGCCTGAAAAGGTGTGAAAAATATGAAGAGCTTCAAAAGGTGTCAGAAATGAGATGAGCATGAAACGATCTGAAAAAAAAGAGGAGCATGAAGCGGTATGAAAAATAGGAGGAGCATGAATCGGTGTTCAAAAACGTGAAGAGCTTGAAAAGGTGTGAAATATATGAAGAGCTTCAAAAGGTGTCAAAAATAGGAGGAGAATGAAACTGTCTGAAATAAAGGAGGAGCATGAAGCGGTGTTGAAAACCATGAAGAGCCTGAAAAATTGTGAAAAATATGAAGAGCTTCAAAACGTATCAAAAATATGAGGAGCATGAAACGATCTGAAAAATAGGAAGAGCATGACGCAGTGTTGAAAAACATGAAGATGCTGAAAAGGCGTGAAAAATATGAAGAACTTCAAAATGTGTCAAAAAAGGAGGAGATGAAACGGTGTTCAAAAACATGAAGAGCCTGAAAAGGTGTGAAAAATATGAAGAGCTTCAAAACGTGTCAAAAATATGAGGAGATTGAAACGGTCTGAAAAATATGAGGAGCATGAAACGGTGATGAAAAACATGAAGAGCCTTAAAAAATGTGAAAAATATGAAGAGCTTCAAAAGGCGTGAAACATATGAAGAGCTTTCAAAGGTGTCAAAAATGAGATGCGCAGGAAACGGTCTGAAAAATAGGTGGAGCATGAAGCGGTGTTGAAAAACATGAAGAACCTGAAAACGTGTGAAAAATATGAAGAGCTTCAAAAGGTGTGAAAAATATGAACAGCTTCAAAACGTGTGAAAAATGAGATGAGCATGAAGCGGTCTGAAAAATAGGAGGAGCATGAAGTGTTGTCGAAAAACATGAAGAGCATGAAAAGGTGTGAAATATATGAAGATCTACAAAAGGTGTCAAAAATATGCGGAGCATGAAAAGGTCTGACAAATAGGAGGAGCATGAAGCGGTGTTGAAAAACATGAAGACCCTGAAAAGCTGTGAAAAATATGAAGAGCTACAAAATGTGTGAAAAATATGTGGAGCATGAAAGGGTCAGAATTATAGGAGGAGCATGAAGTGGTTTTGAAAAACATGAAGAGCCTGAAAAGGTGTGAAAAATATGAAGAGCTTCAATAGGTGTGAAAAATATGAGGAGCATGAAAAGGTCTGAAAAATAGTGGGAACATGAAGTGGTGTTGAAAAACATGAAGAGCCTGAAAAGGTGTGAAAATGAAGAAGAGCTTCAGAAGGTGTGAAAAATATGAGGAGCATGAAACGGTCTGAAAAATAGGAGGAGCAAGAAGCGGTGTTGAAAATCATGAAGAGCCTGAAAACGTGTGAAGAATATGAAGAGTTTCAAAAGGTGTGAAAAATATGAAGAGCTTCAAAACGTGTCAAAAATGAGATGAGCATGAAAAGGTCGGAAAAAGAGGAGGAACATGAAGCAGTGTTCAAAAACATGAAGCGTCTGAAAAGGTGTGAAAAATGTGAAGAGCTTCAAAAGGTGTCAAAAATATGAGGAGCATGAAACGGTCTGAAATATAGCAGTAGCATGAGGCGGTATTGAAAAGCATGAAGAGCCTAAAAAGGTGTGAAAAATATGAAGAGCTTCAAAAGGTGTCAAAAATATGAGGAACATGAAACGGTCTGAAAAATAGGAGGAGCATGAAGTAGTGTTGAAAAACATGAAGACACTGAAAATGTGTGAAAAATATGAAGAGCTTCAAAAGATGTGAAATACATGAGGTGCATGAAACGGTCTGAAAAATAGGAGGAGCATGAAGCTGTGTTCAAAAACATGAAGAGCCTGAAAATGTGTGAAAAATATGAAGAGCTTCAAAAGGTGTGAAAAATATGAGGAGCATGAAACAGTCTGAAAAATAGGAGGAGCATGATGCGGTGTTCAAAAAAATGAAGTCCCTGAAAAGTTGTGAAAAATATGAAGAGCTTCAAAGAGTGTCAAAAATATGAGGAGCATGAAATGGTGTGAAATATAGGAGGAGCATGAAACGGTGTTGAGAAACATGAAGAGCCTGAAAAGGTGTGAAATATATGAAGAGCTTAAAAAGGTGTAAAAAATTAGAGGAGCATGAAACGGTCTGAAAAATAGGAGGAGCATGACGTGGTGGTGAAAAACATGAAGAGCCTGAAAAGGTGTGAAATATATGAAGAGCTTCAAAGGTGTGAAATATATAAAGGAGCTTCAAAGGTGTGAAATATATGAAGAGCTTCAAAAGGTGTCAAAAATATGAGGAGCATGAACCGGTCTGAAAATTAGGAGGAGCATGAAGCGGTGTTCAAAAACATGAAGAGCCTGAAAAGGTGTGAAATATATGAAGAGCTTAAAAAGGTGTAAAAAATTAGAGGAGCATGAAACGGTCTGAAAAATAGGAGGAGCATGACGTGGTGGTGAAAAACATGAAGAGCCTGAAAAGGTGTGAAATATATGAAGAGCTTCAAAGGTGTGAAATATATAAAGGTGCTTCAAAGGTGTGAAATATATGAAGAGCTTCAAAAGGTGTCAAAAATATGAGGAGCATGAACCGGTCTGAAAATTAGGAGGAGCATGAAGTGGTGTTGAAAAACATGAAGAGCCTGAAAAGGTGTGAAAAATATGAAGAGCTTCAAAAGGTGTCAAAAATATGTGGAGCAGGAAACGGTCTGAAAAATAGGAGGAACATGAAGTGGTGTTCAAAAATATGTACAGCTTGAAAAGGTGTGCAAAATATGAAGAGCCTTAAAAAGTGTCAAATATATGAGGAGCATGAAACGGTCTGAAAAATAGGAGGAGTATGAAGAGGTGTTGAAAAACGTGAAGAGCCTGAAAACGTGTGAAAAATATGAAGAGCTTCAAAATGAGTGAAAATATGAAGAGCTTCCAAAGGTGTCAAAAATGAGATGAGCATGAAACGGTCTGAAAAATAGGAGGACTATGAAGTGGTGGTGAAAAATATGAAGTGCCTGAAAAGGTGTGAAATATATGAAGAGCTTCAAAAGGTTTCAAATATATGAGGAGCATGAAACGGTCTGAAAAATAGGAGGAGCATGAAGCGGAGTTCAAAAATATGAAGAGTCTGAAAAGTTGTGAAAATTATGAAGAGCTTCAAAAGGTGTCAAAAATATGAGGAGCATGAAACGGTCTGAAAATTAGGAGGAGCAAGAAAGGGTGTTCAAAAACATGAAAAGCCTGAAAAGGTGTGAAAAATAGGAAGAGCTTCAAAAGATGTGAAATATATGAGGAACATGAAACGGCGTGAAAAATAGGAGGAGCATGAAGCTGTGTTCAAAAGCATGAGAGATTGAAAAAGTGTGAAATATATGCAGAGCTTCAAAAGGTGTGAAATACATGAGGAGCATGAAACAGTTTGACAAATAGGAGGAACATGAAGCGGTGTTCAAACACATGAAGAGCCTGAAAAGGTGGAAAAATATGAAGAGCTTCAAAATGTGTCAAAAATATGAGGAGCATGAAACGGTCTGAAAAATAGGAGGAGCATGAAACGTTGTTGAAAAACATGAAGAGCCTGAAAAGGTGTGAAAATTAGTAAGAGCTTCAAAAGGTGTGAAAAATATGAGGAGCATGAAAAGGTCTGAAAAATAGGAGGAGCATGAATCGGTGTTGAAAAACATGAAGACCCTGAAAACGTGTGAAAAATATGAGGAGATTCAAAAGGTGTGAAAAATATGAAGAGCTTCAAAAGTTCTCAAAAATGAGATGAGCATGAATCGTTCTGAAAAATAGGAGGAGCATGAAGTGTTGTTGTAAAACATGAAGAGCCTGAAAAGGTGTGAAATATATGAAGAGCTTCAAAAGGTGTCAAAAATATGAGGAGCATGAACCGGTCTGAACAATCCGAGGAGCATGAAGTGTTGTTGAGAAAAATGAAGAGCCTTAAAAGGTGTGAAATATATGAAGAGCTACAAAACGTGTCAAAAATATGAGGAGAATGAACCGGTCTGAAAAATAGGAGGAGCATGAAGTAGTGTTGAAAAACATGAAATGCCTGAAAAGTTGTGAAATGTATGAAGAGCTTCAAAAGGTGTGAAAAATATGAGGAGCTTCGAAAGGTGTCAAAAATATGAGGAGCCTGAAAAGGTCTGAAAAATAGGAGGAGCATGATGCGGTGTTCAAAAACATGAAGAGCCTGAAAAGATGTGAAAAATATGAAGAGCTTGAAAAGATGTGAAATACATGTGGAGCATGAAACGGTCTGAAAAATACAAGAAGCATGAATCGGTGTTCAAATACATCAAGAGCCTGAAAAGGTGTGAAAAACATGAAGATCTTCAAAAGGGGTCAAAAATATGAGGAGCATGAAACGATCTGAAAAATAGGAGGAGCATGAAGTGGTGTTCAAAAACATAAAGAGCCTGAAAAGGTGTGAAAAACATGAAAGGCCTCAAAACGTGTCAAAAATATGAGGAACATGAAACGGTCTGAAATATAGGTGGAGCATGAAGCGGTGTTGAAAAACATGAAGAGCCTGAAAAAGTGTGAAAAATATGAAGAGCTTCAAAAGGTGTGAAAATATGAAGAGCTTCCAAAGGTGTCAAAAATGAGATGAGCATGAAACGGTCTGAAAAATAGGAGGAGCATGAAGTGGTCGTGAAAATCATGAAGTGCCTGAAAAGGTGTGAAATATATGAAGAGCTTCAAAAGTTGTGAAAAAATGAGGAGGTTCAAAAGGTGTCAAAAATATGAGGAGCATGAAACGGTCTGAAAAATAGGAGGAGCATGAAACGGTGTTCAAAAACATGAAGAGCCTGAAAAGGTGTTAAAAATATGAAGAGCTTGAAAAGGTGTGAAATACATGAGGAGCCTGAAGCGGTCTGAAAAATAGGAGGAGCATGAAACGGTGTTGAAAAACATGAAGAGCCTGAAAAGGTGTGAGAAATAGGAAGAGCTTCACAAGGTGTCAAATATATAAGGAGCATGAAACGGTCTGAAAAATAGGAGGAGCATGAAGCAGTCGTCAAAAACATGAAGAACCTGAAAAGTTTTGAAAAATATGAAGAGCTTCAAAAGGTGTGAAAAATATGACGAACATGAAACGGTCTGAAAAATAGGAGGAGCATGAAACGGTCTGAAAAATAGGAGCAGCATGAAACAGTGTTGAAAGACATGAAGAGCTTCAAAGGTGTCAAAACTATGAGGAGCATGAAACGGTCTGAAAAATAAGAGGATCATGAAACGGTCTGAAAAATAGGAGCAGCATGAAACGGTGTTGAAAGACATAAAGAGCTTCAAAGGTGTCAAAACTATGAGGAGCATGAAACGGTTTGAAAAATAGGAGTAGCATGAAACGGTCTGAAAAAAAGAGGCAGCATGGAATGGTGTGGAAAAACATGAGGAGCTTCAAAAGTTGTGAAAAAATGAGGAGGTTCAAAAGGTGTCAAAAATATGAGGAGCATGAAACGGCCTGAAAAATAGGAGGGGCTTGAAACGGTGTTCCAAAATATGAAGAGCCTGAAAAGATGTGAAAAATATGAACAGCTTCAAAAGCTGTGAAAAATATGAGGAGCATGAAACAGTTTGAAAAATAGGAGAAGCATGAAACAGTGTTGAAAACATGAAGAGCATGACAAGTGTGAAAAATATAAAGAGCATTAAAAGGTGTCAAAAATATGAGGAGCATGAAACGGTCTGAAAAAAAGGAGGAGCATGAAGCGGTGTTGAAAACATGAAAAGCCTGAAAATGTGTGAAAAATATGAAGAGCATCAAAAGGTGTGAAATACATGAGGAGCATGAAACGGACTGAAAATTACGAGGAGCATGAAGCTGTGTTCAAAAATATGAAGAGCCTGAAAAGTTGTGAAAAATATGAAGAGCTTCAAAATGTTTCAAATATATGAGGAGCATGAAACGGTCTGAAAATTAGGAGGAGTATGAAGCGATGTTCAAAAACATGAAGAGCCTGAAAATGTGTGAAGTATATGAAGAGCTTCAAATGTTGTCACAAATATGAGGAGCATGAAACAGTCTGAACAATAGGAGGAGCATGAAACGGTGTTGAAAAATATGAAGGGCCTGAAAAGATGTGAAAACTATGAAGAGCTTCAAAAGGTGTCAAATATATGAAGAGCATGAAACGGTCTGATTAATAGGAGGAGCATGAAGAGGTGTTGAAAAACATGAAGAGCCTGAAAACGTGTGAAAAATATGAAGAGCTTCAAAGGTGTGAAATACATGAGGAGGATGAACCGGTCTGAAAAAAAGGAGGAGCATGAAGCAGTGTTGAAAAACATGAAGAGCCTGAAAAGGTGTGAAAATTATGAAGAGCTTTAAAAAGTGTCAAAAATATGACGAGCATGAAACGGTCTGAAAAATAGGAGGAGCATGAAGCAGAGTTCAAAACATGAAGAGCCTGAAAAGGTGTGAAAAATATGAAGAGCTTCAAAAGGTGTCAAAAATATGAGGAGCATGTAACAGTCTGAAAAATAGGAGGAGCATGAAGCGATGTTGAAAAACATGAAGAGAGTGAAAACGTGTGATAAATATGAAGAGCTTCAAAAGGTGCGAAAAATATGAGGAGCATGAAACGGTCTGAAAAACAGGAGGAGCATGAATCTGTGTTGAAAAACACGAAGAGCCTGAAAAGGTGTGAAAATTATGAAGAGCTTCAAAAGGTGGGAAATACATGAGGAGCATGAAACGGACTGAAAATTACGAGGAGCATGAAGCTGTGTTCAAAAACATGAAGAGCCTGAAAATGTGTGAAGTATATGAAGAGCTTCAAATGTTGTCACAAATATGAGGAGCATGAAACAGTCTGAAAAATAGGAGGAGCAAGAAGCGATGTTGAAAAACATGAAGAGCGTGAAAACGTGTGATAAATATGCAGAGCTTCAAAAGGTGTGAAAAATAGGAAGAGCATGTAGCATTGTTCAAAAACATGAAGAGCCTGAAAAGGTGTGAAAAATATGAAGAGCTTCAAAAGGTGCGAAAAATATGAGGAGCATGAAACGGTCTGAAAAATAGGAGGAGCATGAATCGTTGTTCAAAAACATGAAGAGCCTGAAAAGGTGTGAAAAATATCAAGAGCTTCAAAAGTTGTCAAATATATGAGGAGAATGAAACGATCTGAAAAATAGGAGGAGAATGAAGCGATGTTCAAAAACATGAAAAGCCTGATAAGGTGTGAAAAATATGAAGATCTTGAAAAGGTGTCAAAAATATGAGGAGCATGAAACAGTCTGAAATATAAGAGGAGCATGAAGCGATGTTGAAAAACATGAAGAGCGTGAAAACATGTGATAAATATGCAGAGCTTCAGAAGGTGTGAAAAATAGGAGGACCATGAAGCATTGTTCAAAAACATGAAGAGCCTGAAAATGTGTGAAAAATATGAAGAGCTTCAAAATGTGTCAAAAACATGAGGAGCATGAAAAGGTCTGAAAAATACGAGGAGCATGAAGCAGTGTTGATAAACATGAAGAGCCTGAAAAGGTGTGAAAAATATGAAGAGCTTCAAAGATGTCAAAAACATGAGGAGCATGAAACAGTCTGAAAAATAGGAGGAGCATGAAGCGGTGTTCAAAAACATGAAGAGACTGAAAAGGTGTGAAATATATGAAGAGCTTCAAAAGGTGTCAAAAAAATGAGGAGCATGAAACGGTCTGAAAAATAGGAGGAGCAAGAAATGGTATTCAAAACCATAAAGATCCTGAAAAGTTCTGAAGAATATGAAGAGCCTCAAAAAGTGTCAAAAATATGAGGAGCATGAAACGGTCTGAAAAATAGGAGGAGAATGAAGCGGTGTTGAAAAACATGAAGAGCCTGAAAACGTGTGAAAAATATGAACAGCTTCAAAAGGTGTGAAATACATGAGATGCATGAAACGGTCTGAAAAATAGGAGGAGAATGAAGCTGTGTTCAAAAACATGAGAGCCTGAAAATGTGTGAAAAATATGAAGAGCTTCAAACGGTGTGAAATACATGAGGAGCATGGAAAGATCTGAAAAATAGGAGAAGCATGAATCGGTGTTCAAAAACATGAAGAACCTGAAAAGGTGTGAAAAATATAAAGACCTTCAAAATGTGTGAAAAATATGAGGAGCATGAAACGGTCAGAAAAATAGGAGGAGCATGAAGCAGTGTTCAAAAACATGAAGAGCCTGAAAAGGTGTGAAAAATATGAGGAGCTTCAAAAAGTGTCAAAAATATGAGGAACCTGAAACGGTCTGAAAATTAAGAGGAGCATGAAGTTGTGTTGAAAAACATGAAGAGCCTGAAAACGTGTGAAAAATATGAAGAGCTTCAAAAGGTGTGAAATACATGAGGAGCATGAAACGGTCTGAAAAATAGAAGCATGAAGCGGTGTTCAAAAACATGAAGAGACTAAAAAGGTGTGAAAAATATGAAGAGCTTCCAAATTTGTCAAAAATATGAGGAGCATGAAACAGTTTGAAAAAAAGGAGGAGCATGAAGCGGTGTTGAAAAACATGAAGTTTGTGAAAAGTGTGATAAATATGAAGAGCCTGAAGAGGTGTGAAAAATATGAAGATCTTCAGAAGGTGTCAAAAAAGAGATGAGCATGAAACGGTGTGAAAAATAGGAGGAGCATGAAGGGGTGTTAAAAAAAATGAAGAGCCTAACAAGGTGTGAAATATATGAAGAGCTTCAAAAGGTGTGAAAAATATGAGGAGCATTAAACGGTCTGAAAAACAGGAGGAGCATGAATCTGTGTTGAAAAACATGAAGAGCCTGAAAAGGTGTGAAAAATATGAAGAGCTTCAAAAGGTGTGAAATACATGAGGAGCATTAACGGTCTGAAAAATAGGAGGAGCATTAAGCGGTGTTCAAAAACTTGAAAAGCCTGAAAAGGTGTGAAAAATATGAAGAGCTTCAAAAGGTGTGAAAAATAGGAGGAGAATGAAACGGTCTGAAAAATAGGAAGAGCATGAAGCTGTGTTCAAAAACATGAAGAGCCTGAAAAGGTGTGAAAAATATGAAGAGCTTCAAAAGGTGTGAAATACATGAGGAGCATGAAACGGACTGAAAATTACGAGGAGCATGAAGCTGTGTTGAAAAATATGAAGAGCCTGAAAAGATGTGAAAACTATGAAGAGCTTCAAAAGGTGTCAAATATATGAAGAGCATGAAACGGTCTGATTAATAGGAGGAGCATGAAGAGGTGTTGAAAAACATGAAGAGCCTGAAAACGTGTGAAAAATATGAAGAGCTTCAAAGGTGTGAAATACATGAGGAGCATGAACTGGTCTGAAAAAAAGGAGGAGCATGAAGCAGTGTTGAAAAACATGAAGAGCCTGAAAAGGTGTGAAAATTATGAAGAGCTTTAAAAAGTGTCAAAAATATGACGAGCATGAAACGGTCTGAAAAATAGGAGGAGCATGAAGCAGAGTTCAAAACATGAAGAGCCTGAAAAGGTGTGAAAAATATGAAGAGCTTCAAAAGGTGTCAAAAATATGAGGAGCATGTAACAGTCTGAAAAATAGGAGGAGCATGAAGCGGTGTTGAAAAACATGAAGAGAGTGAAAACGTGTGATAAATATGAAGAGCTTCAAAAGGTGTGAAAATATGAAGAGCTTCAAAAGGTGTCAAAAAAGAGATGAGCATGAAACGGTCTGAAAAATAGGAGGAGTATGAAGCGATGTTCAAAAACATGAAGAGCCTGAAAAGGTGTTAAAAATATGAAGAGCTTCAAAAAGTGTGAAAAATAGGAGGAGCATGAAGCATTGTTCATAAACATGAAGAGCCTGAAAAGGTGTGACAAATATGAAGATCTTCAAAAGGTGTCAAAAATGTGAGGAGCATGAAACGCTCTGAAAAATAGGAGGAGCATGAATCGGTGTTCAAAAACATGAAGCGCCTGAAAAGGTGTGAAAAATATGAAGAGCTTCAAAAGGTGTCAAATATATGAGGAGAATGAAACGATCTGAAAAATAGGAGGAGAATGAAGCGCTGTTCAAAAACATGAAGAGCCTGAAAACGTTTGAAATATATGAAGAGCTTCGAATGGTGTCACAAATATGAGGAGCATGAAACAGTCTGAAAAATAGGAGGAGCATGAAGCGATGTTCAAAAACATGAAGAACCTGAAAAGGTGTGAAAAATATGAAGAGCTTGAAAAGGTGTCAAAAATATGAGGAGCATGACACAGTCTGAAAAATAAGAGGAGCATGAAGTGATGTTGAAAAACATGAAGAGCCTGAAAACGTGTGATAAATATGCAGAGCTTCAAAAGGTGTGAAAAATAGGAGGACCATGAAGCATTGTTCAAAAACATGAAGAGCCTGAAAATGTGTGAAATATATGAAGAGCTTCAAAATGTGTTAAAAATATGAGGAGCATGAAAAGGTCTGAAAAATACGAGGATCATGAAGCAGTGTTGATAAACATGAAGAGCCTGAAAAGGTGTGAAAAATATGAAGAGCTTCAAAGATGTCAAAAATATAAGGAGCATGAAAGAGTCTGAAAAATAGGAGGAGCATGAAGCGGTGTTCACAAACATGAAGAGACTGAAAAGGTGTGAAAAATATGAAGAGCTTCAAAAGGTGTCAAAAATATGAGGAGCATGGAACGGTCTGAAGATTAGGAGGAGCATGAAATGGTATTCAAAACCATAAAGATCCTGAAAATGTCTGAAGAATATGAAGAGCCTCAAAACGTGTCAAAAATATGAGGAGCATGAAACGGTCTGAAAAATAGGAGGAGAATGAAGCGGTGTTGAAAAACATGAAGAGCCTAAAAACGTGTGAAAAATATGAACAGCTTCAAAAGGTGTGAAATACATGAGATGCATGAAACGGTCTGAAAAATAGGAGGAGAATGAAGCTGTGTTCAAAAACATGAGAGCCTGAAAATGTGTGAAAAATATGAAGAGCTTCAAAAGGTGTGAAATACATGAGGAGAATGAAACGGTCTGAAAAATAGGAGGAGCATGAAGCGGTGTTTAAAAACATGAAGAGCCTGAAAACGTGTGAAAAATATGAAGAGCTTCAAAAGGTGTGAAAAATATGAAGAGCTTCAAAAGGTGACAATATATGAGGAGAATGAAACGGTCTGAAATATAGGAGGAGCATGAAGCGGTGTTTAAAAACATGAAGAGCCTGAAAAGTTGTGAAAAATATGAAGAGCTTGAAAATGTGTCAAAAATATGAGTAGCCTGAAACGGTCTGAAAAATAAGAGGAGCTTGAAATGGTGTTCAAAAACATGAGAGCCTGAAAAGGTGTGAAAAATATGAAGAGCTTTAAAAGGTGTGAAATACAATAGGAGCATGAAACGGTCTGAGAAGTAGGAGGAGCATGAAGCAGTGTTGAAAAACATGAAGAGCCTGAAAAGGTGTTAAAAATATGAAGAGCTTCAAAAGGTGTGAAAAATATGAGGAGCATGAAACGGTCTGAAGAATAGGAGGAGGATTGTAGCGGTGTTCAAAAACATTAAGAGCATGAAAAGGTGTGAAAAATATGAAGAGCTTCAAAAGGTGTGAAATACATGAGGAGCATGAAACAGTCTGAAAAATAGGAGGAGCATGAAGCAGTGTTGAAAAACATGTAGAGACTGAAAAGGTGTGAAATATATGAAGAGCTTCAAAAGGTGTGAAAAATAGGAGGAGCATGAAACGGTGCTCAAAAACTTGAAGAACCTGAAAAGGTGTGAAAAATATGAAGGCCTTCAAAAGGTATGAAAAATATGAGGAACATGAAACGGTCTGAAAACTAAGAGGAGCATGAAGCGGTGTTGAAAAATATGAAGAGCCTGAAAAGGTGTGAAAAAAATGAAGAGCTTCAAAAGATGTTAAAATATGAGGTGCATGAAACGGTCTGAAAAATAGGAGGAGCATGAAGCGGTGTTGAAAAACATGAAGAGCCTGAAAAGGTGTGAAAAATATGAAGAGCTTCAAAAGGTGTGAAATACATGAGGAGCATGGAACGGTCTGAAATATAGGAGGAGCATGAAGCGTTGTTGAAAAACATGAAGAGCCTGAAAAGGTGTGAAAATTATGAAGAGCTTCAGAAGGTGTCAAAAATATGAGGAGCATGAAACGGTCTGAAAAATAAGAGGAGCATGAAGTCGTGTTGAAAAACATGAAGAACCTGAAAAGGTGTAAAAAACATGAAGAGCTTCAAAAGGTGTCAAAAATATGAGGAACATGAAACTGTCTGAAAAATAGGAGGAGCATGAAGTGGGGTTGAAAATCATGAAGAGCTGAAAAGGTGTGTAAAATATGAAGAGCTTCAAAAGGAGTGAAATACATGAGGAGCATGAAACCTTCTGAATCATAGGAGGAGCATGAAGCGGTGTTCATAAACATGAAGAGCCTGAAATGTTGTGAAAAATATGAAGAGCTTCAAAAGGTGTAAAAATATGAAGAGCTTCAAAAGCTGTCAAAAATGAGATGAGCATGAAACGGTCTGAAAAATAGGAAGAGTATGAAGGGTGTTGAAAAACATGAAGAGCCTAAAAAAGTGTGAAATATATGAAGAGCTTCAAAAGGTGTGAAAAATATTAGGAGCTTCAAAAGCTGTCAAAAATGAGATGAGCATGAAGCGATCTGAAAAATAGGAGGAGCATGAGGTACTGTTGAAAAACATGAAGAGCCTGAAAAGGTGTGAAAAATATGAAGAGCTTCAAAAGGTGTGAAAAATATGAAGAGCTTCAAAAGGTGACAAAATATGAGGAGAATGAAACGGTCTGAAAAATAGGAGGAGCATGAAGCGGTGTTTAAAAACATGAAGAGCCTGAAAAGCTGTGAAAAATATGAAGAGCTTGAAAATGTGTCAAAAATATGAGTAGCCTGAAACTGTCTGAAAAATAAGAGGAGCTTGAAATGGTGTTCAAAAACATGAGAGCCTGAAAAGGTGTGAAAAATATGAAGAGCTTTAAAAGGTGTGAAATACAATAGGAGCATGAAACGGTCTGAGAAGTAGGAGGAGCATGAAGCAGTGTTGAAAAACATGAAGAGCCTGAAAAGGTGTTAAAAATATGAAGAGCTTCAAAAGGTGTGAAAAATATGAGGAGCATGAAACGGTCTGAAGAATAGGAGGAGGATTGTAGCGGTGTTCAAAAACATTAAGAGCATGAAAAGGTGTGAAAAATATGAAGAGCTTCAAAAGGTGTGAAACACATGAGGAGCATGAAACTGTCTGAAAAATAGGAGGAGCATGAAGCAATGTTGAAAAACATGTAGAGACTGAAAAGGTGTGAAATATATGAAGAGCTTCAAAAGGTGTCAAATATATGAAGAGCATGAAACGGTCTGATTAATAGGAGGAGCATGAAGAGGTGTTGAAAAACATGAAGAGCCTGAAAAAGTGTGAAAAATATGAAGAGCTTCAAAGGTGTGAAATACATGAGGAGCATGAACTGGTCTGAAAAAAAGGAGGAGCATGAAGCAGTGTTGAAAAACATGAAGAGCCTGAAAAGGTGTGAAAATTATGAAGAGCTTTAAAAAGTGTCAAAAATATGACGAGCATGAAACGGTCTGAAAAATAGGACGAGCATGAAGCAGAGTTCAAAACATGAAGAGCCTGAAAATGTGTGAAAAATATGAAGAGCTTCAAAAGGTGTCAAAAATATGAGGAGCATGTAACAGTCTGAAAAATAGGAGGAGCATGAAGCGGTGTTGAAAAACATGAAGAGAGTGAAAACGTGTGATAAATATGAAGAGCTTCAAAAGGTGTGAAAAATATGAAGAGCTTCAAAAGGTGTCAAAAAAGAGATGAGCATGAAACGGTTTGAAAAATAGGAGGAGTATGAAGCGATGTTCAAAAACATGAAGAGCCTGAAAAGGTGTTAAAAATATGAAGAGCTTCAAAAAGTGTGAAAAATAGGAGGAGCATGAAGCATTGTTCATAAACATGACGAGCCTGAAAAGGTGTGACAAATATGAAGATCTATAAAAGGTGTCAAAAATGTGAGGAGCATGAAACGCTCTGAAAAATAGGAGGAGCATGAATCGGTGTTCAAAAACATGAAGAGCCTGAAAAGGTGTGAAAAATATGAAGAGCTTCAAAAGGTGCGAAAAATATGAGGAGCATGAAACGGTCTGAAAAATAGGAGGAGCATGAATCGGTGTTCAAAAACATGAAGAGCCTGAAAAGGTGTGAAAAATATGAAGAGCTTCAAAAGGTGTCAAATATATGAGGAGAATGAAACGATCTGAAAAATAGGAGGAGAATGAAGCGATGTTCAAAAACATGAAGAGCCTGAAAAGGTGTGAAAAATATGAAGAGCTCAAATGGTGTCACAAATATGAGGAGCATGAAACAGTCTGAAAAATAGGAGGAGCATGAAGCGATGTTCAAAAACATGAAGAGGCTGAAAAGGTGTGAAAAATATGAAGAGCTTGAAATGGTGTCAAAAATATGAGGAGCATGAAACAGTCTGAAAAATAAGAGGAGCATGAAGCGATGTTGAAAAACATGAAGAGCGTGAAAACATGTGATAAATATGCAGAGCTTCAAAAGGTGTGAAAAATAGGAGGACCATGAAGCATTGTTCAAAAACATGAAGAGCCTGAAAATGTGTGAAAAATATGAAGAGCTTCAAAATGTGTTAAAATATGAGGAGCATGAAAAGGTCTGAAAAATACGAGGAGCATGAAGCAGTGTTAAAAAACATGAAGAGCCTGAAAAGGTGTGAAAAATATGAAGAGCTTCAAAGATGTCAAAATTATGAGGAACATGAAACAGTCTGAAAAATAGGAGGAGCATGAAGCGGTGTTCAAAAACATGAAGAGACTGAAAAGGTGTGAAAAATATGAACAGCTTCAAAAGGTGTGAAACATGAGATGCATGAAACGGTCTGAAAAATAGGAGGAGAATGAAGCTGTGTTCAAAAACATGAGAGCCTGAAAATGTGTGAAAAATATGAAGAGCTTCAAAAGGTGTGAAATTCATAATGTGCATGGAAAGATCTGAAAAATAGGAGAAGCATGAAGCGGTGTTCAAAAACATGAAGAGCCTGTAAAGGTGTGAAAAATATGAAGACCTTCAAAATGTGTGAAAAATAGGAGGAGCAGGAAACGGTCAGAAAAATAGGAGGAGCATGAAGCAGTGTTCAAAAACATGAAGAGCCTGAAAAGGTGTGAAATATATGAAAAGCTTCAAAGTTTTCAAAAATATGAGGAGCATGAAACGGTCTGAAAAATAGGAGGAGTATGAAACGGTGTTTAAAAATATGAAGAGCCTGGAAAGGTGTGAAAAATATGAAGAGCTTCAAAAGGAGTGAAATACATGAGGAGCATGAAACGATCTAAAAAATAGGAGGAGCCTGAAAAGGTCTCCAAAATCATGAAGAGCCTGAAAAGGTGTGAAAAAATATGAAGAGCTTCAAAAGGTGTGAAATACATGAGATGCATGAAACGGTCTGAAAAATAGGAGGAGAATGAAGCTGTGTTCAAAAACATAAGAGCCTGAAAATGTGTGAAAAATATGAAGAGCTTCAAAAGGTGTGAAATACATAAGGTGCATGGAAAGATCTGAAAAATAGGAGAAGCATGAAGTGGTGTTCAAAAACATGAAGAGCCTGAAAAGGTGTGAAAAATATGAAGACCTTCAAAATGTGTGAAAAATATGAGGAGCATGAAATGGTCAGAAAAATAGGAGGAGCATGAAGCAGTGTTCAAAAACATGAAGAGCTTGAAAAGGTGTGAAATATATGAAAAGCTTCAAAGTTTTCAAAAATATGAGGAACATGAAACGGTCTGAAAAATAGGAGGAGCATCAATCGGTGTTCAAAAACATGAAGAGCCTGAAAAGGAGTGAAAAATATGAAGAGCTTCAAAAGGTGTAAAATACATGAGATGAATGAAACGGTCTGAAAAATAGGAGGAGAATGAAGCTGTGTTCAAAAACGTAAGAGCCTGAAAATGTGTGAAAAATATGAAGAGCTTCAAAAGGTGTGAAATACATAAGGTGCATGGAAAGATCTGAAAAATAGGAGAAGCATGAAGCGGTGTTCAAAAACATGAAGAGCCTGAAAAGGTGTGAAAAATATGAAGACCTTCAAAATGTGTGAAAAATATGAGGAGCATGAAACAGTCAGAAAAATAGGAGGAGCATGTAGCAGTGTTCAAAAACATGAAGAGCCTGAAAAGGTGTGAAATATATGAAAAGCTTCAAAAGGTGTCAAAAATATGAGGAGCATGAAACGGTCTGAAAATAGGAGGAGCATGAAGCGGTGATGAAAAACATGAAGAGCCTGAAAAGGTGTGAAAAATATGAAGAGCTTCAAAAGGTGTCAAAAATATGAGGAGCATGTAACAGTCTGAAAAATAGGAGGAGCATGAAGCGGAGTTGAAAAACATGAAGAGCCTGAAAAGGTGTGAAAAATACGAAGAGCTTCAAAAGGTGTCAAAATTACAAGGAGCATGAAACGGTCTGAAAAATAGGAGGAGCATGAAGCGGTGTTCAAAAATATGAAGAGCCAGAAAAGGTGTGAAAAATATGAAGAGCTTCAAAAGGTGTCAAAAATATGAGGTGCATGAAACGTTCTGAAAAAGAGGAGGAGCATGAAGCGGTGTTCAAAAACATGAAGAGCCTTAAAAGGTGTGAAAAATATGAAGAGCTTCAAAAGGTGTCAAAAATATGAGAAGCATGAAGCGGGCTGAAAAATAGGAGAAGCATGAAGTGGTGTTGAAAAACATGAAGAGCCTGAGAACTTGTGAAAAATATGACGAGCTTCAAAAGGTGTGAAAAACATGAGGAGCATGAAGCGGGCTGAAAAATAGGAGAAGCATGAAGTGGTGTTGAAAAACATGAAGAGCCTGAAAAAGTGTGAAAAATATGAAGAGCTTCAGAAGGTGTGAAAAATATGAAGAGCTTCAACAGGTGTCAAAAATTAGATGAGCATGAAACGGTCTGAAAAATTGGAGGAGCTAGAAGTAGTGTTGAAAAAAATGAAGAGCCTGAAAAGGTGTGAAAAATATGAAAAGCTTCAAAAGGTGTCAAAAATATGAGGAGCATGAAACGGTCTGAAAATAGGAGGAGCATGAAGCGGTGATGAAAAACATGAAGAGCCTGAAAAGGTGTGAAAAATATGAAGAGCTTCAAAAGGTGTCAAAAATATGAGGAGCATGTAACAGTCTGAAAAATAGGAGGAGCATGAAGCGGAGTTGAAAAACATGAAGAGCCTGAAAAGGTGTGAAAAATACGAAGAGCTTCAAAAGGTGTCAAAATTACAAGGAGCATGAAACGGTCTGAAAAATAGGAGGAGCATGAAGCGGTGTTCAAAAATATGAAGAGCCAGAAAAGGTGTGAAAAATATGAAGAGCTTCAAAAGGTGTTAAAAATATGAGGTGCATGAAACGTTCTGAAAAAGAGGAGGAGCATGAAGCGGTGTTCAAAAACATGAAGAGCCTTAAAAGGTGTGAAAAATATGAAGAGCTTCAAAAGGTGTCAAAAATATGAGAAGCATGAAGCGGGCTGAAAAATAGGAGAAGCATGAAGTGGTGTTGAAAAACATGAAGAGCCTGAGAACTTGTGAAAAATATGACGAGCTTCAAAAGGTGTGAAAAACATGAGGAGCATGAAGCGGGCTGAAAAATAGGAGAAGCATGAAGTGGTGTTGAAAAACATGAAGAGCCTGAAAAAGTGTGAAAAATATGAAGAGCTTCAGAAGGTGTGAAAAATATGAAGAGCTTCAACAGGTGTCAAAAATTAGATGAGCATGAAACGGTCTGAAAAATTGGAGGAGCTAGAAGTAGTGTTGAAAAAAATGAAGAGCCTGAAAAGGTGTGAAAAATATGAAAAGCTTCAAAAGGTGTCAAAAATATGAGGAGCATGAAACGGTCTGAAAAATAGGTGGAGCATGAAGCGGTGTTGAAAAATATGAAGAGCCTGGAAAGGTGTACAAAATATGAAGAGCTTCAAAAGGTGTGAAATATATTCAGAGCTTCAAAAGGTGTCAAAAATGAGATGAGCATGCAACGGTCTGAAAAATAGGAGGAGCATGAAACGGTGATCAAAAACATGAAGAGCCTGAAAAGGTGTGAAAAATATGCAGAGATTCAAAAGGTGTGAAATACATGAGGAGCATGAAACGGGCTGAAAAATAGGAGAAGCATGAAGGGGTGTGGAAAAACATGAAGAGCATGAAAACGTGTAAAAATATGAAGAGCTTCAAAAATATGAAAAATATGAAGAGCTTCAAAAGGTGTGAAAAATTTTAAGAGCTTCAAAACGTGTCAAAATGAGATGAGCATGAAACGGTCTGAAAAATAGGAGGAGCATGAATCGGTGTTGAAAATCATAAAGAGCCTGAAAGGGTGTGAAAATTATGAAGAGCTTCAAAAGATGTCAAAAATATGAGGAGAATGAAACGGTCTGAAAAATAGGAGGAGCAAGAAAGGGTGATCAAAAACATGAAGAGCCTGAAAAGGTGTGAAAAATATGAAGAGCTTCAAAAGGTGTCAAAAATATGAGGAGCATGTAACAGTCTGAAAAATAGGAGGAGCATGAAGCGGAGTTGAAAAACATGAAGAGCCTGAAAAGGTGTGAAAAATACGAAGAGCTTCAAAAGGTGTCAAAATTACAAGGAGCATGAAACGGTCTGAAAAATAGGAGGAGCATGAAGCGGTGTTCAAAAATATGAAGAGCCAGAAAAGGTGTGAAAAATATGAACAGCTTCAAAAGGTGTTAAAAATATGAGGTGCATGAAACGTTCTGAAAAAGAGGAGGAGCATGAAGCGGTGTTCAAAAACATGAAGAGCCTTAAAAGGTGTGAAAAATATGAAGAGCTTCAAAAGGTGTCAAAAATATGAGAAGCATGAAGCGGGCTGAAAAATAGGAGAAGCATGAAGTGGTGTTGAAAAACATGAAGAGCCTGAGAACTTGTGAAAAATATGACGAGCTTCAAAAGGTGTGAAAAACATGAGGAGCATGAAGCGGGCTGAAAAATAGGAGAAGCATGAAGTGGTGTTGAAAAACATGAAGAGCCTGAAAAAGTGTGAAAAATATGAAGAGCTTCAGAAGGTGTGAAAAATATGAAGAGCTTCAACAGGTGTCAAAAATTAGATGAGCATGAAACGGTCTGAAAAATTGGAGGAGCTAGAAGTAGTGTTGAAAAAAATGAAGAGCCTGAAAAGGTGTGAAAAATATGAAAAGCTTCAAAAGGTGTCAAAAATATGAGGAGCATGAAACGGTCTGAAAAATAGGTGGAGCATGAAGCGGTGTTGAAAAATATGAAGAGCCTGGAAAGGTGTACAAAATATGAAGAGCTTCAAAAGGTGTGAAATATATTCAGAGCTTCAAAAGGTGTCAAAAATGAGATGAGCATGCAACGGTCTGAAAAATAGGAGGAGCATGAAACGGTGATCAAAAACATGAAGAGCCTGAAAAGGTGTGAAAAATATGCAGAGATTCAAAAGGTGTGAAATACATGAGGAGCATGAAACGGGCTGAAAAATAGGAGAAGCATGAAGGGGTGTGGAAAAACATGAAGAGCATGAAAACGTGTAAAAATATGAAGAGCTTCAAAAATATGAAAAATATGAAGAGCTTCAAAAGGTGTGAAAAATTTTAAGAGCTTCAAAACGTGTCAAAATGAGATGAGCATGAAACGGTCTGAAAAATAGGAGGAGCATGAATCGGTGTTGAAAATCATAAAGAGCCTGAAAGGGTGTGAAAATTATGAAGAGCTTCAAAAGATGTCAAAAATATGAGGAGAATGAAACGGTCTGAAAAATAGGAGGAGCAAGAAAGGGTGATCAAAAACATGAAGAGCCTGAAAAGGTGTGAAAAACCTGAAGAGCCTGAAAAGGTGTAAAAAATATGTAGAGATTCAAAAGGTGTGAAATACATGAGGAGCATGAAACCGGCTGAAAAATAGGCGAAGCATGAAGGGGTGTTGAAAAACATGAAGAGCCTGAAAAGGTTTGAAAAATATGAAGAGCTTCAAAAGGTGTGAAATACATGAGGAGCATGAAACTCTCTGAAAAATAGAAATAGCATGAAGCGGTATTGAAAAACATGAACAGCCTGAAAACGTGTGAAAATATGAAGAGCTTCAAAAATATGAAAAATATGAAGAGCTTCAAAAGGTGTGAAAAATTTGAAGAGCTTCAAAAGGTGTCAAAATGAGATGAGCATGAAACGGTCTGAAAAATAGGATGAGCATGAAGCGGTGTTGAAAATCATAAAGAGCCTGAAAAGTTGTGAAAAATATGAAGAGCTTCAAAAGATGTGAAAAATTTGAAGAGCTTCAAAAGGTGTCATAATGAGATGAGCATGACACGGTCTGAAAAATAGGAGAAGCATGAAGTGGTGTTGAAAAAAATGAAAAGCCTGAAAAAGTGTGAAATATATGAAGAGCTTCAAAAGGTGTCAAAAATATGAGGAGAATGAAACGGTCAGCAAAATAGGAGGAGCATGAAGCGGTGTTGAAAAACATGAAGAGCCTGAAAAGGTGTGGAAAATATGAAGAGCTACGAAAGGTGTCAAAAATATGAGGTGCATGAAACGTTCTGAAAAATAGGAGGAGCATGAAGCGGTGTTGAAAAACAAGAAGAGCCTGAAAAGGTGTGAAAAATATGAAGAGCTTCAAAAGGTGTCAAAAATATGAGGAGCATGAAACAGTCTGAAAAATAAGAGGAGCATGAAGCGGTGTTGAAAAACTTGAAGAGCCTGAAAGCCTGTGAAAAATATGAAGAGCATCAAAAGGTGTGAAATATATTCAGAGCTTCAAAATGTTTAAAAAATGAGATGAGCATGAAACTTTCTGAAAAATAGGAGGAGCATGAAGCAGTGTTCAAAAACATGAAGAGCTTGAAAAGGTGTGAAATATATGAAGAGCATGAAACTGTCTGAAAAATTGGAGGAGCATGAAGCAGTGTTCAAAAACATGAAGAGCTTGAAAAGGTGTGAAATATATGAAGAGCTTCAAAAGGTGTCAAAAATAGGAGGACAATGAAACTGTCTGAAAAAAAGGAGGAGCATGAAGCGGTGTTGAAAACAATGAAGAACCTGAAAAGGTGTGAAAAATATGAAGAGCTTCAAAAGGTCTCAAAAATATGTTGAGCATGAAACGGTCTGAAAAATAGGAGGAGCATGAAGCCGTGTTCAAAAACATGAAGAGCCTGAAAAGGTGTGAAAAATATGAAGAGCTTCAAAAATGTCAAATATATGAGGAGCATGAAACGGTCTGAAAAATAAGAGGAGCATGAAGCTTTGTTGAAAAACATGAAGATCCTGAAAAGGTGTGAAATATATGAAGAGCTTCAAAAGGTGTAAAAGTTGGAGGAGCATGAAACGGTCTGAAAAATAGAAGGAGCATGAAGCGGTGTTCAAAAACATGAAGAGCCTGAAAAGTTGTGAAAAATATGAAGAGCTTCAAAAGGTGACAAAAATAGGAGGAGCATGAAACGGTCTGCAAAATAGGAGGAGCATGAAGCTGTGTTGAAAAACATAAAGTGCCTGAAAAAGTATGACATGTATGAAGAGCTTCAAAAAGTGTCAATATATGAGGAGCATGAAACGGTCTGAAAAACAGGAGGAGCATGAAATGGTCTGAAAAATAGGAGGAGCATGAATCGGTGTTGAAAAACATGAAGAGCATGAAAAGGTGTGAAAAATATGAAGAGCTTCAAAAGGTGTCAAAAATATGAGGAGCAAGAAACGGTCTGAAAAATAGGAGGAGCATGAAGCGGTGTTGAAAAACATGAAGAGCCTGAAAAGGTGTGAAAAATATGAAGAGCTTCAAAAGGTGTCAAAAATATGAGGAGCATGAAACGGTCTGAAAAATAGGCGGAGCATGAAGCGGTGTTGAAAAACATGAAGAGCCTGAAAAGGTGTGAAAAATAAGAAGAGCTTCAAAAGGTGTGAAAAATGAGATGAGCAGGAAACGGTCTGAAAAATAAGAGGAGCATGAAGCGGTGTTCAAAAACATGAAGAGCCTGAAAAGGTGTGAAAAATATGAAGAGCTTCAAAAGGTGTCAAAAATATGAGGAGCATGAAACGGTCTGAAAAATAAAAGGAGCATGAAGCAGTGTTCAAAAACATGAAGAGCCTGAAAAGTTGTGAAAAATATGAAGAGCTTCAAAAGGTGTCAAAAATATGAGGAGCATGAAACGGTCTGAAAAATAGGCGGAGCATGAAGCGGTGTTGAAAAACATGAAGAGCCTGAAAATTTGTGAAAAATATGAAAAGCTTCAAAAGGTGTTAAAAATGAGATGAGCATGAAACGGTCTGAAAAATAGGAGGATCAAGAAACGGTGTTGAAAAACATGAAGAACCTGAAAACGTGTGAAAAATATGAAGAGCTTCAAAAGGTGTGAAAGACATGAGGAGCATGAAATGGGCTGAAAAATAGGAGAAGCATGAAGTGGTGTGGAAAAAGACGAAGAGCCTGAAATGGTGTGAAAAATATGAAGACCTTCAAAATGTGTCAAATACATGAGGAGCATGAAACTCTCTGAAAAATAGGAGGAGCATGAAGCGGTGTTCAAAAACATGAAGAGCCTGAAAATTTGTGAAAAATATGAAAAGCTTCAAAAGGTGTTAAAAATGAGATGAGCATGAAACGGTCTGAAAAATAGGAGGATCAAGAAACGGTGTTGAAAAACATGAAGAACCTGAAAACGTGTGAAAAATATGAAGAGCTACAAAAGGTGTCAAAAATATGAGGAGAATGAAACGGTCAGCAAAATAGGAGGAGCATGAAGCGGTGTTGAAAAACATGAAGAGCCTGAAAAGGTGTGGAAAATATGAAGAGCTACAAAAGGTGTCAAAAATATGAGGTGCATGAAACGTTCTGAAAAATAGGAGGAGCATGAAGCGGTGTTGAAAAACAAGAAGAGCCTGAAAGCCTGTGAAAAATATGAAGAGCATCAAAAGGTGTGAAATATATTCAGAGCTTCAAAATGTTTAAAAAATGAGATGAGCATGAAACTTTCTGAAAAATAGGAGGAGCATGAAGCAGTGTTCAAAAACATGAAGAGCTTGAAAAGGTGTGAAATATATGAAGAGCATGAAACGGTCTGAAAAATTGGAGGAGCATGAAGCAGTGTTCAAAAACATGAAGAGCTTGAAAAGGTGTGAAATATATGAAGAGCTTCAAAAGGTGTCAAAAATAGGAGGACAATGAAACTGTCTGAAAAAAAGGAGGAGCATGAAGCGGTGTTGAAAACAATGAAGAACCTGAAAAGGTGTGAAAAATATGAAGAGCTTCAAAAGGTCTCAAAAACATGAGGATCATAAAACGGTCTGAAAAATAGGAGAAACTTTAAGCAGTGTTGAAAAATATGAAGAGCCTGAAAAGGTGTGAAAAATATGAAGAGCTTCAAAATGTGTAACAAATATGAGGAGCATGAAACGGTTTGAAAAATAAGAAGAGCATGAAACGGTGTTCAAAAACATGAAGAGCCTGAAATGGTGTGAAATATATGAAGAGCTTCAAAATGTGTGAAAAATATGAGGAGCTTCAAAAAGTGTCAAAAATATGAGGAGAAAGAAACGGTCTGAAAAATACGAGGAGCATGAAGAGGTGCTGAAAAAAATGGAGAGCCTGAAAAGGTGTGAAAAATATGAAGAGCTTCTAAAGGTGTCAAAAATATGAGGAGCATGAAAAGGTCTGAAAAATAGGAGAAGCATGAAGTGGTGTTGAAAAACAGGAAGAGCCTGAAAAGTGTGAAAAATATGAAGAGCTTCAAAAAGTGTCAAAAATATTAGGAGCATGAAACGGTCTGAAAAATAGGAGGAGCATGAAGCGGTGTTGAAAAACATGAAGAGCCTGAAAACGTGTGAAAAAATATGAAGAGCTTCAAAAGGTGTGAAAAATATGAAGAGCTTCAAAAGGTGTCAAAAATGAGATGAGCATGAAAAGGTGTGAAAAATAGGAGGACATGAAGTGGTGTTAAAAACATGAAGAGCCTGAAAAGGTGTGAAATATATGAAGAGCTTCAAAAGTTGTCAAAAATATGAGGAGCATGAAACGGTCTGAATCATAGGAGGAGCATGAAGCGGTGTTGAAAAACATGAAGAGCCTGAAAGCGTGTGAAAAATATGAAGAGCTTCAAAAGGTGTCAAAAATTTGAGGAGAAAGAGACCGTCTGAAAAACAGGAGGAGCTTGAAGCGGTGTTGAAAAACATGAAGAGCATGAAAAGATGCCCAAAATATGAAGAGCTTCAAAAGGTGTCAAAAATATGAGGAGCATGAAACGGTCTGAAATTTGGAGGAGCATGAAGCGGTGTTGAAAAACATGAAGAGCCTGAAAAGGTGTGAAATATATGAAGAGCTTCAAAAGGTGTCAAAAATAGGAGGAGTATGAAACGGTCTGAAATCAGGAGGAGCATGAAGTGGTATTGAAAAACATGAAGAGCCTGAAAGGGTGTGAAAAATATGAAGAGCTTCAAAAGGTGTCAAAAATACGAGGATCATGAAACGGTCTGCAAAATAGGAGGAGCATGAAGCTGTGTTGAAAAACATAATGTGCCTGAAAAAGTATGACATATATGAAGAGCTTCAAAAAGTGTCAATATATGAGGAGCATGAAACGGTCTGAAAAACAGGAGGAGCATGAAATGGTCTGAAAAATAGGAGGAGCATGAATCGGTATTGAAAAACATGAAGAGCATGAAAAGGTGTGAAAAATATGAAGAGCTTCAAAAGGTGTCAAAAATATGAAGAGCAAGAAACGGTCTGAAAAATAGGAGGGTCATGAAGCGGTGTTGAAAAACACGAAGAGCCTGAAAAGGTGTGAAATAAATGAAGAGATTCAAAACGTGTCAAAAATACGAGGAGCATGAAACGGTCTGAAAAATAGGAGGAGCAGGAAGCGGTGTTGAAAAACATGAAGAGCCTGAAAAGGTGTGAAAAATATGAAGAGCTTTAAAAGGTGTCAAAAATATGAGGAGCATGAAACTGTCTGAAAAATTGGAGGAGCATGAAGCAGTGTTCAAAAACATGAAGAGGTTGAAAAGGTGTGAAATATATGAAGATCTTCAAAATGTGTCAAAAATAGGAGGACAATGAAACTGTCTGAAAAAAAGGAGGAGCATGAAGCGGTGTTGAAAACAATGAAGAACCTGAAAAGGTGTGAAAAATATGAAGAGCTTCAAAAGGTCTCAAAAATATGGGGAGCATGAAACGGTCTTAAAAATAGGAGGAGCATGAAGCCGTGTTCAAAAACATGAAGAGCCTGAAAAGGTGTGAAAAATATGAAGAGCTTCAAAAATGTCAAATATATGAGGAGCATGAAACGGTCTGAAAAATAAGAGAAGCATGAAGCTTTGTTGAAAAACATGAAGATCCTGAAAAGGTGTGAAATATATGAAGAGCTTCAAAAGGTGTAAAAGTTGGAGGAGCATGAAACGGTCTGAAAAAGAGGAGGAGCATGAAGCGGTGTTCAAAACCATGAAGAGCCTGAAAAGATGGGAAAAATATGAAGAGCTTCAAAAGGTGTCAAAAATATGAGGAGCATGAAACGGTCTGCAAAATAGGAGGAGCATGAAGGTGTGTTGAAAAACATAAAGTGCCTGAAAAGGTATGACATATATGAAGAGCTTCAAAAAGTGTCAAAATATGAGGAGCATGAAACGGTCTGAAAAACAGGAGGAGCATGAAATGGTCTGAAAATAGGAGAAGCATGAATCGGTGTTGAAAAACATGAAGAGCATGAAAAGGTGTGAAATAAATGAAGAGATTCAAAAGGTGTCAAAAATAGGAGGACAATGAAACTGTCTGAAAAAAAGGAGGAGCATGAAGCGGTGTTGAAAACAATGAAGAACCTGAAAAGGTGTGAAAAATATGAAGAGCTTCAAAATGTCTCAAAAATATGGGGAGCATGAAACAGTGTTCAAAAACATGAAGAGCCTGAAAAGCTGTGAAAAATATGAAGAGCTTCAAAAGGTGCCAAAATTATATGGAGCATGAAACGGTCCGAAAAATAGGAGGAGCATGAAGCGGCTTTGAAAAACATGAAGAGCCTGAAAAGGTGTGAAATATATGAAGAGCTTCAAAGGGTGTCAAAAATATGAGGAGCATGAAACGGTCTGAAAAATAGGAGGAGCATGAAATGTTGTTCAAAAACATGAAGGGCTTGAAATGATGTGAAAAATATGAAGACTTTCAAAAGGTGTCAAAATTATGAGGGGCATGAAACGGTCTGAAAAATAGGAGGAGCATCAAACGGTGTTGAAAAATATGAAGAGCCTGAATAGGTGTGAAAAATATGAAGAGCATAAAAATATGTGAAAAATATGAGGAGCATGAAACTGTGTTCAAAACATGAAGAGCCTGAAAAGGTATGAAAAATATGAAGATCTTCAGAAGGTGTCAAAATTGAAGGCATTTCCCCTGAAATCAGGAACAAGACAAGGGTGCCCACTCTCACCACTACTATTCAACATAGTGTTGGAAGTTCTGGCCACAGCAATCAGAGCAGAAAAAGAAGTAAAAGGAATCCAGATAGGAAAAGAAGAAGTAAAACTCTCACTGTTTCCAGATGACATGATCCTCTACATAGAAAACCCTAAAGACTCTACCAGAAAATTACTAGAACTAATCAATGAATATAGTAAAGTTGCAGGATATAAAATTAACACACAGAAATCCCTTGCATTCCTATATACTAACAATGAAAAAACAGACAGAGAAATCAAGGAGACAATACCATTCACCATTGCAACAAAAAGAATAAAATACTTAGGAGTATATCTACCTAAAGAAACAAAGGACCTATACATAGAAAACTATAAAACACTGATGAAAGAAATCAAAGAGGACACAAACAGATGGAGAAACATACCGTGTTCATGGATTGGAAGAATTAATATTGTCAAAATGGCTATTCTACCCAAAGCAGTCTATAGATTCAATGCAATCCCTATCAAGCTACCAATGGTATTTTTCACAGAACTAGACCAAAGAATTTCACAATTTGTATGGAAATACAAAAAACCTCGAATAGCCAAAGTAATCTTGAGAAAGAAGAATGGAGCTGGAGGAATCAACCTGCCTGACTTCAGACTCTACTACAAAGCCACAGTCATCAAGACAGTATGGTACTGGCACAAAGACAGAAATATAGATCAATGGAACAGAATAGAAAGCCCAGAGATAAATCCACGAACCTATGGACACCTTATCTTTGACAAAGGAGGCAAGGATATACAATGGAAAAAAGACAACCTCTTTAACAAGTGGTGCTGGGAAAACTGGTCAACCACTTGTAAAAGAATGAAACTAGAACACTTTCTAACACCATACACAAAAATAAACTCAAAATGGATTAAAGATCCAAATGTAAGACCAGAAACTATAAAACTCCTAGAGGAGAACATAGGCAAAACACTCTCTGACATAAATCAAAGCAAGATCCTCTATGACCCACCTCCCAGAATATTGGAAATATAAGCAAAACTAAACAAATGGGACCTAATGAAACTTAAAAGCTTTTGCACTACAAAGGAAACTATAAGTAAGGTGAAAAGACAGCCCTCAGATTGGGAGAAAATAATAGCAAATGAAGAAACAGACAAAGGATTAATCTCAAAAATATACAAGCAACTCCTGCAGCTCAATTCCAGAAAAATAAATGACCCAATCAAAAAATGGGCCAAAGAAGTAAACAGACATTTCTCCAAAGAAGACATACAGATGGCTAACAAACACATGAAAAGATGCTCAACATCACTCATTATTAGAGAAATGCAAATCAAAACCACAATGAGGTACCATTACACGCCAGTCAGGATGGCTGCTATCCAAAAGTCTACAAGCAATAAATGCTGGAGAGGCTGTGGAGAAAAGGGAACCCTCTTACACTGTTGGTGGGAATGCAAACTAGTACAGCCGCTATGGAAAACAGTGTGGAGATTTCTTAAAAAACTGGAAATAGAACTGCCATATGACCCAGCAATCCCACTTCTGGGCATACACACTGAGGAAACCAGAACTGAAAGAGACACGTGCACCCCAATGTTCATCGCAGCACTGTTTATAATAGCCAGGACATGGAAGCAACCTAGATGCCCATCAGCAGATGAATGGATAAGGAAGCTGTGGTACATATACACCATGGAATATTACTCAGCCATTAAAAAGAATTCATTTGAACCAGTCCTAATGAGATGGATGAAGCTGAAGCCCATTATACAAGGTGAAGTAAGCCAGAAAGATAAAGAACATTACAGCATACTGACACATGTATATGGAATTTAGAAAGGTGATAACGATAACCCTATATGCAGAACAGAAAAAGAGACACAGAAATACAGAACAGACTTTTGAACTTTGTGGGAGAATGTGAGGGTGGGATATTTCAAAAGAACAGCATGTATCCTATTTATGGTGAAACAGATCACAAGCCCAGGTGGGATGAACGAGACAAGTGCTCCGGCCTGGTGCACTGGGAAGACCCAGAGGAATCGGGGGGAGAGGGAGGTGGGAGGGGGGATCGGGATTGGGAATACATGTAAATCCATGGCTGATTCATATCAATGTATGACAAAACCCAATGGAAAAAAAAAAAATATGAGGAGCATGAAACAGTCTGAAAAATAGGAGGAGCATGAAACGGTGATCAAAAACATGAAGAGCCTGAAAAGGTGTGAAAAATATGAAGAGCTTCAAAAGGTGTGAAATACATGAGGAGCATGAAACTCTCTGAAAAATAGAAGGAGCATGAAGTGGTGTTCAAAAACATGAATAGCCTGAAAAGGTGTGAAAAATATGAAGATCTTCAAAAGGTGTGAAAAATATGAGGAGCATGATATGGTCTGAAAAATAGGAGGAGCATGAAGCGGTGTTGAAAAACATGAAGAGCCTGAAAAAGTGTGAAAAATATGAAGAGCTTCAAAAGGTGTGAAAAATATGAAGAGCTTCAAAAAGTGTGAAATACATGAGGAGGATTAAACGGTCTGAAAAATAGGAGGAGCATGAAGTGGTGTTGAAAAAAACTGAAGAGCCTGAAAAGGTGTGAAAAATATGAAGAGCTTCAAAAGGTGTCAAAAATATGAGGAGCATGAAAGGGTCTGAAAAATAGGAGGAGCATGAAGCCGTGTTTAAAAACATGAAGAGCCTGAAAAGGTGTGAAAAATATGAAGAGCTTCAAAAAGTGTGAAATACATGAGGAGGATTAAACGGTCTGAAAAATAGGAGGAGCATTAAGCGGTGTTGAAAAACATTAAGGCCTGAAAACATGTGAAAAATATGAAGAGCTTCAAAAGGTGTGAAAAATATGAAGAGCTTCAAAAGGTATGAAATACATGTGGAGCATTAAACGGTCTGAAAAATAGGAGGAGCATGAAGCGGTGTTGAAAAACATGAAGAGCCTGAAAAGGTGTGAAAAATATGAGGAGCTTCAAAAGGTGTGAAATACATGTGGAGCATTAAACGGTCTGAAAACCAGGAGGAGCATGAAGCGGTGTGCAAAAACAAGAAGAGCCTGAAAAGGTGTGAAAAATATGAGGAGCTTCAAAAGGTGTGAAATACATGTGGAGCATTAAACGGTCTGAAAAATAGGAGGAGCATGAAACGGTGATAAAAATTGAAGAGCGTGAAATGGTGTGAAAAATATGAAGAGCTTCAAAATGTGTGAAATACATGAGGAGCATGAAACAGTGTTCAAAAACATGAAGAGCCTGAAAAGCTGTGAAAAATATGAAGAGCTTCAAAAGGTGCCAAAAATATATGGAGCGTGAAACGGTCCGAAAAATAGGAGGAGTATGAAGCGGCTTTGAAAAACATGAAGAGCCTGAAAAGGTGTGAAATATATGAAGAGCTTCAAAGGGTGTCAAAAATATGAGGAGCATGAAACGGTCTGAAAAATAGGAGGAGCATGAAATGTTGTTGAAAAACATGAAGGGCTTGAAATGATGTGAAAAATATGAAGACTTTCAAAAGGTGTCAAAATTATGAGGGGCATGAAACGGTCTGAAAAATAGGAGGAGCATCAAACGGTGTTGAAAAATATGAAGAGCCTGAATAGGTGTGAAAAATATGAAGAGCTTCAAAAGTGTCACAAATAGGAGGAGCATGAAACGGTGTTCAAAAACATGAAGAGCCAATAAAGGTGTGAAAAATATGAATAGCTTCCAAATGTGACAAAAATAAGATGAGCATGAAACGGTCTGAAAAATAGGAGGAGCATGAAGCGGTGTTGAAAAACATGAAGAGCCTGAAAAGGTGTGAAATATATGAAGAGGTTCAAAAGGTGTCAAAAATGCGAGGAGCATGAAACCATTGAAATATAGGAGGAGCATGAACTGGTGTTGAAAAACATTAATAGCCTGAAAAGGTGTGAAATATATGAAGAGTTTCAAAAGGTGTGAAATACATGAGGAGGATTAAACAGTCTGAAAGATAGGAGGAGCATGAAGCGTTTTTGAAAAACATGAAGCGCCTGAAAAGGTGTGAAAAATATGAAGAGATTCTAAAGGTGTCAAAAATATGAGGAGCATGAAATGGTCTTAAAAATACGAGGAGCATGAAGTGGTGTTGAAAAAAATGAAGAGCCTGAAAAGGTGTGAAATATATGAAGAGTTTCAAAGGGTGTCAAATATATGAGGAGCATGAAACGGTCTGAAAAATAGGAGGAGCATGAAACGCTGTTGAAAAAAATGAAGAGCCTGAAAAGGTGTGAAAAATATGGAAAGCTTCAAAAGGTGTCAAAAATATGAGGAGCATGAAACGGTCTGAAAAATAGGAGTAGCATGATGCGGTGTTCAAAAACATGAAGAGCCTGAAAAGGTGTGAAAAATACGAAGAGCTTCAAAAGGTGTCAAACATATGAGGAGCATGAAACGGTCTTAAAAAAAGGAGGAGGATGAAGCGGTGTTGAAAAACATGAAGAGTCTGAAAACGTGTGAAAAATATGAAGATCTTCAAAAGGTGTCAAAAATGAGATGAGCATGAAACGGTCTGAAAAATAGGAGGAGCATGAAGCGGTGTTGAAAATCATGAAGAGCCTGAAAAGGTGTGAAAAATATGAAAAGCTTCAAAAGATGTGAAAAATATGAAGAGCTTCAAAAGGTGTCAAAATGAGATGAGCATGAAACGGTCTGAAAAATAGGAGGAGCATGAAGTGGTGTTGAAAAAAATGATAAGCCTTAAAATGTGTGAAATATATGAAGAGCTTCAAAAGGTGTCAAAAATATGAGGAGAATGAAACAGTCTCCAAAATAGGAGGAGCATGAAATGGTGTTCAAAAACATGAAGAGCCTGAAAAGGTGTGAAAAATATGAACAGTTTCAAAAAGTGTGAAATACATGAGGAGAATTAAACGGTCTGAAAAATAGGAGGAGCATGAAATGGTGTTCAAAAACATGAAGAGCCTGAAAAGGTGTGAAATATATGAACAGTTTCAAAAAGTGTGAAATACATGAGGAGAATTAAACTGTCTGAAAAATAGGAGGAGCATGAAGTGGTGTTGAAAAACATGAAGGGCTGAAAACGTGTGAAAAATATGAAGAGCTTCAAAAGTTGTGAAAAATATGAAGAGCTTCAAAAGGTGTCAAAAATATGAAGAGCTTCAAAAGGTGTCAAAAATTAGATGAGCATGAAACGGTCTGAAAAATAGGAGGAGCATGAAGTGGTGTTGAAAAAAATGAAGAGCCTGAAAAGGTTTGAAAAATATGAAAAGCTTCAAAAGGTGTCAAAAATATGAGGAGCATGAAACTGTCTCAAAAAGAGGAGGAGCATGAAGCTGTGTTCAAAAACAAGAAGAGCCTGAAAAGGTGTGAAAAATATGAAGAGCTTCAAAAGGTGTCAAAAATATGAGGAGCATGAAACGGTTTTGAGAAACATGAATAGCCTGTAAATATGTGAAAAATATGAAGAGCATAAAAATATGTGAAAAATTTGAGGAGCATGAAACTGTGTTCAAAACATGAAGAGACTGAAAAGGTGTGAAAAATATGAAGATCTTCAGAAGGTGTCAAAATTGAAGGCATTTCCCCTGAAATCAGGAACAAGACAAGGGTGCCCACTCTCACCACTACTATTCAACATAGTGTTGGAAGTTCTGGCCACAGCAATCAGAGCAGAAAAAGAAGTAAAAGGAATCCAGATAGGAAAAGAAGAAGTAAAACTCTCACTGTTTGCAGATGACATGATCCTCTACATAGAAAACCCTAAAGACTCTACCAGAAAATTACTAGAGCTAATCAATGAATATAGTAAAGTTGCAGGATATAAAATTAACACACAGAAATCCCTTGCATTCCTATATACTAACAATGAAAAAACAGACAGAGAAATTAAGGAAACAATACCATTCACCATTGCAACAAAAAGAATAAAATACTTAGGAGTATATCTACCTAAAGAAACAAAGGACCTATACATAGAAAACTATAAAACACTGATGAAAGAAATCAAAGAGGACACAAACAGATGGAGAAACATACCGTGTTCATGGATTGGAAGAATTAATATTGTCAAAATGGCTATTCTACCCAAAGCAGTCTATAGATTCAATGCAATCCCTATCAAGCTACCAATGGTATTTTTCACAGAACTAGACCAAAGAATTTCACAATTTGTATGGAAATACAAAAAACCTCGAATAGCCAAAGTAATCTTGAGAAAGAAGAATGGAGCTGGAGGAATCAACCTGCCTGACTTCAGACTCTACTACAAAGCCACAGTCATCAAGACAGTATGGTACTGGCACAAAGACAGAAATATAGATCAATGGAACAGAATAGAAAGCCCAGAGATAAATCCACGAACCTATGGACACCTTATCTTTGACAAAGGAGGCAAGGATATACAATGGAAAAAAGACAACCTCTTTAACAAGTGGTGCTGGGAAAACTGGTCAACCACTTGTAAAAGAATGAAACTAGAACACTTTCTAACACCATACACAAAAATAAACTCAAAATGGATTAAAGATCCAAATGTAAGACCAGAAACTATAAAACTCCTAGAGGAGAACATAGGCAAAACACTCTCTGACATAAATCAAAGCAAGATCCTCTATGACCCACCTCCCAGAATATTGGAAATATAAGCAAAACTAAACAAATGGGACCTAATGAAACTTAAAAGCTTTTGCACTACAAAGGAAACTATAAGTAAGGTGAAAAGACAGCCCTCAGATTGGGAGAAAATAATAGCAAATGAAGAAACAGACAAAGGATTAATCTCAAAAATATACAAGCAACTCCTGCAGCTCAATTCCAGAAAAATAAATGACCCAATCAAAAAATGGGCCAAAGAAGTAAACAGACATTTCTCCAAAGAAGACATACAGATGGCTAACAAACACATGAAAAGATGCTCAACATCACTCATTATTAGAGAAATGCAAATCAAAACCACAATGAGGTACCATTACACGCCAGTCAGGATGGCTGCTATCCAAAAGTCTACAAGCAATAAATGCTGGAGAGGCTGTGGAGAAAAGGGAACCCTCTTACACTGTTGGTGGGAATGCAAACTAGTACAGCCGCTATGGAAAACAGTGTGGAGATTTCTTAAAAAACTGGAAATAGAACTGCCATATGACCCAGCAATCCCACTTCTGGGCATACACACTGAGGAAACCAGAACTGAAAGAGACACGTGCACCCCAATGTTCATCGCAGCACTGTTTATAATAGCCAGGACATGGAAGCAACCTAGATGCCCATCAGCAGATGAATGGATAAGGAAGCTGTGGTACATATACACCATGGAATATTACTCAGCCATTAAAAAGAATTCATTTGAACCAGTCCTAATGAGATGGATGAAGCTGAAGCCCATTATACAAGGTGAAGTAAGCCAGAAAGATAAAGAACATTACAGCATACTGACACATGTATATGGAATTTAGAAAGGTGATAACGATAACCCTATATGCAGAACAGAAAAAGAGACACAGAAATACAGAACAGACTTTTGAACTTTGTGGGAGAATGTGAGGGTGGGATATTTCAAAAGAACAGCATGTATCCTATTTATGGTGAAACAGATCACCAGCCCAGGTGGGATGAACTAGACAAGTGCTCCGGCCTGGTGCACTGGGAAGACCCAGAGGAATCGGGAGGAGAGGGAGGTGGGAGGGGGGATCGGGATTGGGAATACATGTAAATCCATGGCTGATTCATATCAATGTATGACAAAACCCAATGGAAAAAAAAAAAATATGAGGAGCATGAAACAGTCTGAAAAATAGGAGGAGCATGAAACGGTGATCAAAAACATGAAGAGCCTGAAAAGGTGTGAAAAATATGAAGAGCTTCAAAAGGTGTGAAATACATGAGGAGCATGAAACTCTCTGAAAAATAGAAGGAGCATGAAGTGGTGTTCAAAAACATGAATAGCCTGAAAAGGTGTGAAAAATATGAAGATCTTCAAAAGGTGTGAAAAATATGAGGAGCATGATATGGTCTGAAAAATAGGAGGAGCATGAAGCGGTGTTGAAAAACATGAAGAGCCTGAAAAAGTGTGAAAAATATGAAGAGCTTCAAAAGGTGTGAAAAATATGAAGAGCTTCAAAAAGTGTGAAATACATGAGGAGGATTAAACGGTCTGAAAAATAGGAGGAGCATGAAGTGGTGTTGAAAAAAACTGAAGAGCCTGAAAAGGTGTGAAAAATATGAAGAGCTTCAAAAGGTGTCAAAAATATGAGGAGCATGAAAGGGTCTGAAAAATAGGAGGAGCATGAAGCCGTGTTTAAAAACATGAAGAGCCTGAAAAGGTGTGAAAAATATGAAGAGCTTCAAAAAGTGTGAAATACATGAGGAGGATTAAACGGTCTGAAAAATAGGAGGAGCATTAAGCGGTGTTGAAAAACATTAAGGCCTGAAAACATGTGAAAAATATGAAGAGCTTCAAAAGGTGTGAAAAATATGAAGAGCTTCAAAAGGTATGAAATACATGTGGAGCATTAAACGGTCTGAAAAATAGGAGGAGCATGAAGCGGTGTTGAAAAACATGAAGAGCCTGAAAAGGTGTGAAAAATATGAGGAGCTTCAAAAGGTGTGAAATACATGTGGAGCATTAAACGGTCTGAAAACCAGGAGGAGCATGAAGCGGTGTGCAAAAACAAGAAGAGCCTGAAAAGGTGTGAAAAATATGAGGAGCTTCAAAAGGTGTGAAATACATGTGGAGCATTAAACGGTCTGAAAAATAGGAGGAGCATGAAACGGTGATAAAAATTGAAGAGCGTGAAATGGTGTGAAAAATATGAAGAGCTTCAAAATGTGTGAAATACATGAGGAGCATGAAACAGTGTTCAAAAACATGAAGAGCCTGAAAAGCTGTGAAAAATATGAAGAGCTTCAAAAGGTGCCAAAAATATATGGAGCATGAAACGGTCCGAAAAATAGGAGGAGCATGAAGCGGCTTTGAAAAACATGAAGAGCCTGAAAAGGTGTGAAATATATGAAGAGCTTCAAAGGGTGTCAAAAATATGAGGAGCATGAAACGGTCTGAAAAATAGGAGGAGCATGAAATGTTGTTCAAAAACATGAAGGGCTTGAAATGATGTGAAAAATATGAAGACTTTCAAAAGGTGTCAAAATTATGAGGGGCATGAAACGGTCTGAAAAATAGGAGGAGCATCAAACGGTGTTGAAAAATATGAAGAGCCTGAATAGGTGTGAAAAATATGAAGAGCTTCAAAAGTGTCACAAATAGGAGGAGCATGAAACGGTGTTCAAAAACATGAAGAGCCAATAAAGGTGTGAAAAATGTGAATAGCTTCCAAATGTGACAAAAATAAGATGAGCATGAAACGGTCTGAAAAATAGGAGGAGCATGAAGCGGTGTTGAAAAACATGAAGAGCCTGAAAAGGTGTGAAATATATGAAGAGGTTCAAAAGGTGTCAAAAATGCGAGGAGCATGAAACCATTGAAATATAGGAGGAGCATGAACTGGTGTTGAAAAACATTAATAGCCTGAAAAGGTGTGAAATATATGAAGAGTTTCAAAAGGTGTGAAATACATGAGGAGGATTAAACAGTCTGAAAGATAGGAGGAGCATGAAGCGTTTTTGAAAAACATGAAGCGCCTGAAAAGGTGTGAAAAATATGAAGAGATTCTAAAGGTGTCAAAAATATGAGGAGCATGAAATGGTCTTAAAAATACGAGGAGCATGAAGTGGTGTTGAAAAACATGAAGAGCCTGAAAAGGTGTGAAAAATATGAGGAGCTTCAAAAGGTGTGAAATACATGTGGAGCATTAAACGGTCTGAAAACCAGGAGGAGCATGAAGCGGTGTGCAAAAACAAGAAGAGCCTGAAAAGGTGTGAAAAATATGAGGAGCTTCAAAAGGTGTGAAATACATGTGGAGCATTAAACGGTCTGAAAAATAGGAGGAGCATGAAGCGGTGTTCAAAAACAAGAAGAGCCTGAAAAGGTGTGAAAAATATGAGGAGCTTCAAAAGGTGTGAAATACATGTGGAGCATTAAACGGTCTGAAAAATAGGAGGAGCATGAAACGGTGATAAAAATTGAAGAGCGTGAAAAGGTGTGAAAAATATGAAGAGCTTCAAAATGTGTCAAATATAAGAGGAGCATGAAACAGTGTTCAAAAACATGAAGAGCCTGAAAAGCTGTGAAAAATATGAAGAGCTTCAAAAGGTGCCAAAAATATATGGAGCATGAAACAGTCCGACAAATAGGAGGAGCATGAAGCGGCTTTGAAAAACATGAAGAGCCTGAAAAGGTGTGAAATATATGAAGAGCTTCAAAGGGTGTCAAAAATATGAGGAGCATGAAACGGTCTGAAAAATAGGAGGAGCATGAAATGTTGTTCAAAAACATGAAGGGCTTGAAATGATGTGAAAAATATGAAGACTTTCAAAAGGTGTCAAAATTATGAGGGGCATGAAACGGTCTGAAAAATAGGAGGAGCATCAAACGGTGTTGAAAAATATGAAGAGCCTGAATAGGTGTGAAAAATATGAAGAGCTTCAAAAGTGTCACAAATAGGAGGAGCATGAAACGGTGTTCAAAAACATGAAGAGCCAATAAAGGTGTGAAAAATGTGAATAGCTTCCAAATGTGACAAAAATAAGATGAGCATGAAACGGTCTGAAAAATAGGAGGAGCATGAAGCGGTGTTGAAAAACATGAAGAGCCTGAAAAGGTGTGAAATATATGAAGAGGTTCAAAAGGTGTCAAAAATGCGAGGAGCATGAAACCATTGAAATATAGGAGGAGCATGAACTGGTGTTGAAAAACATTAATAGCCTGAAAAGGTGTGAAATATATGAAGAGTTTCAAAAGGTGTGAAATACATGAGGAGGATTAAACAGTCTGAAAGATAGGAGGAGCATGAAGCGTTTTTGAAAAACATGAAGCGCCTGAAAAGGTGTGAAAAATATGAAGAGATTCTAAAGGTGTCAAAAATATGAGGAGCATGAAATGGTCTTAAAAATACGAGGAGCATGAAGTGGTGTTGAAAAACATGAAGAGCCTGAAAAGGTGTGAAAAATATGAGGAGCTTCAAAAGGTGTGAAATACATGTGGAGCATTAAACGGTCTGAAAACCAGGAGGAGCATGAAGCGGTGTGCAAAAACAAGAAGAGCCTGAAAAGGTGTGAAAAATATGAGGAGCTTCAAAAGGTGTGAAATACATGTGGAGCATTAAACGGTCTGAAAAATAGGAGGAGCATGAAGCGGTGTTCAAAAACAAGAAGAGCCTGAAAAGGTGTGAAAAATATGAGGAGCTTCAAAAGGTGTGAAATACATGTGGAGCATTAAACGGTCTGAAAAATAGGAGGAGCATGAAACGGTGATAAAAATTGAAGAGCGTGAAAAGGTGTGAAAAATATGAAGAGCTTCAAAATGTGTCAAATATAAGAGGAGCATGAAACACTGTTCAAAAACATGAAGAGCCTGAAAAGCTGTGAAAAATATGAAGAGCTTCAAAAGGTGCCAAAAATATATGGAGCATGAAACGGTCCGAAAAATAGGAGGAGCATGAAGCGGCTTTGAAAAACATGAAGAGCCTGAAAAGGTGTGAAATATATGAAGAGCTTCAAAGGGTGTCAAAAATATGAGGAGCATGAAACGGTCTGAAAAATAGGAGGAGCATGAAATGTTGTTCAAAAACATGAAGGGCTTGAAATGATGTGAAAAATATGAAGACTATCAAAAGGTGTCAAAATTATGAGGGGCATGAAACGGTCTGAAAAATAGGAGGAGCATCAAACGGTGTTGAAAAATATGAAGAGCCTGAGTAGGTGTGAAAAATATGAAGAGCTTCAAAAGTGTCACAGATAGGAGGAGCATGAAACGGTGTTCAAAAACATGAAGAGCCAGTAAAGGTGTGAAAAATATGAATAGCTTCCAAATGTGACAAAAATAAGATGAGCATGAAACGGTCTGAAAAATAGGAGGAGCATGAAGCGGTGTTGAAAAACATGAAGAGCCTGAAAAGGTGTGAAAGATATGAACAGCATCAAAAGGTGTCAAAAATGCGAGGAGCATGAAACCATTGAAATATAGGAGGAGCATGAACTGGTGTTGAAAAACATTAATAGCCTGAAAAGGTGTGAAATATATGAAGAGTTTCAAAAGGTGTGAAATACATGAGGAGGATTAAATAGTCTGAAAGATAGGAGGAGCATGAAGCGTTTTTGAAAAACATGAAGCGCCTGAAAAGGTGTGAAAAATATGAAGAGATTCTAAAGGTGTCAAAAATATGAGGAGCATGAAATGGTCTTAAAAATACGAGGAGCATAAAGTGGTGTTGAAAAAAATGAAGAGCCTGAAAAGGTGTGAAATATATGAAGAGTTTCAAAGGGTGTCAAATATATGAGGAGCTTGAAACGGTCTGAAAAATAGGAGGAGCATGAAACGCTGTTGAAAAAAATGAAGAGCCTGAAAAGGTGTGAAAAATATGGAAAGCTTCAAAAGGTGTCAAAAATATGAGGAGCATGAAACGGTCTGAAAAATAGGAGTAGCATGATGCGGTGTTCAAAAACATGAAGAGCCTGAAAAGGTGTGAAAAATATGAAGAGCTTCAAAAGGTGTCAAAATTACGAGGAGCATGAAACGGCCTGAAAAATAGGAGAGCATGAAGCGGTGTTCAAAAATATAAAGAGCCTGAAAAGGTGTGAAAAATACGAAGAGCTTCAAAAGGTGTCAAACATATGAGGAGCATGAAACGGTCTTAAAAAAAGGAGGAGGATGAAGCGGTGTTGAAAAACATGAAGAGTCTGAAAACGTGTGAAAAATATGAAGATCTTCAAAAGGTGTCAAAAATGAGATGAGCATGAAACGGTCTGAAAAATAGGAGGAGCATGAAGCGGTGTTGAAAATCATGAAGAGCCTGAAAAGGTGTGAAAAATATGAAAAGCTTCAAAAGATGTGAAAAATATGAAGAGCTTCAAAAGGTGTCAAAATGAGATGAGCATGAAACGGTCTGAAAAATAGGAGGAGCATGAAGTGGTGTTGAAAAAAATGATAAGCCTTAAAATGTGTGAAATATATGAAGAGCTTCAAAAGGTGTCAAAAATATGAGGAGAATGAAACAGTCTGCAAAATAGGAGGAGCATGAAATGGTGTTCAAAAACATAAAGAGCCTGAAAAGGTGTGAAAAATATGAACAGTTTCAAAAAGTGTGAAATACATGAGGAGAATTAAACGGTCTGAAAAATAGGAGGAGCATGAAATGGTGTTCAAAAACATGAAGAGCCTGAAAAGGTGTGAAATATATGAACAGTTTCAAAAAGTGTGAAATACATGAGGAGAATTAAACTGTCTGAAAAATAGGAGGAGCATGAAGCGGTGTTGAAAAACATGAAGGCCTGAAAACGTGTGAAAAATATGAAGAGCTTCAAAAGTTGTGAAAAATATGAAGAGCTTCAAAAGGTGTCAAAAATATGAAGAGCTTCAAAAGGTGTCAAAAATTAGATGAGCATGAAACGGTCTGAAAAATAGGAGGAGCATGAAGTGGTGTTGAAAAAAATGAAGAGCCTGAAAAGGTTTGAAAAATATGAAAAGCTTCAAAAGGTGTCAAAAATATGAGGAGCATGAAACTGTCTCAAAAATAGGAGGAGCATGAAGCGGTGTTCAAAAACAAGAAGAGCCTGAAAAGGTGTGAAAAATATGAAGAGCTTCAAAAGGTGTCAAAAATATGAGGAGCATGAAACGGTTTTGAGAAACATGAATAGCCTGAAAATATGTGAAAAATATGAAGAGCATAAAAATATGTGAAAAATATGAGGAGCATGAAACTGTGTTCAAAACATGAAGAGCCTGAAAAGGTGTGAAAAATATGAAGATCTTCAGAAGGTGTCAAAATTGAAGGCATTTCCCCTGAAATCAGGAACAAGACAAGGGTGCCCACTCTCACCACTACTATTCAACATAGTGTTGGAAGTTCTGGCCACAGCAATCAGAGCAGAAAAAGAAGTAAAAGGAATCCAGATAGGAAAAGAAGAAGTAAAACTCTCACTGTTTGCAGATGACATGATCCTCTACATAGAAAACCCTAAAGACTCTACCAGAAAATTACTAGAACTAATCAATGAATATAGTAAAGTTGCAGGATATAAAATTAACACACAGAAATCCCTTGCATTCCTATATACTAACAATGAAAAAACAGACAGAGAAATTAAGGAAACAATACCATTCACCATTGCAACAAAAAGAATAAAATACTTAGGAGTATATCTACCTAAAGAAACAAAGGACCTATACATAGAAAACTATAAAACACTGATGAAAGAAATCAAAGAGGACACAAACAGATGGAGAAACATACCGTGTTCATGGATTGGAAGAATTAATATTGTCAAAATGGCTGTTCTACCCAAAGCAGTCTATAGATTCAATGCAATCCCTATCAAGCTACCAATGGTATTTTTCACAGAACTAGACCAAAGAATTTCACAATTTGTATGGAAATACAAAAAACCTCGAATAGCCAAAGTAATCTTGAGAAAGAAGAATGGAGCTGGAGGAATCAACCTGCCTGACTTCAGACTCTACTACAAAGCCACAGTCATCAAGACAGTATGGTACTGGCACAAAGACAGAAATATAGATCAATGGAACAGAATAGAAAGCCCAGAGATAAATCCACGAACCTATGGACACCTTATCTTTGACAAAGGAGGCAAGGATATACAATGGAAAAAAGACAACCTCTTTAACAAGTGGTGCTGGGAAAACTGGTCAACCACTTGTAAAAGAATGAAACTAGAACACTTTCTAACACCATACACAAAAATAAACTCAAAATGCATTAAAGATCTAAATGTAAGACCAGAAACTATAAAACTCCTAGAGGAGAACATAGGCAAAACACTCTCTGACATAAATCAAAGCAAGATCCTCTATGACCCACCTCCCAGAATATTGGAAATATAAGCAAAACTAAACAAATGGGACCTAATGAAACTTAAAAGCTTTTGCACTACAAAGGAAACTATAAGTAAGGTGAAAAGACAGCCCTCAGATTGGGAGAAAATAATAGCAAATGAAGAAACAGACAAAGGATTAATCTCAAAAATATACAAGCAACTCCTGCAGCTCAATTCCAGAAAAATAAATGACCCAATCAAAAAATGGGCCAAAGAAGTAAACAGACATTTCTCCAAAGAAGACATACAGATGGCTAACAAACACATGAAAAGATGCTCAACATCACTCATTATTAGAGAAATGCAAATCAAAACCACAATGAGGTACCATTACACGCCAGTCAGGATGGCTGCTATCCAAAAGTCTACAAGCAATAAATGCTGGAGAGGCTGTGGAGAAAAGGGAACCCTCTTACACTGTTGGTGGGAATGCAAACTAGTACAGCCGCTATGGAAAACAGTGTGGAGATTTCTTAAAAAACTGGAAATAGAACTGCCATATGACCCAGCAATCCCACTTCTGGGCATACACACTGAGGAAACCAGAACTGAAAGAGACACGTGCACCCCAATGTTCATCGCAGCACTGTTTATAATAGCCAGGACATGGAAGCAACCTAGATGCCCATCAGCAGATGAATGGATAAGGAAGCTGTGGTACATATACACCATGGAATATTACTCAGCCATTAAAAAGAATTCATTTGAACCAGTCCTAATGAGATGGATGAAGCTGAAGCCCATTATACAAGGTGAAGTAAGCCAGAAAGATAAAGAACATTACAGCATACTGACACATGTATATGGAATTTAGAAAGGTGATAACGATAACCCTATATGCAGAACAGAAAAAGAGACACAGAAATACAGAACAGACTTTTGAACTTTGTGGGAGAATGTGAGGGTGGGATATTTCAAAAGAACAGCATGTATCCTATCTATGGTGAAACAGATCACCAGCCCAGGTGGGATGAAGGAGACAAGTGCTCCGGCCTGGTGCACTGGGAAGACCCAGAGGAATCGGGGGGAGAGGGAGGTGGGAGGGGGGATCGGGATTGGGAATACATGTAAATCCATGGCTGATTCATATCAATGTATGACAAAACCCAATGGAAAAAAAAAATATGAGGAGCATGAAACAGTCTGAAAAATAGGAGGAGCATGAAACGGTGTTGAAAAACATGAAGAGCTTCAAAAAGTGTGAAAAATATGAAGAGCTTCAAACGCTGTCATAAATAAGAGGAGCATGAGACGGTCTGAAAAATATGAGGAGCACGAAATGGTCTGAAAAATGGGAGGAGCATGAAACGTTGTATGAAAACATGAAGAGCAAGAAAAGGTGTGAAAAATATGAAGAGCTTCAAAAGGTGTCAAAAATATGAAGAGCTTCAAAAGGTGTCATAATATGAGGAGTATGAAACAGTCTGAAAAATAGGAGGAGCATGAAATGGTGTTGAAACAATGAAGAGCCTGATAAGGTGTGAAAAATATGAAGAGCTTCAAAAGGTGTCAAAAATATGAGGAGCATGAAACGGTCTGAAAAATTGGAGGAGCATGAAGCGGTGTTGAAAAACATGAAGAGCCTGAAAAGCAGTGAAAAATATTAAGTAAGAGCTTCTAAAGGTGTCAAAGTATGAGGAGCATGAAACGGTCAGAAAAATAGGAGGAGCATGAAGCGGTTTTCAAAAATATGAAGAGCCTGAAAATGTGTGAAAAATATGAAGAGCTTCCAAAGGTGTGAAAAATATGAGGAGCATGAAACGGTCTGAAATATAGGAGGAGCATGAAGCGTTGTTGTAAAACATGAAGAGCCTGAAAATGTGTGAAAAATATGAAGAGCTTCAAAAGGTGTGAAAAATATGAGGAGCATGAAATGTTCTGAAAAATAGGAGGAGAATGAAGTGGTGTTGAAAAACATGAAGAGCCTGAAAAGGTGTGAAAAATATGAACAGCTTCAAAAGGTGTCAAAATATGAGGAGCAAGAAACGGTCTGAAAAATCGGAGGACCACGAAACGTTCTGAAAAATAGTAGGCCATTAAACGGTGTTGAAAAACATGAAGATCATGAAAAGGTGTGAAAAACATGATGAGCGTCAAAAGGTGTCAAAAATATGATGAGCACGAAATGGCCTAAAAAATACGAGGAGCATGAAACGTTCTGAAAAGTAGGAAGAGCATGAAACGGTTTTGAAAAATATGAGGAGCGTCAAAAGCTGTGAAAAATATGAGGACCATGGAACGGTCTGAAAAATATGAGGAGCCTGAAACGATGTGAAAAATAGGAGGAGCATGAAACGGTGTTGAAAAACATGAAGAACTTCAAAAGGTGTCAAAAACATGAGGAGCATGAAACGGTCTGAAATATAGGAGGAGCATGAAACAGTGTTGAAAAACATGAAGAGCATGAAAGGGTGTGAAAAACATGAAGAGCTGCAAAAGGTGTCAAAAATATGAGGAGCATGAAACGGTCAAAAAATAGGAGGAACATGATACGGCGTTGAAAATCAGGAAGAGCATGAAAAGGTGTGAAAAATATGAGGTGTTTTAAAAGGTGTCAAAAATATGAGGAGCATGAAACGGTGTTGAAAAAATGAAGATCATGAAAAGGTGTGAAATATATGAAGAGCTTCAAAAGGTGTCAAAAATATGAGGAGCATGAAACGGTCTGAAAAATAGGAGGAGCATGAAGCGGTGTTGAACAAATGAAGAGCCTGAAAAGGTGTGAAATATATGAAGAGCTTCAAAAGGTGTCAAAAATACGAGGAGCATGAAACGGTCTGAAAAATAGGAGGAGCATGAAGCCGTGTTGAAAAACATGAAGATGTTGAGCATCTTTTCATGTGTTTGTTAGCCATCTGTATGTCTTCTTTGGAGAAATGTCTGTTTAGTTCTTTGGCCCATTTTATAATTGGGTCATTTATTTTTCTGGAATTGAGCTGCAGGAGTTGCTTGTATATTTTTGAGATTAATCCTTTGTCTGTTTCTTCATTTGCTATTATTTTCTCCCAATCTGAGGGCTGTCTTTTCATCTTACTTATTATTAGAGTAATCAAAACCACAATGAGGTACCATTACACGCCAGTCAGGATGGCTGCTATCCAAAAGTCTTCAAACAATAAATGCTGGAGAGGGTGTGGAGAAATGGGAACACTCTTACACTGTTGGTGGGAATGCAAACTAGTACAGCCGCTATGGAAATCAGTGTGGACATTTCTTAAAAAACTGGAAATAGAACTGCCATATGACCCAGCAATCCCACTTCTGGGCATACACACTGAGGAAACCAGAGCTGAAAGAGACACTTGCACCCCAATGTTCATCGCAGCACTGTTTATAATAGCCAGGACATGGAAGCAACCTAGATGCCCATCAGCAGATGAATGGATAAGGAAGCTGTGGTACATATACACCATGGAATATTACTCAGCCATTAAAAGGAATTCATTTGAACCAGTCCTAATGAGATGGATGAAGCTGGAGCCCATTATACCGAGTGAAGTAAGCCAGAAAGATAAAGAACATTACAGCATACTGACACATGTATATGGAATTTAGAAAGGTGATAACGATAACCCTATATGCAGAACAGAAAAAGAGACACAGAAATACAGAACAGACTTTTGAACTTTGTGGGAGAATGTGAGGGTGGGATATTTCAAAAGAACAGCATGTATCCTATTTATGGTGAAACAGATCACCAGCCCAGGTGGGATGCACGAGACAAGTGCTCCGGCCTGGTGCACTGCAAAGACCCAGAGGAATCGGGTGGAGAGGGAGGTGGGAGGTGGGATCGGTATAGGGAATACATGTAAATACATAGCTGATTCATATCAATGTATGACAAAACCCACTGGAAAAAAAAATAATAATAATAAAAAATAAAACAAAACAAAACAAAACAAAAAAAGAAAAACATGAAGAGCCTGAAAAGGTGTGAAGTATATGAAGAGCTTTCAAAACTGTCAAAAATATGAGGAGCATGAAGCAGTCTGAAAAATAGGAGGAGCTGAAGCGGTGTTGAAAAATATGAAGAGCCAGAAAAGGTGTGAAATATATGAAGAGCTTCCAAAACTGTCAAAAATATGAGGAGCATGAAACAGTCTGAAAAATAGAAAGAGCCGAAGCGATTTTGAAAAACATGAAGAGCTTGAAAAGGTGTGAAACATATGAAGAGCATGAAAAGGTGTCAAATATATGAGGAGCATGAAACGGTCTGAAAAATAGGAGGAGCATGAAGTGGTTTTGAAAAAAATGAAGACCCTGTAAATGTGTGAAAAATATGAAGAGCTTCAAACGGTGTCAAAATTATGAGGACATGAAACAGTCTGAAAAATAGGAGGAGCATGAAGTGGTGTTCAAAAACATGAAGAGCCTAAAAAGGTGTGAAAAATATGAAGAGCCTCAACAGGTGTGAAATATATGAGGAGCATGAAACCCTCTGTAAAATTGGAGGAGGATGAAGCGCTGTTGAAAAACCTGAAGAGTTTGAAAAGGTGTGAAATATATGAAGAGCTTGAAACGGTGTCAAACATATGAGGAGCATGAAAGAGTATGAAAAATAGGAGGAGCATGAAACGGTGTTGAAAAACATGAAGAGGATGAAAAGGTGTGAAAAATACGAAGAGCTTCAAAAAGTGTGAAAAATAAGAGGAGCATGAAACGGTCTGAAAAATAGGAGGAGCATGAAGCGGTGTTCAAAAACATGAGCATGAAAAGGTGTGAAAAATATGAAGAGCTTCAATACGTGTCAAAAATATGAGGAGCATGAAAAGGTCTGAAAAATAGGAATATGAAATGGTGTTGAAAACATGAAAAACATGGAAAGGTGCGAAATATATGTAGAGCTTCAAAAGGTGTCAAAAATATGAGGAGCATGAAACGGTCTGAAAATTAGGAGGAACACAAGTGGTGTTCAAAAACATGAAGAGCCTGAAAAGGTGTGAAAAATATGAAGAGATTCAAAAGGTGTCAAAAATATGAGGAGCATGAATCGGTATTGAAAAACATGAAGAGCCTGAAAAGGTGTGAAAAATATGAAGAGCTTCAAAAGGTGTCAAAAAAGAGACTAGAATGAAATGGTCTGGAAAATAGGACGAGCATGAAGCGGTGTTGAAAACATGGGGAGCCTGAAAAGGTGTGACAAATATGAAGAGCTTCAAAAGTTGTCAAAAATATGAGGAGCATGAAACGGTCTGAAAAATAGGAGGAGAATGAAACGGTGTTCAAAAACATGAAGAGCCTGAAAAGGTGTGAAAAATATGAAGAGCTTTAAAAGGTGTGAAATACATGAGGAGCATGAAACGGTCTGAAAAATAGGAGGAGAATGAAAACGTGTTCAAAAACATGAACAGCCTGAAAAGTTGTGAAAAATATGAAGAGCTTCAAACGGTTGGAAATACATGAGGAGCATGAAACGGTGTTGAAAAACATGAAGAGCCTGAAAAGGTGGGTAAAATATGAAGAGCTTCAAAAGGTGTCAAAAATATGAGGAGCATGAAACGGTCTGAAAAATAGGAGGAGCATTAAACGGTGTTCAAAAACATGAAGAGCCTGAAATGGTGTGAAATATGAAGAGCTTCAAAAGGTGTCAACAATAAGAGGAGCATGAAACAGTCTGAAAAATAGGAGGAGCATGAAGCGGTGTAAAAAACATGAAGACCCTGAAAAGGTGTGAAAAATATGAAGAGCTTCAAAAGGTGTCAAAAATATGAGGAGAATGAAACGGTCTGAAAAATAGGAGGAACATGAAGCGGTGTTCAAAAACATGAAGAGCCTCGAAAGGTGTGAAAAATATGAAGAGCTTCAAAAGGTGTCAAAAATATGAGGAGCATGAAACGGTCTGAAAAATAGGAGGACCATGAAACGGTGTTCAAAAACATGAAGAGCCTGAAAAAGTGTGAAAAATATGAAGAGCTTCAAAAAGTGTCAAAAATAGGAGGAGCATGAAATGGTCTGAAAAATAGGAGCAGCATGAAGCGGTGTAAAAAACATGAAGAGCCTGAAAAGGTGTGAAAAATATGAAGAGCTTCAAAAGGTGTGAAAAAAAGGAGGAGGATGAAAAGATCTGCAAAATAGGAGCATATGAAACGGTGTTCAAAGACATGAAGAGCCTGAAAAGTTGTGAAAAATATGAAGAGCTTCAAAAAATGTCAAAAATATGAGGAGCATTAAACGGTCTGAAAAATAGGAGGAGCATGAAACGGTGTTCCAAAACATGAACAGCCTGAAAAGGTGTGGAAAATATGAAGAGCTTCAAAAGGTGTGAAATACATGAGGAGCATGAAACTCTCTGAAAAATAGGAGGAGCATGAAGCGGTTTTGAAAAACATGAAGAGCCTGAAAAGGTGTGAAAGATATGAAGATCTTCAAAAGGTGTCAAAAATATGAGGATCATGAAACGGTCTGAGAAATAAGAGCAGCATGAAGCGGTGTAATAAACATGAAGAGCCTGAAAAGGTGTGAAAAATATGAAGAGCTTCAAAAGGTGTGAAAAATATGAGGAGCATTAAACGATCTGAAAAATAGGAGGAGCAAGAAGCAGTGTTGAAAAAAATGAAGAGCCTGAAAACGTTTGAAAAATATGAAGAGCTTCAAAAGGTTGAAAATACATGAGGAGCATGTAATGGTCTGGAAAATAGGAAGAGCATGAAGCGGTGTTGAAAAACATGAAGAGCCTGAAAAGGTGGATAAACTGTGAAGAGCTTCAAAAGGTGTCAAAAATATGAGGAGCATGAAACGGTCTGAAAAATAGGAGAAGCATGAAGTGGTGTTGAAAAACATGAAGAGCCTGAAAACGTGTGAAAAATATGAAGAGCTTCAAAAGGTGATAAAAATGAGATGAGCATGAAACGGTCTGAAAAATAGGAGGAGCATGAAGCGGTGTTGGAAATCATGAAGAGTATGAAAAGGTGTGAAAAATATGAAGAGCTTCAAAAGGTGTCAAAAATATGAGGAGCATGAAGCGGTGTTCAAAAACATGAGGAGCCTGAAAAGGTTTGAAAAATATGAATTGCTTTAAAAGGTGTCAAAATTATGAGGAACATGAAACGTTCTGAAAAATAGGAGGATCATGAAACGTTGTTCAAAATCATGAAGAGGCTGAAAAGGTGTGAAAAATATGAAGAGCCTCAAAACGTGTCAAAAATATGAGGAGTAAGAAACTGTCTGAAAAATAGGAGGAGAATGAAACGGTGTTCAAAAACATGAAGAGCCTGAAAAGGTGTGAAAAATGTGAAGAGCTTCAAAAGGTGTCAAAAATATGAAGAGCTTCAAAAGTGTCAAATATTAGATGAGCATGAAACGGTCTGAAAAATAGGAGAAGCATGAAGTGGTGATGAAAAACATGAAGAGCCTGAAAAGGTGTGAGAAATATGAAGAGCTTCAAAAGGTGTGAAAATTATGAGGAGCCTGAAACGGTCTGAAAAATAGGAGGAGCATGAAGCGGTGTTCAAAAACATGAAGAGCCTGAAAAGCTGTGAAAAATATGAAGAGCTTCAAAAGGTGTCAAAAATATGAGCATGAAACAATCTCAAAAATAGGAGGAGCATGAAGCGGTGTTCAAAAATATGAAGAGCCTGAAAAAGTGTGAAATATATGAAGAGATTCAAAACGTGTCAAAAATATGAGGAACATGAAACGGTCTGAAAAATAGGAGGAACATGAAGCGGTGTTCAAAAACATGAAAAGCCTGAAAAGGTGTGAAAAATATGAAGAGCTTCAAAAGGTGTCAAAAATATGAGGAGCATGAAACGTTCTGATAAATAGGAGGAGGATGAAGCGGTGTTGAAAAACATGAAGAGCCTGAAAAGGTGTGAAATATATGAAGAGTTGAAAAGGTGTCAAAAATATGAGGAGAATGACATGGTCTGCAAAATAGGAAGAGCATGAAATGATGTTCAAAAACATGAAGAGCCTGAAAAGGTGTGAAAAATACGAAGAGATTCAAAAGGTGTGGAATACATGAGGAGGATTAAATGGTCTGAAACATAGGAGGAGCATGAAGCGGTGTTAAAAAACATGAAGAGCCTGAAAAGGTGTGAAAAATATGAAGAGCTTCTAAAGGTGTCAAAAATATGAGGAGCATGAAACGGCCTGAAAAATAGGTGGAGCATGAAGCGGTGTTGAAAAACATCAAGAGACTGAAAAGTGTGAAATATATGAAGAGCTTCAAAAGGTGTGAAATACATGAGGAGCATGAAACGTTCTGAAAAATAGGAGGAGCATGAAACGGTGATCAAAAACATGAAGAGCATGAAAAGGTGTGAAAAATATGAAGAGCTTCAAAAGGGGTCAACAATATGAGGAGCATGAAACGTTCGGAAAATTAGGAGGATCATGAGCATTGTTTAAAAAAATGAAGAGCCTGAAAAGGTGTGAAAAATATGAAGAGCTTCAAAAGGTGTGAAATACATGAGGAACATGAAACTTTCTGAAAATTAGGAGGAGCAAGAAGCAGTGTTCAAAAACATGAAGAGCGTGAAAACGTGTGAAAAATATGAAGAGCTTCAAAAGGTGTGAAATAGATGAGGCGCATGAAACTCTCTGAAAATTAGGAGGAGCAAGAAGCACTGTTGAAAAACATGAAGAGCCTGAAAAGGTGTGAAAAATATGAAGACCTACAAAAGGTGTGAAATACATGAGGCGCATGAAACACTCTGAAAATTAGGAGGAGCAAGAAGCAGTGTTCAAAAACATGAATAGCCTGAAAACTTGTGAAAAATATGAAGAGCTTCAAAAGAGGTCAAAAACATGAAGAGCTTCAAAAGGTTTGAAATATATGAAGAGCTTCAAAATATGTCAAAAATATGAGGAGCATGAAACGGTCTGAAAAATAGGAGGAGCATGAAGCGTTGTTGAAAAACATGAAGAGCCTGAAAAGTTGTGAAAAATATGAAGAGCTTCAAAAGGTGTGAAAAATATGAAGAGCTTCAAATGTGTCAAAAATGAGATGAGCATGAAACGGTCTGAAAAATAAGAGGAGCATGAAGTGGTGTTGAAAAAAAAGAAGAGGCTGAAAAGGTGTGAAATATATGAAGACCTTCAAAAGGTGTCAAAAATATGAGGATCATGAAACGGTCTGAAAAATAGGAGGAGCATGAAACGGTGATTGAAACATGACGAGCCTGAAAAGGTGTGAAAAATATGAAGAGCTTCAAAATGTGTGAAATACATGAGGAGCATGAAACGGTCTGAAAAATAGGAGGATCATGAAGCAGTCTTCAAAAACATGAAGAGCCTGAAAAGGTGTGTAAAATATGAAGAGCTTCAAAAGGTCTGAAAAATATGAGGAGCATGAAACGGTCTGAGAAATAGAAGCAGCATGAAATGGTGTTGAAAAACATGAAGAGCCTGAAAAGGTGTGAAAAATATGAAGAGGTTCAAAAGGTGTCAAAAATATGATTAGCATGAAACGTTCTGAAAAATAGGAGGAGCATGAAACGGTGATCAAAAACATGAAGAGCCTGAAAAGGTGTGAAAAATATGAAGAGCTTCAAAAGGGGTCAAAAATATGAGGAGCATGAAACGTTTTGAAAATTAGGAGGATCATGAGCGGTGTTCAAAAACTTGAAGAGCCTGAAAAGGTGTGAAAAATATGAAGAGCTTCAAAAGGGGTCAAAAATATGAGGAGCATGAAACGTTTTGAAAATTAGGAGGATCATGAGCGGTGTTCAAAAACTTGAAGAGCCTGAAAAGGTGTGAAAAATATGAAGAGCTTCAAAAGGGGTCAAATATATGAGGAGCATGAAACGGTCTGAAAGATAGGAGGAGAATGAAACGGTGATCAGAAATATGAAGAGCCTGAAAAGGTGTGAAAAATATGAAGAGCTTCAAAAGGTGTGAAATTCATGAGGACCATGAAACGGTCTGAAAAATGGGAGAAGCATGAAGTGGTGTGGAAAAACATGAAGAGCCTGAAAAGGTGTGAAAAATATGAAGAGCTTAAAAAGGTGTGAAATACATGAGGAGCATGAAACTCTCTGAAAAATAGGAGGAGCATGAAGCGGTGTTCAAAAACATGAAGAGCCTGAAAAATTTTGAAAAATATGAAAGCTTGAAAAGGTGTCAAAAATGAGATGAGCATGAAACGGTCTGAAAAATAGGAGGAGCATGAAGCGGTGTTGAAAAACATGAAGAGCCTGAAAAGGTGTGAAAAATATGAAGAGCTTCTAAAGGTGTCAAAAATATGAGCAGCATGACACGGACTGAAAAATAGGAGGAGAATGAAGTGGTGTTCAAAAACATGAAGAGCCTGAAAAGGTGTGAAAAATATGAAGAGCTTAAAAAGGTGTCAAAAATATGAGGAGCATGAAACGGTCTGAACAATAGCAGGAGCATGAAACGGTGTTGAAAAACATGAAGAGTCTGAATAGGTGTGAACATATGAAGAGCTTCAAAAATATGAAAAATATGAAGAGCTTCAAAAGGTGTGACAAATATGAAGAGCTTCAAAAGGTGTCAAAAATGAGATGAGCATGAAACGGTCTGAAAAATAGGAGGAGCATGAAGCGGTGTTGAAAATCATGAAGAGCCTGAAAAGCTGAGAAAAATATGAAGAGCTTCAAAAGTTGTGAAAAATATGAGGAGCATGATACGGTCGAAAAAATAGGAGGAGCATGAAGCGTAGTTCAAAAACATGAAGAGCCTGAAAAGGTGTGAAAAATATGAAGAGCCTCAAAACATGTCAAAAATATGAGGAGTATGAAACGGTATGATAAATAGCAGGAGCATGAAGCAGTGTTGAAAAACATGAAGTTTCTGAAATCGTGTGAAAAATATGAAGAGCTTCAAAAATGTGAAAAATATAACGAGCTTCAAAAGGTGTAAAAAATATGAAGAGCTTCAAAAGTGTCTAAAATTAGATGAGCATGAAACGGTCTAAAAAATAGGAGGAGCAACAAGTAGTGATGAAAAAATGAAGAGCCTGAAAAGGTGTGAAAAATATGAAGAGCTTCAAAATGTGTGAAAAATTTGAGGAGCATGATACTGTATGAAAAATAGGAGGAGCATGAAGTCGTGTTCAAAAATATGAAGAGCATGAAAAGGTTTGAAAAATATAAAGAGCTTCAAAAGGTGTGAAAAATATGAGGAGCATGATACGGTCTGAAAAATAGGAAGAGCATGAAGCGGTGTTCAAAAACATGAAGAGCCTGAAAAGGTGTGAATTATATGAAGAGCTTCAAATTGTGTCACAAATATGAGGAGCATGAAACGGTCTGAAAAATAGGAGGAGCATGAGGCGGTGTTGAAAAACATGAAGCCTGAAATGGTGTGAGAAATATGAAGAGCTTCAAATGGTGTGAAAAATATAAGGAGCCTGAAACGGTCTGAAAAATAGGAGGAGCATGAAGAGGTGTTCAAAAACATGAAGAGCCTGAAAAGGTGTGAAAAACAGGAAGAGCTTCAAAAGGTGTCAAACATATGAGGAACATCAAACGGTCGGAAAAATAGCAGGAGCATGAAGCGGTGTTGAAAATCATGAAGAGACTGAAAAGGTGAGAAAAATATGATGAGCTTCAAAAGGTGTGAAAAAGATGAGGAGCATGATACGGTCGAAAAAATAGGAGGAGCATGAAGCATAGTTCAAAAACATGAAGAGCCTGAAAAGGTGTGAAAAATATGAAGAGCCTCAAAACATGTCAAAAATATGAGGAGTATGAAACGGTATGATGAATAGCAGGAGCATGAAGCAGTGTTGAAAAACATGAAGTGTCTGAAATCGTGTGAAAAATATGAAGAGCTTCAAAAATGTGAAAAATATGAAGAGCTTCAAAAGGTGTAAAAAATATGAAGAGCTTCAAAAGTGTCTAAAATTAGATGAGGATGAAACGGTCTAAAAAATAGGAGGAGCAACAAGTAGTGTTGAAAAAAATGAAGAGCCTGAAAAGGTGTGAAAAATATGAAGAGCTTCAAAATGTGTGAAAAATATGAGGAGCATGATACGGTCTGAAAAATAGGAGGAGCATGAAGCGGTGTTCAAAAACATGAAGAGCCTGAAAAGTTGTGAAGTATATGAAGACCTTCAAATGGTGTCACAAATATGAGGAGCATGAAACGGTCTGAAAAATAGGAGGAGCATGAAGCGGTGTTCAAAAACATGAAGAGCCTGAAAAGGTGTAAAAAATATGAAGAGCTTCAAAAGGTGTCAAAAATATGAGGAGCATGGAACGGTCTGAAAAATAGGAAGAGCATGAAGCTGTGTTCAAAAACATGAAGAGCCTGAAAAGGTGTGAAAAATATGAAGAGCTTCAAAAGGTGTGAAAAATATGAGGAGCATGAAACGGTCTGAAAAATAGAAGCAGAATGAAACGGTGTTGAAAAACATGAAGAGCCTGAAAACCTGTGAAAAATATGAAGATTTCAAAAGGTGTGAAAAATATGAAGAGCTTCAAAAGGTGTAAACAATGAGAAGTGCATGAAACGGACTGAAAAATAGGAGGAGCATGAAGTGTTTGTGAAAAACATGAAGAGGATGAAAAGGTGTGCAAAATATGAAGAGAATCAAAAGCTGTGAAATACATGAGGAGCATGACACGGTCTGAAAAATAGGAGGAGTATGAAGCGGTGTTCAAAAACATGAAGAGCCTGAAAAGGTTTGAAAAATATGAAGAGCCTCAAAACGTGTCAAACATATGAGGAGTATGAAACGGTCTGAAAAATAGCAGGAGCATGAAGCGGTGTTGAACAACATGAAGAGCCTGAAAACGTGTGAAAAATATGAAGAGTTTCAAAAATGTGAAAAATATGAGCAGCTTCAACAGGTGTGAAAAATATGAAGAGCTTCAAAAGGTGTCCAAAATATGAAGAGCTTCAAAAGTTGTGAAAAATATCAGGAGCATGAAACGGTCTGAAAAACAGGAGGAGCATGAAGCTGTGTTCAAAAACATGAAGAGCCTGAAAAGGTGTGAAAAATATGAAGAGCTTCAAAAGGTGAGAAAAATATGAAGAGCTTCAAAAGGTGTCAAAAACTAGAATAGCATGAAAGTGTCTGAAAATTAGGAGGAGCATGAAGCGTTGTTCAAAAACATGAAGAGCCTGAAAAGGTGTGAAAAATATGAAGAGCTTCAAAAGGTGTGAAAAATATGGACAGCTTCAAAAGGTGTCAAAATGAGATGAGCATGAAACGATCTGAAAAATAGGAGTAGCATGAAGCGGTGTTCAAAAACATGAAGAGCCTGAAAAGGTGTGAATAATATGAAGTGCTTCTAAAGGTGTCAAAAATATGAGGAGCATGAAACGGCCTGAAAAATAGGCGGAGCATGAAGCGGTGTTGAAAAACATGAAGAGCCTGAAAAGGTGTAAAAAATATGAAGAGTTTTTAAAGGTTTCAAAAATATGAGGAGCATGAAACGGTCTGAAAAAAAGGAGGAGCATGAAGCGTTGCTCAAAAACATGAAGAGCCTGAAAAGGTGTGAAAAATATGAAGAGCTTCAAAAGGTGTGAAAAATATGGACAGCTTCAAAAGGTGTCAAAATGAGATGAGCATGAAACGATCTGAAAAATAGGAGTAGCATGAAGCGGTGTTCAAAAACATGAAGAGCCTGAAAAGGTGTGAAAAATATGAAGAGCTTCTAAAGATGTCAAAAATATGAGCAGCATGACACGGACTGAAAAATAGGAGGAGCATGAAGCGGTGTTGAAAAACATGAAGAGTCTGAAAACGTGTGAACATATGAAGAGCTTCAAAAATATGAAAAATATGAAGAGCTTCAAAAGGTGTGACAAATATGAAGAGCTTCAAAAGGTGTCAAAAATGAGATGAGCATGAAACGGTCTGAAAAATAGGAGGATCATGAAACGGTGTTGAAAGACAAGAAGAGCCTGAAAAGGCGTCAAAAATATGAAGAGTTTCAAAAGGTGTCAAAAATATGAGGAGCATGAAACGGTCTGAAAAATAGGAGGAGCATGAAGCTGTGTTCAAAAACATGAAGAGCCTGAAATGGTGGGTAAAATATGAAGAGCTTCAAAAGGTGTGAAAAATATGGAGAGCATGAAACGGTGTGAAAAATAGAAGCAGCATGAAACCGTGTTGAAAAACATGAAGAGCCTGAAAAGGTGTGAAAAATATGAAGAGGTTCAAAAGGTGTCAAAAATATGATTAGCATGAAACGTTCTGAAAAATAGGAGGAGCATGAAACGGTGATCAAAAACATGAAGAGCCTGAAAAGGTGTGAAAAATGTGAAGAGCTTCAAAAGGGGTCAAAAATATGAGGAGCATGAAACGTTTTGAAAATTAGGAGGATCATGAGCGGTGTTCAAAAACTTGAAGAGCCTGAAAAGGTGTGAAAAATATGAAGAGCTTCAAAAGGGGTCAAAAATATGAGGAGCATGAAACGTTTTGAAAATTAGGAGGATCATGAGCGGTGTTCAAAAACTTGAAGAGCCTGAATAGGTGTGAAAAATATGAAGAGCTTCAAAAGGGGTCAAAAATATGAGGAGCATGAAACGGTCTGAAAGATAGGAGGAGAATGAAACGGTGATCAGAAATATGAAGAGCCTGAAAAGGTGTGAAAAATATGAAGAGCTTCAAAAGGTGTGAAATTCATGAGGACCATGAAACGGTCTGAAAAATGGGAGAAGCATGAAGTGGTGTGGAAAAACATGAAGAGCCTTAAAAGGTGTGAAAAATATGAAGAGCTTAAAAAGGTGTGAAATACATGAGGAGCATGAAACTATCTGAAAAATAGGGGGAGCATGAAGTGGTGTTCAAAAAAATGAAGAGTCTTAAAAGGTGTGAAAAATATGAAGAGCTTCAATAGGTGTGAATAATATGAGGAGCAGGATACGGTCTGAAAAATAGGAGGAGCATGAAGCGGTGTTCAAAAACATGAAGAGCCTGAAAAATTTTGAAAAATATGAAAGCTTGAAAAGGTGTCAAAAATGAGATGAGAATGAAACGGTCTGAAAAATAGGAGGAGCATGAAGCGGTGTTGAAAAACATGAAGAGCCTGAAAAGGTGTGAAAAATATGAAGAGCTTCTAAAGGTGTCAAAAATATGAGGAGCATGAAACGGTCTGAAAAATAGGAGGAGCATGAAAAGGTGTTGAAAAATATGAAGAGCCTGAAAAGGTGTGAAAAATATGAAGAGCTTCTAAAGGTGTCAAAAATATGAGCAGCATGACACGGACTGAAAAATAGGAGGAGCATGAAGCGGTGTTCAAAAACATGAAGAGCCTGAAAAGGTGTGAAAAATATGAAGAGCTTCAAAATGTGTCAAAATTGAGATGAGCATGAAACGGTCTGAAAAATAGGAGGAGCATGAAGTGGTGTTGAAAAACATGAAGAGCCTGAAAATGTGTGAAATATATGAAGAGCTTCAAAAGGGGTCAAAAATATGAGGAGCATGAAACGTTTTGAAAATTAGGAGGATCATGAGCGGTGTTCAAAAACTTGAAGAGCCTGAAAAGGTGTGAAAAATATGAAGAGCTTCAAAAGGTGTCAAAATTGAGATGAGCATTAAACGGTCTGAAAAATAGGAGGAGCATGAAGCGGTGTTGAAAAATATGAAGAGCCTGAAAAGCTGTGAAAAATATGAAGAGCTTCAAAAGGTGTCAAAAATATGAGCATGAAACAATCTCAAAAATAGGAGGAGCATGAAGCGGTGTTCAAAAATATGAAGAGCCTGAAAAGAGTGAAAAATATGAAGAGCTTCAAAAGGTGTCAAAAATATGAGGAGAATGAAACGGTCTGAAAAATAGGAGGAACATGAAGCGGTGTTCAAAAACATGAAGAGCCTCGAAAGGTGTGAAAAATATGAAGAGCTTCAAAAGGTGTCAAAAATGAGATGAGCATGAAACGGTCTGAAAAATAGGAGGACCATGAAACGGTGTTCAAAAACATGAAGAGCCTGAAAAGGTGTGAAAAATATGAAGAGCTTCAAAAAGTGTCAAAAATAGGAGGAGCATGAAATGGTCTGAAAAATAGGAGCAGCATGAAGCGGTGTAAAAAACATGAAGAGCCTGAAAAGGTGTGAAAAATATGAAGAGCTTCAAAAGGTGTGAAAAAAAGGAGGAGGATGACAAGATCTGCAAAATAGGAGCATATGAAACGGTGTTCAAAGACATGAAGAGCCTGAAAAGGTGTGAAAAATATGAAGAGCTTCAAAAAATGTCAAAAATATGAGGAGCATTAAACGGTCTGAAAAATAGGAGCAGCATGAAACGGTGTTCCAAAACAAGAACAGCCTGAAAAGGTGTGGAAAATATGAAGAGCTTCAAAAGGTGTGAAATACATGAGGAGCATGAAACTCTCTGAAAAATAGGAGGAGCATGAAGCGGTTTTGAAAAACATGAAGAGTCTGAAAATGTGTGAAAATATGAAGAGCTTCAAAAATATGAAAAATATGAAGAGCTTCAAAAGGTGTGGAAAATATGAAGAGCTTCAAAATGTGTCAAAATTGAGATGAGCATGAAACTGTCTGAAAAATAGGAGGAGCATGAAGTGGTGTTGAAAAACATGAAGAGCCTGAAAATGTGTGAAATATATGAAGAGCTTCAAAAGTTGTCAGAAATGATAGAAACATGAAACGGTCTGAAAAATAGGATGAACAAGAAGGGGTGTTGAAAAACATGAAGAGCCTGAAAACGTTTGAGAAATATGAAGAGATTCAAAAGGTGTCAAAAATATGAAGAGCTTCAAAAGGTGTCAAAAATGAGATGAGCATGAAACAGTCCGAAAAATAGGAGGAGCCTGAAATCGTGTTCAAAAACATGAAGAGCCTAAAAAGGTGTGAAAAATATAAAGAGCTTCAAAAGGTGTGAAATACATGAGGAGCATGAAGCGGTCGGAAAAATAGGAGGAGCATGAAGTGGTGTGAAAAACATGAAGAGCCATGAAAGGTGTGAAAAATATGAAGAGCTGCAAATGGTGTCAAAAATATGAGGAGCATGTAACGTTCTGAAAAACAGGAGTAGCATGAAGTGGTGTTGAATAACATCAAGAGCCTGAGAAGGTGTGAAATATATGAAGAGCTTCAAAAGGGGTGAAATACATGAGGAGCATGAAACGGGCTGAAAAATAGGAGAAGCATGAAGTGGTGTGGAAAAACATGAAGAGCCATGAAAGGTGTGAAAAATATGAAGAGCTGCAAATGGTGTCAAAAATATGAGGAGCATGTAACGTTCTGAAAAATAGGAGGAGCATGAAACGGTGATCAAAAACATGAGGAGCATGAAAAGGTGTGATAAATATGAAGAGCTTCAAATCGTGTCAAAAATATGAGAAGCATGAAACGGTCTGAAAGATAGGAGGAGCATGAAACGGTGATCAGAAACATGAAGAGCCTGAAAAGTTGTGAAAAATATGAAGAGCTTCAAAAGGTGTGAAATTCATGAGGAGCATGAAGAGGTCTGAAAAATAGGAGAAGCATGAAGTGGTGTGGAAAAACATGAAGAGCCTGAAAAGGTGTGAAAAATATGAAGAGCTTCAAAAGGTATCAAAAATATGAAGAGCATGAAACGGTCTAAAAATTTGGAAGATCATGAGCGGTGTTCAAAAATATGAAGAGCCTGAAAAGGTGTGAAAAATATGAAGAGCTTCAAATGGTGTCAAAAATATGAGAAGCATGAAACGGTCTGAAAGATAGGAGGAGCATGAAACGGTGATCAGAAACATGAAGAGCCTGAAAAGTTGTGAAAAATCTGAAAAGCTTCAAAAGGTGTCAAAAATGAGATGAGCATGAAACGGTCTGAAAAATAGGAGGAGCATGAAGTGGTGTTCAAAACATGAAGAGCCTGAAAAGGTGTGAAAAATATGAAGAGCTTCAAAAAGTGTCAAAAATAGGAGGAGCATGAAATGGTCTGAAAAATAGGAGCAGCATGAAGCGGTGTAAAAAACATGAAGAGCCTGAAAAGGTGTGAAAAATATGAAGAGCTTCAAAAGGTGTGAAAAAAAGGAGGAGGATGAAAAGATCTGCAAAATAGGAGCATATGAAACGGTGTTCAAAGACATGAAGAGCCTGAAAAGGTGTGAAAAATATGAAGAGCTTCAAAAAATGTCAAAAATATGAGGAGCATTAAACGGTCTGAAAAATAGGAGCAGCATGAAACGGTGTTCCAAAACAAGAACAGCCTGAAAAGCTGTGGAAAATATGAAGAGCTTCAAAAGGTGTGAAATACATGAGGAGCATGAAACTCTCTGAAAAATAGGAGGAGCATGAAGCGGTTTTGAAAAACATGAAGAGTCTGAAAATGTGTGAAAATATGAAGAGCTTCAAAAATATGAAAAATATGAAGAGCTTCAAAAGGTGTGGAAAATATGAAGAGCTTCAAAATGTGTCAAAATTGAGATGAGCATGAAACGGTCTGAAAAATAGGAGGAGCATGAAGTGGTGTTGAAAAACATGAAGAGCCTGAAAATGTGTGAAATATATGAAGAGCTTCAAAAGTTGTCAGAAATGATAGAAACATGAAACGGTCTGAAAAATAGGATGAACAAGAAGGGGTGTTGAAAAACATGAAGAGCCTGAAAACGTTTGAGAAATATGAAGAGATTCAAAAGGTGTCAAAAATATGAAGAGCTTCAAAAGGTGTCAAAAATGAGATGAGCATGAAACAGTCCGAAAAATAGGAGGAGCCTGAAATCGTGTTCAAAAACATGAAGAGCCTAAAAAGGTGTGAAAAATATAAAGAGCTTCAAAAGGTGTGAAATACATGAGGAGCATGAAGCGGTCGGAAAAATAGGAGGAGCATGAAGTGGTGTGAAAAACATGAAGAGCCATGAAAGGTGTGAAAAATATGAAGAGCTGCAAATGGTGTCAAAAATATGAGGAGCATGTAACGTTCTGAAAAACAGGAGTAGCATGAAGTGGTGTTGAATAACATCAAGAGCCTGAGAAGGTGTGAAATATATGAAGAGCTTCAAAAGGGGTGAAATACATGAGGAGCATGAAACGGGCTGAAAAATAGGAGAAGCATGAAGTGGTGTGGAAAAACATGAAGAGCCATGAAAGGTGTGAAAAATATGAAGAGCTGCAAATGGTGTCAAAAATATGAGGAGCATGTAACGTTCTGAAAAATAGGAGGAGCATGAAACGGTGATCAAAAACATGAGGAGCATGAAAAGGTGTGATAAATATGAAGAGCTTCAAATCGTGTCAAAAATATGAGAAGCATGAAACGGTCTGAAAGATAGGAGGAGCATGAAACGGTGATCAGAAACATGAAGAGCCTGAAAAGTTGTGAAAAATATGAAGAGCTTCAAAAGGTGTCAAATTATGAGGAGCATGAAACGGTCTGCAAATAGGACGACCATGAAGCGGTGTTCAAAAACATGAAGAGCCTGAAAAGGTGCGAAAAATATGAAGAGCTTCATAAGGTGTCAAAATTAGTTTAGCATGAAAGGGTCTGAACAATAGGAGGCTTATGAAGTGATGTTGAAAACAGGAAGAGCCTGAAATGGTGTGAAATATATAAAGAGCTTCAAAAGGTGTGAAAAATATGAAGAGCATCAAAAGGTGTCAAAAATATGAGGAGCATTAGACGGTCTGAAAAATACTAGGAGCATGAAGCGGTGTTCAAAAACATGAAGAGCCTGAAAAGGTTTGAAAAATATGAATTGCTTTAAAAGGTGTCAAAATTATGAGGAACATGAAACGTTCTGAAAAATAGGAGGATCATGAAACGTTGTTCAAAATCATGAAGAGGCTGAAAAGGTGTGAAAAATATGAAGAGCCTCAAAACGTGTCAAAAATATGAGGAGTAAGAAACTGTCTGAAAAATAGGAGGAGAATGAAACGGTGTTCAAAAACATGAAGAGCCTGAAAAGGTGTGAAAAATGTGAAGAGCTTCAAAAGGTGTCAAAAATATGAAGAGCTTCAAAAGTGTCAAATATTAGATGAGCATGAAACGGTCTGAAAAATAGGAGAAGCATGAAGTGGTGATGAAAAACATGAAGAGCCTGAAAAGGTGTGAGAAATATGAAGAGCTTCAAAAGGTGTGAAAATTATGAGGAGCCTGAAACGGTCTGAAAAATAGGAGGAGCATGAAGCGGTGTTCAAAAACATGAAGAGCCTGAAAAGCTGTGAAAAATATGAAGAGCTTCAAAAGGTGTCAAAAATATGAGCATGAAACAATCTCAAAAATAGGAGGAGCATGAAGCGGTGTTCAAAAATATGAAGAGCCTGAAAAAGTGTGAAATATATGAAGAAATTCAAAACGTGTCAAAAATATGAGGAACATGAAACGGTCTGAAAAATAGGAGGAACATGAAGCGGTGTTCAAAAACATGAAAAGCCTGAAAACGTGTGAAAAATATGAAGAGCTTCAAAAGGTGTCAAAAATATGAGGAGCATGAAACGTTCTGATAAATAGGAGGAGGATGAAGCGGTGTTGAAAAACATGAAGAGCCTGAAAAGGTGTGAAATATATGAAGAGTTGAAAAGGTGTCAAAAATATGAGGAGAATGACATGGTCTGCAAAATAGGAAGAGCATGAAATGATGTTCAAAAACATGAAGAGCCTGAAAAGGTGTGAAAAATACGAAGAGATTCAAAAGGTGTGGAATACATGAGGAGGATTAAACGGTCTGAAACATAGGAGGAGCATGAAGCGGTGTTAAAAAACATGAAGAGCCTGAAAAGGTGTGAATAATATGAAGAGCTTCTAAAGGTGTAAAAATATGAGGAGCATGAAACGGCCTGAAAAATAGGTGGAGCATGAAGCGGTGTTGAAAAACATCAAGAGACTGAAAAGTGTGAAATATATGAAGAGCTTCAAAAGGTGTGAAATACATGAGGAGCATGAAACGTTCTGAAAAATAGGAGGAGCATGAAACGGTGATCAAAAACATGAAGAGCATGAAAAGGTGTGAAAAATATGAAGAGCTTCAAAAGGGGTCAAAAATATCAGGAGCATGAAACGTTCTGAAAATTAGGAGGATCATGAGCGTTGTTTAAAAAAATGAAGAGCCTGAAAAGGTGTGAAAAATATGAAGAGCTTCAAAAGGTGTGAAATACATGAGGAACATGAAACTTTCTGAAAATTAGGAGGAGCAAGAAGCAGTGTTCAAAAACATGAAGAGCGTGAAAACGTGTGAAAAATATGAAGAGCTTCAAAAGGTGTGAAATAGATGAGGCGCATGAAACTCTCTGAAAATTAGGAGGAGCAAGAAGCAGTGTTGAAAAACATGAAGAGCCTGAAAAGGTGGGAAAAATATGAAGACCTTCAAAAGGTGTGAAATACATGAGGCGCATGAAACACTCTGAAAATTAGGAGGAGCAAGAAGCAGTGTTCAAAAACATGAATAGCCTGAAAACTTGTGAAAAATAAGAAGAGCTTCAAAAGGGGTCAAAAACATGAAGAGCTTCAAAAGGTTTGAAATATATGAAGAGCTTCAAAATATGTCAAAAATATGAGGAGCATGAAACGGTCTGAAAAATAGGAGGAGCATGAAGCGTTGTTGAAAAACATGAAGAGCCTGAAAAGTTGTGAAAAATATGAAGAGCTTCAAAAGGTGTGAAAAATATGCCGAGCTTCAAATGTGTCAAAAATGAGATGAGCATGAAACGGTCTGAAAAATAAGAGGAGCATGAAACGGTGATTGAAACATGACGAGCCTGAAAAGGTGTGAAAAATATGAAGAGCTTCAAAATGTGTGAAATACATGAGGAGCATGAAACGGGCTGAAAAATAAGAGAAGCATGAAGTGCTGTGGAAAAACATGAAGAGCCTGAAAAGCTGTGAAAAATATGAAGAGCTTCAAAAGGTGTCAAAAATGAGATGAGCATTAAATGGTCTGAAAAATAGGAATAACATGAAACGGTGTTGAAAATCATGAAGAGCCTGAAAAAGTGTGAAAAATATAAAGAGCTTCAAAGGTGACAAAAATGAGATGAGCATGAAACGGCCTGAAAAATAGGAGGAGCATGAAGTGGTGGTGAAAAACATGAAGAGCCTGAAAAGGTGTGAAAAATATGAAGCGCTTCAAAATGTTTCAAAAATATGAAGAGCAAGAAACGGTCTGAAAATCAGGAGGACCATGAAGCGGTGTTCAAAAACATGAAGAGCCTGAAAAGGTGTGAAAAATATGAAGAGCTACAAAAGGTGTCAAAAACATGAGGAGCATGAAACATTCTGAAAAATAGGAGGAGCATGAAACGGTGATCAAAAACATGAAGAGCCTGAAAAGGTGTGAAAAATATAAAGAGCTTCAAAAGGTGTGAAATACATGAGGAGCATGAAACGGGCTGAAAAATAAGAGAAGCATGAAGTGCTGTGGAAAAACATGAAGAGCCTGAAAAGCTGTGAAAAATATGAAGAGCTTCAAAAGGTGTGAAATACATGAGGAGCATGAAACGGTCTGAAAAATAGGAGAAGCATGAAGTGGTGTGGAAAAATATGAAGAGCCTGAAAAGGTGTGAAAAATATGAAAAGCTTCAAAAGGTGTCAAAAATGAGATGAGCATGAAACGGTCTGACAAATAGGAGGATCATGAAACGGTGTTGAAAAACATGAAGAGCCTGAAAAGATGTGAAATATATGAAGAGCTTCAAAAAGTGTCAAAAATATGAGGAGCATGAAACGGTCTGAAAAATAGGAGGTGCATGAAGAGGTGTTAAAAAACATGAAGAGCCTGAAAAGGTGTGAAAAATAAGAAGAGTTTCTAAAGGTGTCAGAATTATGAGGAGCATGAAACGGTCTCAAAAATATGAGGAGCATGAATTGGTGTTGAAAAACATGAAGAGCCTGAAAAGGTGTGAAAAATATGAAGAGCTTCAAAAGGTGTCATATATGAGGAGCATGAAACGATCTGAAAAATAGGAGGAGCATGAAGCGGTGTTGAAAAACATGAAGAGCCTGAAAAGGTGTGAAAAATATGAAGAGATTCAAAAATATGATAAATATGAAGAGCTTCAAAAGGTGTGACAAATATGAAGAGCTTCAAAAGGTGTCAAAAATGAAATGAGCATGAAACAGTAAAAAAAATAGGAGGAGCATGAAGCGGTATTGAAAATCATGAAGAGCCTGAAAAGGTGAGAAAAATCTGAAGAGCTTCAAAAGGTGTGAAAAATATGAGGAGCATTATACGGTCGAAAAAATAGGAGGAGCATGAAGCGTAGTTCAAAAACATGAAGAGCCTGTAAAGGTGTGAAAAATATGAAGAGCCTCAAAACATGTTAAAAATATGAGGAGTATGAAACGGTATGATAAATAGCAGGAGCATGAAGCAGGGTTGAAAACATGAAGAGTCTGAAATCGTGTGAAAAATATGAAGAGCTTCAAAAATGTGAAAGCTATGAAGAGCTTCAAAAGGTGTAAAAAATATGAAGAGCTTCAAAAGTGTCAAAAATTAGATGAGCATGAAACGGTCTAAAAAATAGGAGGAGCAACAAGTAGTGTTGAAAAAAATGAAGAGCCTGAAAAGGTGTGAAAAATATGAAGAGCTTCAAAATGTGTGAAAAATATGAGGAGCATGATACGGTCAGAAAAATAGGAGGAGCATGAAGCGCTGTTCAAAAACATGAAGAGCCTGAAAAGTTGTGAAAAATATGCAAAGCTTCAAAAGGTGTCAAAAAAGAGAAGAGCATGAAACGGTCTGAAAAGTAGGAGGAGCATGAAGTCGTGTTCAAAAATTTGAACAGCATGAAAAGGTTTGAAAAATATGAAGAGCATCAAAAGGTGTGAAAAATATGAGGTGCATGATACGGTCTGAAAAATAGGAGAAGCATGAAGCGGTGTTCAAAGACATGAAGAGCCTGAAAAGTTGTGAAAATTATGCAAAGCTTCAAATGGTGTCAAAAATGAGATGAGCATGAAACGTTCTGAAAAATAGGAGGAGCATGAAGCGGTGTTGAAAAACATGAAGAGCCTGACAAAGTGTGAAAAATATGAAGAGCTTCAAAGGTGACAAAAATGAGATGAGCATGAAACGGTCTGAAAAATAGGAGGAGCATGAAGTGGTGGTGAAAAACATGAAGAGCCTGAAAAGGTGTGAAAAATATGAAGAGCTTCAAAGGTGTCAAAAATATGAGGAGCATGATACGGTCTGAAAAATAGGAGAAGCATGAAGCGGTGTTCAAAAACATGAAGAGCCTGCAAAGTTGTGAAAATTATGCAAAGCTTCAAATGGTGTCAAAAATGAGATGAGCATGAAACCGTCTCAAAAATAGGAGGAGCATGAAGCGGAGTTGAAAAACATGAAGAGCCTGAAAAGGTGTGAGAAATATGAAGAGCTTCAAAATGTGTGAAAAATATGAGGAGCCTGAAACGGACTGAAAAATAGGAGGAGCATGAAGCGGTGTTCAAAAACATGAAGAGCCTGAAAAGGTGTGAAAAATATGAAGAGCTTCAAAAGGTGTCAAAAATATGAGGAGCATGAAACAATCTGAAAAATAGGAGGAGCATGAAGCGGTGTTCAAAAATATGAAGAGCCTGAACAGGTGTGAAAAATATGAAGAGCTTCAAAGGTGTCAAAAATATGAGGAGCTTGAAACTTTCTGAAAAATAGGACGAGCATGAAGCGGTGTTGAAAAACATGAAGAGCCTGAAAAGTTGTGAAATATATGAAGAGCTTCAAAAGGTGTCAAAAATATGAGGAGCATGAAACGGTCTGACAAATAGGAGGAGCATGAAGCGGTGTTGAAAAACATGAAGAGCCTGAGAACTGTGAAAAATATGAAGAGCTACAAAAAGTGTGAAAAATATGTGGAGCATGAAAGGGTCAGAAATATAGGAGGAGCATGAAGTGGTGTTGAAAATCATGAAGAGCCTGAAAAGGTGTGAAAAATATGAAGAGTTTCAAAAGGTGTGAAAAATATGAAGAGCTTCAAAAGTTGTCAAAAATGAGATGAGCATGAAACGGTCAGAAAAAGAGGAGGAACATGAAGCAGTGTTCAAAAACATGAAGCGTCTGAAAAGGTGTGAAAAATGTGAAGAGCTTCAAAAGGTGTCAAAAATATGAGGAGCATGAAAAGGTCTGAAATATAGCAGTAGCATGAGGCGGTATTGAAAAGCATGAAGAGCCTAAAAAGGTGTGAAAAATATGAAGAGCTTCAAAAGGTGTGAAAAATATGAGGAACATGAAACGGTCTGAAAAACAGGAGGAGCAAGAAGCGGTGTTGAAAATCATGAAGAGCCTGAAAAGGTGTGAAAAATATGAAGAGTTTCAAAAGGTGTGAAAAATATGAAGAGCTTCAAAAGGTGTCAAAAATGAGATGAGCATGAAACGGTCGGAAAAAAGAGGAGGAACATGAAGCAGTGTTCAAAAACATGAAGCGTCTGAAAAGGTGTGAATAATGTGAAGAGCTTCAAAAGGTGTCAAAAATATGAGGAGCATGAAACGGTCTGAAATATAGCAGTAGCATGAGGCGGTATTGAAAAGCATGAAGAGCCTAAAAAGGTGTGAAAAATATGAAGAGCTTCAAAAGGTGTCAAAAATATGAGGAACATGAAACGGTCTGAAAAATAGGAGGAGCATGAAGTAGTGTTTAAAAACATGAAGACACTGAAAATGTGTGAAAAATATGAAGAGCTTCAAAAGGTGTGAAACACATGAGGTGCATGAAACGGTCTGAAAAATAGGAGGAGCATGAAGCTGTGTTCAAAAACATGAAGAGCCTGAAGAGGTGTGAAAAATATGAAGAGCTTCAAAAGGTGTGAAAAATATGAGGAACATGAAACAGTCTGAAAAACAGCAGGAGCATGATGCGGTGTTCAAAAAAATGAAGACCCTGAAAAGTTGTGAAAAATATGAAGAGCTTCAAAAGGTGTCAAAAATAAGAGGAGCATGAAATGGTTTGAAATATAGGAGGAGCATGAAAAGGTGTTGAGAAACATGAAGAGCCTGAAAAGGTGTGAAAAATATGAAGAGCTTCAAAAGGTGTGAAATATATGAGGAGCATTAAACGGTCTGAAAAATAGGAGGAGCATGAAGCGGTGTTCTAAAACATGAAGAGCCTAAAAAGGTGTGAAAAATATGAAGAGCTTCAAAAGGTGTGAAAAATAGGAGGTGCATGAAGCGGTGTTCAAACACAAGAAGAGCCTGAAACGGTGTGAAAAATATGAAGAGCTTCAAAAGGTGTGAAAAATAGGAGGTGCATGAAGCGGTGTTCAAACACAAGAAGAGCCTGAAAAGGTGTGAAAAATATGAAGAGCTTCAAAAGGTGTCAAAAATATGAGGAGCATGAAACGGTCTCAAAAATAGGAGGAGCATGAAACGGTGTTCAAAAACAGCAAGAGCCTAAAAAGGTGTGAAAAATATGAAGAGCTTCAAAACGTGTCAAAATATGTGGAGCATGAACTAGTCTGAAAAATAGGAGGAGCATGAAGCGGAGTTGAAAAACATGAAGAACCTGAAAACGTGTGAAAAATATGAACAGCTTCAAAAGGTGTGAAAAATGAGATGAGCATGAAGCGGTCTGAAAAATAGGAGGAGCATGAAGTGTTGATTAAAAGCATGAAGAGCCTGAAAAGGTGTGAAATATATGAAGAGCTTCAAAAGGTGTGAAAAAAAAAGAAGAGCTTCAAAATGTGTCAAAAATATGAGGAGCATGAAACGGCCTGAAAAATAGTAGGAGCATGAAACGGTGTTCAAATACATGAAGAGTCTGAAAAGGTGTGAAAAATATGAAGAGCTTCAAAAGGTGTGAAAATATGAAGACCTGCAAAAGATGTAAAAATCGATGAGCATGAAATGATCTGAAAATTAGGAGCAGCACGAAGCGTTGTTGAAAAACATGAAGAGCCTGAAAACGTGTAAAATATATGAAGAGCTTCAAAAGATATGAAAAATATGAACAGCTTCAAAATGTGTCAAAAATGAGATGAGCATGAAGCGGTCTGAAAAAAGGAGGAGCATGAAGTGGTGTTGAAAAACATGAAGAGCCTGAAAAGGTCTGAAATATATGAAGAGTTTCAAAAGATGTCAAAAATATGAGGAGCATGAAACGGTCTGAAAAATAGGGGGAGCATGAAGTGGTGTTCAAAAAAATGAAGACACTGAAAAGGTTTGAAATATATGAAGAGCTTCAAAAGGTGTCAAAAATATGAGGAGCATGAAACGGTCTGAAAAATAGGAGCAGCATGAAATGATGTTCAAAAACATGAAGAGCCAGAAAATGTGTGAAAAATATGAAGAGCTTCAAAAGGTGTGAAATACATGAGGAGGTTGAAACGGTCTGAAAATAGTAGGAGCATGAAGCGGCGTTGAAAACATGAAGAGCCTGAAAACGTGTGAAAAATATGAAGAGCTTCAAAAGGTGTGAAAAATATGAAGAGCTTTCAAAGGTGTCAAAAATGAGATGCGCAGGAAACGGTGTGAAAAATAAGAAGAGCATGAAGCGGTGTTCAAAAACATGAAGAGCCTGAAAAGGTGTGAAAAATATGAAGAGCTTCAAAAGGTTTCAAAAATATGAGGAGCATGAAACGGTCTGAAAAGTAGGAGGAGCAAGAAGCGGTCGTCAAAACCTGAAGAGCCTGAAAAGGTGTGAAAAATATGAAGAGCTTCAAAAGGTGTCAAAAATATGAGGAGCATGAAACGGTCTGAAAAGAAGAAGGAGCATGAAGCACTGTTGAAAAACATGAAGAGCCTGAAAACGTGTGAAAAATATGAAGAGCTTCAAAAGGTGTGAAAAATATGAAGAGCTTTCAAAGGTGTCAAAAATGAGATGAGCAGGAAACGGTCTGAAAAATAGGAGGAGCATGAAGCGGTGTTCAAAAGCATGAAGAGCCTAAAAAGGTGTGAAAAATGTGAAGAGCTTCAAAAGGTGTCAAAAATATGAGGAGCATGAAACGGTCTGAAAAATAGGAGGAGCAAGAAGCGGTGTTGAAAAACCTGAAGAGCCTGAATACGTTTGAAAAATATGAAGAGCTTCAAAAGGTGTGAAAAATATCAAGAGCTTGAAAAGGTGTCAAAAATGAGATGAGCATGAAACGGTCTGAAAAATAGAAGGAGCAAAAAGTGGTGTTGAAAAACAAGAAGAGCCTGAAAAGTTGTGAAATATATTAAGAGCTTCAAAAGGTTTCAAAAATATAAGGAGCATGAAAAGGTCTGAAAAATAGGAGGAGCATGAAGTGGTATTGAAAAACATGAAGAGCCGGAAAAGGTTTGAAAAATATGAAGAGCTTCAAAAAGTGTCAAAAATATGAGGAGCATGAAACGGTCTGAAATATAGGAGGCACATGAAGTGGTGTTGAAAAACATGAAGAGCCTGAAAAGGTGTCAAAAATATGAAGAGCTTCAAAAGGTGTCAAAAATATGAGGAGCATGAAACGGTCTGACAAATAGGAGGAGCATGAAGCGGTGTTGAAAAACATGAAGAGCCTGAGAACTGTGAAAAATATGAAGAGCTACAAAAAGTGTGAAAAATATGTGGAGCATGAAAGGGTCAGAAATATAGGAGGAGCATGAAGTGGTGTTGAAAATCATGAAGAGCCTGAAAAGGTGTGAAAAATATGAAGAGTTTCAAAAGGTGTGAAAAATATGAAGAGCTTCAAAAGTTGTCAAAAATGAGATGAGCATGAAACGGTCAGAAAAAGAGGAGGAACATGAAGCAGTGTTCAAAAACATGAAGCGTCTGAAAAGGTGTGAAAAATGTGAAGAGCTTCAAAAGGTGTCAAAAATATGAGGAGCATGAAAAGGTCTGAAATATAGCAGTAGCATGAGGCGGTATTGAAAAGCATGAAGAGCCTAAAAAGGTGTGAAAAATATGAAGAGCTTCAAAAGGTGTGAAAAATAGGAGGTGCATGAAGCGGTGTTCAAACACAAGAAGAGCCTGAATCGGTGTGAAAAATATGAAGAGCTTCAAAAGGTGTGAAAAATAGGAGGTGCATGAAGCGGTGTTCAAACACAAGAAGAGCCTGAAAAGGTGTAAAAAATATGAAGAGCTTCAAAAGGTGTCAAAAATATGAGGAGCATGAAACGGTCTGAAAAATAGGAGGAGCATGAAACGGTGTTCAAAAACAGGAAGAGCCTAAAAAGGTGTGAAAAATATGAAGAGCTTCAAAACGTGTCAAAAATATGTGGAGCATGAACCGGTCTGAAAAATAGGAGGAGCATGAAGCGGAGATGAAAAACATGAAGAACCTGAAAACGTGTGAAAAATATGAACAGCTTCAAAAGGTGTGAAAAGTGAGATGAGCATGAAGCGGTCTGAAAAATAGGAGGAGCATGAAGTGTTGTTTAAAAGCATGAAGAGCCTGAAAAGGTGTGAAATATATGAAGAGCTTCAAAAGGTGTGAAAAAAAAAGAAGAGCTTCAAAAGGTGTCAAAAATATGAGGAGCATGAAACGGTCTGAAAAATAGGAGGAGCTGAAACGGTGTTCAAATACATGAAGAGCCTAAAAAGGTGTGAAAAATATGAAGAGCTTCAAAAGGTGTGAAAATATGAAAACCTGTAAAAGGTGTAAAAATCGATGAGCATGAAATGATCTGAAAATTAGGAGCAGCACGAAGCAGTGTTGAAAAACATGAAGAGCCTGAAAACGTGTAAAATATATGAAGAGCTTCAAAAGATATGAAAAATATGAACAGCTTCAAAATGTGTCAAAAATGAGATGAGCATGAAGCGGTCTGTAAAAAGGAGGAGCATGAAGTGGTGTTGAAAAACATGAAGAGCCTGAAAAGGTGTGAAATATATGAAGAGTTTCAAAAGATGTCAAAAATATGAGGAGCATGAAACGGTCTGAAAAATAGGAGGAGCATCAAACTGTGCTGAAAAACATGAAGAGCCTGAAGAGGTGTGAAAAATATGATGAGCTTCAAAACGTGTCAAAAATATGAGGAGCATGAAACGGTCTGAAAAATAGGAGGAGCATGAAACTGTGCTGAAAATCATGAAGAGCATGAAAACGTGTGAAAAATATGAGGAGCTTCAAAAGGGAAGAATGATATTAAGAGCTTGAATAGGAGTCAAAAAGAGATGAGCAGGAAACGTTCTGAAAAATAGGAGGAGCATGAAGTGGTCGTTAAAATCATGAAGTGCCTGAAAAAGTGTGAAATATATGAAGAGCTTCAAAAGGTGTGAAAAATATGAAGAGCTTCCAAAGGTGTCAAAAATGAGATGAGCATGAAACGGTCTGAAAAATAGGAGGAGCATGAAGTGGTCGTGAAAATCATGAAGTGCCTGAAAAAGTGTGAAATATATGAAGAGCTTCAAAAGTTGTGAAAAAATGAGGAGGTTCAAAAGGTGTCAAAAATATGAGGAGCAAGAAACGGTCTGAAAAATAGGAGGAGCATGAAACGGTGTTCAAAAACATGAAGAGCCTGAAAAGGTGTGAAAAATATGAAGAGCTTGAAAAGGTGTGAAATATATGAGGAGCCTGAAGCGGTCTGAAAAATAGGAGGAGCATGAAACGGTGTTGAAAAACATGAAGAGCCTGAAAAGGTGTGAAAAATAGGAAGAGCTTCACAAGGTGTCAAATATATGAGGAGCATGAAATGGTCTGAAAAATAGGAGGAGCATGAAGCAGTCGTGAAAAACATGAAGAACCTGAAAAGTTTTGAAAAATATGAAGAGCTTCAAAAGGTGTGAAAAATATGAGGAACCTGAAACGGTCTGAAAAATAGGAGGAGCATGAAGCGGTCTGAAAAATAGGAGCAGCATGAAACAGTGTTGAAAAAGATGAAGAGCTTCAAAAGTGTCAAAATTATGAGGAGCATGAAACGGTCTGAAAAATAAGAGGATCATGAAACGGTCTGAAAAATAGGAGCAGCATGAAACGGTGTTGAAAGACATGAAGAGCTTCAAAAGGTGTCAAAAATATGAGGAGAATGAAACGGTTTGAAAAATAGGAGTAGAATGAAACGGTCTGACAAATAGAGGCAGCATGGAATGGTGTGGAAAAACATGAAGAGCTTCAAAAGTTGTGAAAAAATGAGGAGGTTCAAAAGGTGTCAAAAATATGTGGAGCATGAAACGGTCTGAAAAATAGGAGGGGCTAGAAACGGTGTGCAAAAACATGAAGAGCCTGAAAAGGTGTGAAAAATATGAAGAGCATTAAAAGGTGTCAAAAATATGAGGAGCATGAAACGGTCTGAAAAATAAGAGGATCATGAAACGGTCTGAAAAATAGGAGCAGCATGAAACGGTGTTGAAAGACATGAAGAGCTTTAAAAGGTGTCAAATATATGAGGAGAATGAAACGGTTTGAAAAATAGGAGTAGCATGAAACGGTCTGACAAATAGAGGCAGCATGGAATGGTGTGGAAAAACATGAAGAGCTTCAAAAGTTGTGAAAAAATGAGGAGGTTCAAAAGGTGTCAAAAATATGAGGAGCATGAAACGGTCTGAAAAATAGGAGGGGCTTGAAACGGTGTTCCAAAACATGAAGAGCCTGAAAAGATGTGAAAAATATGAACAGCTTCAAAAGCTGTGAAAAATATGAGGAGCATGAAACAGTTTGAAAAATAGGAGAAGCATGAAACAGTGTTGAAAAGATGAAGAGCATGACAAGTGTGAAAAATATAAAGAGCATTAAAAGGTGTCAAAAATATGAGGAGCATGAAACGGTCTGAAAAAAAGGAGGAGCATGAAGCGGTGTTGAAAAGATGAAAAGCCTGAAAATGTGTGAAAAAAATGAAGAGCTTCCAAAGGTGTGAAAAATATGAATTGCTTCGAAATGTGTCAATAATGAGAGGAGCATGAAACGGTGTGAAAAATAGGAGGAGCATGAAGCGGTGTGCAAAAACATGAAGAGCCTGAAAAGTTGTGAAAAATATGAAGAGCTTCAAAAGGTGTCAAAAATATGAGGAGCATGAAACGGTCTGAAAAATAGGTGGAGCATGAAACGGTGTTGAAAACATGACGAGCCTGATAAGGTGTGAAAAAATATGAAGAGCTTCAAAAGATGTCAAAAATATGAGAAGCATGAAGCGGTCCGAAAAATAGGATGAGCATGAAGCGGTGTTGAAAACATTAAGAGCCTGAAAAGGTGGGAAATATATAAAGAGCTTGAAAAGATGTCAAAAATATGAAGAGCATGAAACAGTGTGAAAAATAGGAGAAGCATGAAGTGACGTTGAGAAACCCGAAGAGACTGAAAAGGTGTGAAAAATATGAAGAGCTACAAAAGATGTGAAATATATGAGGAGCATGAAATGATCTGAAAAATAGGAGGAGCATGAAACGTGGTTGAAAAACATGAAGAGCCTGAAAAGGTGTGAAAATTATGAAGACCTTCAAAAGGTGTCAAAAATATGAGGAGCATGAAACGGTCTGAAAAATAGGAGGAGCATGAAGCGGTGTTGAAAAACATGAAAAGCCTGAAAAGGTGTGAAAAATATGGAGAGCTTCAAAAATGTGAAAAATATGAAGAGCTTCAAAATGTGTCAAAATATGAGGAGCATGAAACGGTCTGAAAATTAGGAGGAGCATGAATCCGTGTTGAAAAACATGAAGAGCCTGAAAAGGTTTGAAATATATGAAGAGCTTCAAAACTTGTCAAATATGAGGAGCATGAAACGGTCTGAAAATTAGGAGGAGCATGAATCCGTGTTGAAAAACATGAAGAGCCTGAAAAGGTTTGAAATATATGAAGAGCTTCAAAACGTGTCAAATATGAGGAGCATGAAACGGTCTGAAAAATAGGAGGAGCATGAAGCCGTGTTCAAAAACATGAAGAGCCTGAAAAGGTGTGAAAAAAATGAAGAGCTTCAAAAGCTGTCAAAAATATGAGGAGTATGAAAGGGTCTGAAACCTAGGAGGAGCATGAAATGCTGTTGAAAAACATGAAGAGCTGAAAAGGTCTGAAAAATAGGAAGAGCTTCAAGAGGTGTGAAATATATGAGGAGCATGAAACGGTCTGAAATAGGAGTAGCATGAAATGGTGTTGAGAAACATGAAGAGCCTGAAAAGGTTTGAAAAATATGAAGAGTTTCAAAAGGTGTCAAAATTATGGGGAGCATTAAACGTTCTAAACATAGGAGGAGCATGAAGTGGTGTTGAAAAATATGAAGAGCCAGAAAACGTCTGAAAAATATGAAGAGCTCCAAAAGGTGTGAAAAATATGAGGAGCATGGAACGTTCTGAAAAATAGGAGGAGCATGAAACGATGTTCAAAAACCTGAAGAGCCTGAAAAGCTGTAAAATATATGAAGAGCTTCAAAAGGTGTCAAAAATATGAGGAGCATGAAACTGTCTGAAAAATATGAAGAGTTTCAATAGTTGTCAAAATATGAGGAGCATGAAATGGTGTTGAAAAACATGAAGAGCCTGAAAAGGTGTTAAAATATGAAGAGCTTCAAAAGGTGTCAAAAATATGAGGAGCATG